>NC_139572.1:9608165-10041493 GCF_965112155.1 Podarcis liolepis | reverse complement strand
CAAAAAGACTTTTTGGAGCTGGACCTCAGTGTCAGGGCTGAACAATGCGAGCAGAGATGCTCCTTCGGGTATACAGGGTTTAGGGCTTTCAAAATCAGCACCAAGACTTTGAATTGTGCTTGGAAACGTACTGGGAGCCAGTGTAAATCCTTTAGGACTGGTGTTCTATGGTCTCGGCGGCCGCTCCCAGTCCCAAGCTGCCTCATTCTGGATTAATTGTAGTTTCTGAGTCACCTTCCAAGGTAGCCTCACGTAGAGCGCATTGCAGAAGAGGAGTTTGGATTTGATATCCCGCTTTATCACTATGCTAAGGGGTCTCAAAGTGGCTAACAATCTCCTTTTCCCTTCCTCCCCCACAACAAACACTCTGTGGGGCTGAAAGACTTCAGAGGTGACTGGCCCAAGGTCACTCAGCAGCTGCATGTGGAGGAGTGGAGCGTGAACCCAGTTCACCAGATTACGAGTCCATCACTCTTAACCACTACACCAGACTGGCAGTAGTCCAAGTGGGAGATAACTAGAGGTTGGACGACTCTGGTGAGACACGGCGCAAGCAGGGAGGGTCCTCAGATAGAGCTGGTAGACAGCTGCCCTGGATGCAGAACTGACCTGCACCTCCACGGACAGCGGTGAGTCCAAAATGACCCCCGGGCTGCGCACCTGGTCCTTCCGGGGCACAGTTACCACTTTCAGGACCAGGGAGTCCCCCAAACCCACGCACCCCTTGTCCCCCAGAAACAGCACTTCTTTCTCATTGGGATTCAACCTTAATCCATTAGCTGCCATCCACCTAATGGACGATGCCACGATGACTCCTAAATTTAATTATCATGCCGTGCTGCGTAATGTACCAGATTTTACCAGGAACCCAAAGCAAAAATCCAGATGGTTCTAATTCAAACCCTGAGGAAACCAGGTCCCCGAATTCCTAGGCTGGGATCCCCAAACCTTCTAAGGTATAGAATTGTAAGGTTGGAAGGGACCATGAGGGTTGTCCAAATCCCTGCAATGCAGGGAACCTTTGTCCGACATGGGAGTCGAACCCACAACCGAGTCTTATGCTCCACCAAGTGAGCTGTCCCAGTTCACTCCCAATTCCCCAGGTTTTGCAGTGTGTGTGCATGTTGTATCCAACTAAACTCTTTATTCTAAAAGTGCAGAAGATGACTGTCCCTATGGCGAACAGGCACAATACTTAAAAACACAAATAAAGGGAAAGGGAATACATGGCAGAGATATATAAAATTACACAACAGGTAGCCCCGCCACCATGGGTCAAGGACTCTGGGGCTTGCCCAATGACCTTTCATTATTTTACTGATTTGTCTCCTGCGTGGCCCGATCTAGGAATTGTTCTAAACACACCCACACCCTAAAAACCCCCCTGCTGGATTAATTTGAGACTCTCCATACTGCCCTTTGCTAAAGAAGTTTAGAAGCCAACGTTTGATTTCTTAGACGCAACGAAAGGCAATTCCAGAAATGGAGGAATTTGTTTTAAATGAAGATACAGGATTCCAAACCAGTGTGTTTTTATTCTAAAAAGGGGGTGGGGAGAGCGAGAAAAACAGAAGTCGGAAGCAGGCACCGGGAGACGAAGGAAGTCCGCGACAAAACCCCCAAACGGCTTTTTCAGCTGGTGGGGGGCGGTGGGGGGATGCTGCCGGGCCCTTCTGTGGGAAGCGGGGGTCTCAGCATGGGGGGCAGGGGGGCGGGGGGAGGGACGCCGGGAGCTGGCGGGAGCTGCGGTGGGCCCGGGGGCATGGGGACGGGCCCCGTGGGGGGCGGCATGGGGGGCATGGCCATCCCTCCGGGGGGAGGCGGGGGGAGGGAGTCCGGGAGCGGGGGGCGAGGGGGCAGGCCGTTCATGAGCGGGGGCGGCGGGGGCCTCTTGACGGTGGCCGGCCCGGCAGGGATGCTTTGCGGGGCTGGGGGCTTCTCCATCTTGAAATGGAACTGCAGGAAGAACTGGGAGGGGAGAGAGGAAGAGAGAGAGTTACCATCAAGAGTAGGAGAGCCTGGCTTAGTCCAGAATCCTGTTCTGGCCAATCAGATGCCTCTTCTGCAAAGCCCACGAGCAGAATTCGAACGCAGGAGCAACTCCCCCTCCCGTGGTTTCCAGCAACTGAGATCAGAAGCCTGAGACAGCAGCCTCTCCGCCACGAATATAGGAGCCACTGGGTACCAGCAGATGGACGTTCAAAGAGGACACAGCTCTGGCGCTTAGTGGTCCCAGGCTCCATCTCCAGGGAAGCAAAATAACACAACAGGATGGCCAATAACAAGGGCACTAAACACTATTTATACAGGTGAAACTCGGAAAATGAGAATATTGTGGAAAAGAATAATGCAGAAGAGCTAAAGGCTGCTATTGAAGCATGCTGGTCTTCCATAACACCTCAGCAGTGCCACAGGCTGATAGCATCCACGCCACGCCGCATTGAGGCAGTAATTGATGCAAAAGGGGCCCAAACCAAGTACTGAGTACATATGCATGCTTCTGCTTCTCAGAGGTCCAATACTGCTCTATTTGCAGTCCTTGTTTTGCTGATTTCATTTAATATTCTAATTTTCTGAGACTGTTAATTTGGGGTTTTCACCAGCTGTACGCCATGATCATCACAATGATAACAAATAAAGGCTTGACATATCTCGCGTGGCATGTCATGAGTCTATCTCATATATTAGTTTCGCCTTTTAAGTTGAATTACTGAAATAAATGAACTTTTCCACGATATTCTAATTTTTCGAGTTTCAAACAATCAGAAATTGCAACCAAAGTCTCTAAATCTTCTTCACCAGCTGCGGTAGAATAATTCAAAAGTTCGATACATACATAATCTGTCACCAAATATTGCCGGAACAGAGTTTCCGGATAACCAATCTGTTTCGTTCAGTGCTTCATCACCCAATCTTTATCAATTCAATCCCCCCAGATGAACAGAGTTGAACATGTAGATGTTCATCCAGGGAGATTGAATTCTGAGTTAGATTTTCATTGTTTTATTTAATTGCATTATCTGCCACGATCCACTGACTGGATGGGGGTATTGTTTTCATCTGGTTGTCAGGCATTCTTGCTGTTAATATTGTGCTGTGTCTTTAAATTCCCTTACAGTATATTAATTTTCACCTGCGGCTAACTATATTATGTTCTTTACAATTTGTTACCAGCATCAGTGACTACAGTATCATATGATCCAGAGCATATTTTCTACAGTGTTTATGTTTACATGTAAGATCGGGTATGTCTCTTAGTTGTATATATTATGCATTCTATTTTATACAGGCGCAGGTTTTATCGCATGTATATTGTAATTTCAGCTTGTTAAGAAATTGAACTGCACCCTTCTCACGTTAATTCTTACAAGTCTGGCTGATGAAGAATTGATAAAGATTGGCTGAACAAAACAGATTGGTTATCTGGAAACTCTGTTCCCGTGATGTTTGGTGACAGATTATGCATATATCAAACTTTTGAATTATTCTACCGCAGCTGGTGAAGAAGATTTAGAGACTTTGGTTGCAATTTCTGATCATTTATATTAGGCTATAAATAGTGTTTAGTGCCATTGTCATTGGCCATCGTATTGTGTTATTTTGTTCAGCTTGTCTATACAGTGGTACCTCAGGTTACATACGCTTCAGGTTACATACACTTCAGGTTACAGACTCCGCTAACCCAGAAATAGTACCTCGGGTTAAGAACTTTGCTTCAGGATGAGAACAGAAATCGTGCTCCGGCGGCGCGGCAGCAGCAGGAGGCCCCATTAGCTAAAGTGGTGCTTCAGGTTAAGAACAGTTTCAGGTTAAGAACGGGCCTCCGGAACGAATTAGGTACTTAACCCGAGGTACCGCTGTATTGCAGCACAGGGGTCTGTTTACAGATTATTGCATCTCCAGGGAAGGCAGGGAAGGTTCTCTCTCCCGCAAATCCGAAATCCTGAAGAGTCGGAGCAGCCCAGGTTAGGATGCTGGGGCCGGTGGCTCCAGACCCTCCCGGCCCTGCTCCCCTCCACCCCCCAGACCCTGCTTACCTGCTTCGTTTCCCGGTTCCAGTGGGTCCAGAACTTGCCCTCGGCTTTGTCAATCTCCCTGCTTGGCACCTGAGCAGAGGGAAAGCGTTAGTAAGAATGTCGATCGCTTAGCCAAAGCGCATAGAACAGCAGAATATAACGCTATCTGCACGCTGGTAGGTTTTTAAAACTTGTTTTGGACATCTGATTTAATCAGCCATTTTAACTGTAGAAGTTAGAATCACGCCATTGTAGAGTTCGAAGGGACCCCGAGAATTTTCTAGTCCGCAGAATTAGATAAAATGACAGGAAGATTTCGAAACCTGCACGACCAGAGATTTACAGAAAATTGGAAGAAATATACGAACTATTTGAACCAAGAGATTGAATGGAAGATAAAGCAAATGAAGCAAAAGACTTTTGAATCAGCAAATAAATGTAGCAAACTTTTGGCATGGCAACTGAAGAAAAGGCAGAAACTAAATACAGTTACAAGCCTAGAGGTGGATGGAAAGAATATATCTAAACCTAATGAAATTAGAAATTGCTTTTTAAGTTATTTTAAAAAACTCTACACTCAAGGCCCGCAAAATGAAGAAGATATAGACAAATTCCTTGGAAAATATGGATTACAAAACATCTCTCATCAAAGTAAGATGGACTTGAACCAGAGAATCTCAGAACAAGAGATAGAGGCTGCCATTCAGAATATGCAACTGGGCAAATCTCCGGGACCAGACGGACTGACTTCCAGATACTACAAATCGCTGAAGGAATGGTTGACTCAACCACTAAGAGAAGTTTGTAATGAGATCCTTGAGGGAAAAAGGGCACCTGAATCGTGGAAAGAGGCATATATTTCACTCATACCAAAGTCAGAGACTGAAAAGACCCAACTCAAGAACTACCGCCCAATATCACTTCTTAATGTGGATTACAAAATTTTTGCAGACATTTTGGCAAAAAGATTTAAAAGAGTCTTGATGGAGAAGATTCATAAGGACCAAGCAGGTTTTCTCCCTAAAAGACACCTGGCAGACAATGTAAGGAATGTAATAGACATTCTGGAAAAGCTAGAGGTGAATATAAACACTAAAGCAGTATTGATTTTTGTGGACGCGGAGAAAGCCTTTGACAATATTTCTTGGAGTTTTATGAGGAAGAATCTTCATGGGATGGGGGTAGGCCAGGGTTTTGAGAATGGTATGGCTGCAATATATTCCGAACAAAAAGCTAAACTGATTGTAAACAATGTTGTGACTGAGGAACTTAAGATAGAAAAAGGAACACGACAGGGGTGCCCGATTTCCCCATTACTTTTTATTTCAGTTCTGGAGGTGTTGCTGAACATGATAAGAAATGACCAGCAGGTCAAGGGTGTGCAGGTCGGAGCTAAACATTATAAGTTAAGAGCGTTTGCAGATGACCTAGTATTGACTTTGCAAGAGCCAAACACTAGTACAAAAAAGGTTTTAGAAATAATACAACAGTTTGGCCAGGTAGCTGGATTTAAGTTGAACAAGCAAAAAACCAAAGTTTTAGGGAAAAACTTAACAGATATGGAAAAGGAGAAATTTCAAGAGGAAACAGGTTTGACTGTGGTAAAGAAGGTGAAATATCTAGGGGTTTATTTAACATCTAAGAATGTGAATTTGTATAAGGACAACTATGAAAAATGTTGGTCAGAAATTAAAAAAGATCTAGAAATATGGTCAAATTTGAAATTGTCAATGTTAGGCCGAATTGCAGTAATCAAAATGAATGTATTGCCTAGAATGTTATTTTTGTTTCAGACCTTGCAGATCCTTGACAAGATGGAATGTTTTAAGAGGTGGCACAAAGACATTTCGAAATTTGTCTGGCAGGGCAAAAAGCCCCGAATTAAATTTAAGATATTGACAGATGCTAAAGAAAGAGGGGGTTTTGCCCTGCCGGACCTAAAATTGTACTATGAGGCAGCAGCTTTTTGCTGGCTGAAAGAATGGATGCTCCTCGAGAACACGGACATTTTGGATCTGGAAGGTTTTAATAATGCTTTTGGTTGGCATGCATATCTTTGGTATGATAAAGTTAACAGTGCCTTTAAAAATCACATTGTTAGAAAAGCATTGTTTAATGTTTGGATAAGATATAAAGATCTATTGGAAAACAAAACCCCTAGATGGGTCTCACCAGTGGAGGCTAAAGCAGTGAAGAAACTCAATATGGAGGTCGGATGGCCGAAGTATTGGGAAATTTTAGAACAGGATGGAGATAAGCTCAAACTACAAAGTCAGGAGAAATTGAAGCATAAAGTAGAAAATTGGTTCCAATATCGTCAAATAATGGAATTTTTTAAACAGGACAGGAAAATCGGTTTCCAGGTGGAAAAATCAAAATTAGAAACCGAACTGTTAGAACCCAATACTAAGAATTTATCTAGAATGTACAACTTGCTGTTGAAATGGAACACACAGGATGAAACAGTTAAATCGGCTATGATTAAGTGGGCTCAGGATGTTGGACATAACATTATGTCAGCTGACTGGGAATGGTTATGGAACACCGGTATTAAATTTACGGCATGTAATGCCTTAAAGGAAAACATTATGAAAATGGTATACAGGTGGTACATGACCCCAGTCAAGCTGGCAAAAATCTATCATTTGCCCGATAATAAATGTTGGAAGTGTAAAGAGACTGAAGGTACCTTTTATCACCTTTGGTGGACATGCCCGAAGATTAAGGCCTTCTGGGAAATGATCTACAATGAAATGAAAAAGGTACTTAAATGTACCTTTCCTAAAAAACCAGAGGCCTTTCTCTTGGGCATTGTCGGCCAATTGGTGACAAAGAAAGATAGAACTTTTTTTATGTATGCCACAACAGCAGCAAGAATACTCATCGCAAAGTATTGGAAGACACAAGATTTACCCACTGTGGAAGAATGGCAGATGAAAGTGATGGACTATATGACATTGGCTGAGATGACAGGCAGAATCCGTGACCAACGAAAAGAGACGGTGGAAGAGGAGTGGAAAAAATTTAAAAGCTATCTTAAGGACTACTATAAACTTAATGAATGCTAAAATGTTGTGGTTTCCAGAAGCAAAAGGGTACAGGGATATAAGGTTAGATTATAAAAGAGAACTAAGATGATAGAGATTGGAAAGTAACAATTGGGAGTTGCTAGTTGAATTATGGACATTGGGATGCAGAGAGGGGGGGTATGGGGAAGTCCAAGAAAAGAGGTTTATGAAAATTTGTTTGAAATTATACGTGTATGTTTGTCTTTTTTTTAGTGTTTGTTTGTTTTTCTTAAAAATGTTGTAAAACCAATAAAAATTTTATAAAAAAAAAGAAGAAATATACGAACTATTTGAAAGCAACTGTAATCAACAAATTATGCTAGTAGGACTACAAGAAGTTTTGTAAGGGGAAATATATGAAACATTGCCAACTAGAGAAAGAATAGAGATATTAGTTATGAGATTTAAATGTAAAAGTGAAAGTAAAAAATGTGTATTAAGTGAATAGATTGGAAAATTTTCAGATGTGATTGATGGAAGTAAAAAAAAACTGAATAAGATGTAAAAGTATGTTTAATTACTGTTGAAAATGGTATGTTAAAAAAACTAATAAATTATTATTATTATTTTAGAAAAGAGAATACTCTAGTCCACCCACCTGCAATGTTGGAATATGTCGCTGTCCCGTACGGGGATTGAACCTGCAACCTTGGCCTTATCAGCACCACGCACTAACCAACCGTACATAAATCAACTGCCAAGCTAGAAAAAGTCCCCCGGGGTTTACCATCTCGCCTCCTAGAACCTCGTTTCGGCTCTCACCCTCAGCCAAACAGCCCAAACTCGCACGTTTGCGGCTTGGGGGGCTTTCAGGATGTCGGAAACTGTCATATACTAAATGCTTCTTCCGTGTCAGGTATAAGCTTCCTCCATCGTGGCCGAAGCAGCCCCTCTCTGGTTCCGCCGAAGTCTCGGAATAAAAAGCCCAGTTCCACTTTTGAAATCCCCAACTGAATTTTGTTTCTCGCACCCAGGTCTTCCCCACTTTAAAAAAAAAAAAAAATACCGTATTTTTCACTCCATAAGACGCACCTGACCATAAGACGTGCCTAGTTTTTAGAGGAGGAAAGCCCTTTTTGGGGATCAGCTCACAGTTGTGCAGCTTCTTTTGCAAAGGGGAAAAGCCTCCTTTTTTGAGGATCAGCTCAAAGTTGTTGAGCTTACTTTGCAAAGGGAAAAAAATCCTGTTTTTATGGGGTTCAGCTCAAAGTTCTGCAGCTTCTTTAGGAAAGGAAAGGGAGCCGTTTCTACAGTTTCCAGACAGATCATCTAATCAGCCAGTCACATGTCGCTGGGGAAACAAACGGCCTCCGTCTGCAGAATATTCAACAATGGAGGCCTGGGCAAGGGGCTGGGGCCGGAAAGGGAGCCAGCAAGCGACCACACATTTGCTCCATAAGATGCACAGACATTTCCCCTTACTTTTTAGGAGGAAAAAAGTGTGTCTTATGGAGCGAAAAATACAGTATACGGCCTACTAAACAAAGAGGACAGTGGAAGCACCGCTCACCTTGAAAGCGATGGTCTCGTAGGGCTCTGCTGCCATCAGCAGATACTGCCAGCGCCGGTCGGGGGGTTCAATCCTCTGCTCATATGCGGACATAAAACGATGTCTGGGCATGATGCTCTCGGCGATCTCCGGGTAATCGATCTGCGCCATTAAATTTGTTTGCTGGATTTAGGAATTGCTCCCCACGTCAACAAGGAATATGCATTTATCGACAGACGGTGCTCGTATCCCACCTTTTTCTCCAAAAGGCTCAAGGCCTTTTCTGTGGTGGCTCCCCAAACATTTATCTTTGCACATAAATACACTCACACACCTATACATACAGGGGACTACGTCTCCCCATATGAACCAGCCGGACCCTGCAATCATCGTCTGGAGCCCTTCTTCCTGTGCCTCCTCCTCATGAGGGCTGAAATGTGGCAACACAAGAACGGGGCCTTTTCTGTGGTGGCTCCCCTTTTGTGGCATGCTCTCCCCAGAGAAGCCCACCTGGTGCCATCATTACATGCCTTTAGACGCCAAGCAAAAATATTCCTCTTTACCCAGGCCTGTGGCCATTAAATAATTGATAGCCTGTAAATGTGTATGGGAGGGGGGCTGTTTTCTGATGACTATTTTATTATTAGGATTTCTGTCACTATGCTTTTTATCTAGGTTTTAATTATGTTTTAATTATTTATATTTTGCAATGTGTTTCCAAGGTTGTACACCGCCCTGAGATCTTTTGATAGAAGGCCTGCGTATGAATGGAATAAATGGAATAAACAATACTAGAGTGTTTTCCTCCTCATTTAATCCCTACAGCAATCCTGCCAGGTGGTCCTCCCCCACAAGGTTACCCAGTAGGCTTCTTGGTGTCTCCCCTGGTCTTAAGACTGACACTCTAACCCAGTGATTCACAAACTTTCTTTTTTTAAGGGGGGGGGAGAGCACTGTCCTCTTGGATCTATAAACTCATCCCCACCATATAAAGAACATTATTCAGAATAAAGGTAAAGGTAAAGGGACCCCTGACCATTAGGTCCAGTCACGGACGACACTGAGGTTGTGGCACTCATCTCGCTTTATTGGCCGAGGGAGCCGGCGTACAGCTTCCGGGTCATGTGGCCAGCATGACTAAGCCGCTTCTGGCGAACCAGAGCAGTGCATGGAAACGCCGTTTACCTTCCCGCTGGAGTGGTACCTATTTATCTACTTGCACTTTGACGTGCTTTCGAACTGCTAGGTTGGCAGGAGCAGGGACCGAGCAACGGGAGCTCACCCTGTCGCGGGGATTCGAACCGCTGACCTTCCAATCGGCAAGCCTTAAGCTCTGTGGTTTAACCCACAGCGCCACCCGTGTCCCAATTATTCTGAATAGTGGTTCGCAAAACCCACTATGAAATATAATAAGGTGAAATAATTCAAAGCAGTAACCATTAATTGCCCGTTTGTTCAAAAATCCAATTAAAACTACTTAGGTTAATTCAACAAAATTGATCCACTTGATCCAGCGATACCAGTTTTCCAAAGTCTGATAGTAATTTACACCTCCAGCAGCACCCTCGCCCCTTAGCGAGCTCCCAGGTAATCCCACCACAACCACCTGCGGGCAGCCCCACCCACTTTGTGAACCACTGCTCTAGCCACTACACAACACTACACTGGCTATTCCCAGGGTCAGGGACAAGGAGGAAGGAGGGGAAGTGGGGTGGACAAAAATATTTCAGAATTAATAAGCTGTCCTAAGTCACATTGGCAACAGAGGATGGTTTTGCCCTGGCGACATCAAAGTCACTGCAAGGTAACAGGTAGAGGAAAATACCTGGAAGAGGAGGCTCTGCTGTCCCATCTCTGGATCCCTCTGTTTGGTCACTGAAGGACAAAAAAAGCAGGCAAGGTGGAGGTTAGTATGGCTTTGTAAAGAGGCACAGGGTGCATTGGCTTTGGGGCTGTGTGTTCCTGAAAGGAGCGCACCCAGCTTCCGCCTTAAAAATGGACAGTGAAGTTTCTAGACCTTATGAGTGCGCTTCGGAAAGTGCACAGCACTGCTTGCTCGAACCTGAGACATCAGACTTTCTTGAGGATCCCCGCCTGTCCCCATTACTCAGAATAAGTAATTATTATTATTATTTTATTATTTATACCCTGCCCATCTGACTGGGGGGTTACAGCATATCTAAAAACATAATTAAAAACAGCAAACGATACCAGGCTGCCTCCAGCTATCTCCTAAAAGCCACAGTTGTTTATCTCCTTGACATCGAACGGGAAGGCGTTCCACAGGGCGGGCGCCACTACCGAGAAGGCCCTTTGCCTGGTTCCCTGTAATCTCACTTCTTGCAGGGAGGGAACCGCCGGAAGGCCCTCGGAGCTGGACCACAGTGGGGGTGGAGACGCTTCTTCAGGGATAATGGGCCGAGGCCGTTTAGGATTTTTAAAGTTAGCACCAACTAGGGCTGCGAGGGATCTAACTTTTAACATTGTGATATATCACTAGCTAAACATTGTGCTATACTGATACATCACAATGTCTAAGGATGGAGCTATATAGAGGCATTGGCTGGCTTCACAGTTTCCCCCACATTGTGATTTTTGCATAGCAAACACACTCGCACACATCACAATTTATAATATATCGTCAGGCCCAAAATTATGTAACTAATATGGACTTCAAATCGGTTTTGGATGATAGCAAAGAAAAACACACAGAGGAACAGTGTTTGTGTAACTGAACCTGGCTGCAGAATCAGGACTGCCGGGTGGCAGAAATGCCATTAAAGTGTGTTCACACACAAACACAGCCCCCACGCCCCAATTTATCACGACATATACGACAGATTTATCACATCCTGCCCAGAATCCTGTCCTCACAGAGGCCAGCCCAATGCCTCTTCTGGGAAACACACGATCAGGATTCGAACACAGAAGCCCTCTCCCCCTCCTGCCGCTTCCAGTGGCTGACACCCAGAAACATTGCTGCCTCGCCACTCTGGCTAGTAGACACTGTTAGCCTTATCTGGCAAGGGAGGAAAACGGAGCCCCAAGGAGAGAGCGGGACGCTACCTTTGTAACCCGGCCGGCCGATTTTCACAAACTTCTTGACCTCGACTTTGACCTTCTCAGGGGCGGGTTGGGCGGGGGCCTCTTTGGCTTCCTTGGCAGCTCGACGAGCTCTTAAAAACGAGAAAGAGGAGTGGGGGAGAGGGAAAACAGCTTTTAAATAACTCCAGGGGGGGAAAGAGGGCGCAGGATGTTTTCGTAGGAAGCTCTCTACCGTTAACACTTGCTTAATTATTTTTCTGCCAGACACACTAACCTCCTCCAGTCGACTTTTGTTCCGTAAGTCTTAAGGCAACTTTGCAAATTTCAGCCGTGCTGCCATGTTCTTTTTGGAGAAAAGAGGCTTTCCTCCTGGCAACCCTTCCAAACAAACAGCACTTGTTCTGCCATGAACTTTTAACATTTAACATGCCAACTGAGGCCTGTGTAGCCGGAGATGAAACTCTTGGGTTTCTTTCAATTCCTCTGAGCATCGCACGGTCTGACCTCGGGGTGAACATCCACTCCTGGGAAGACTGGCAGCTGTCTTGAATGTTTCCCACTTTTGAGTAATCTTTCTCATTGTAGAACGATGGGTTTTAAATTGGTCGCAGATGGCCTTATAGCCCATCCCAGTTTCATAGGCGGCAGCAACTGCTTCTCTAAGAGCATTGCTGATATCTTTCTTCCTTGGCATTGTGTCATAACACACCTGAATGCTCCAGACCATCAAACTGCCAGAACTTCGGCTTTTATTGAGGTGGGAGCACTGGCTGGTGATCAATTAAACAAGGGCATTTCATTAGCAGCCACTGTCAGCAACTTAGCCTCTAAATTCCCATGGAAGCCGTAAGAGTGTACTTAGTTTTTCACACATGGCTTCTCCATTTTGGGTTTATTTCTCTTAAATAAATGACATGGTGTAATATGTGATGTGCTGTTGTTCATCTGAGGTTGTCTTTACCTTATTTTAAGACCTGCTAAGGAGGTACGCGGGTGGCGCTGTGGGTTAAACCACAGAGCCTAGGACTTGCCGATCAGAAGGTTGGTGGTTCGAATCCCTGCGACAGAGTGAGCTCCTGTTGCTCAGTCCCTGCTCCTGCCAACCTAGCAGTTCGAAAGCACAAAGTGCAAGTAGATAAATAGGTACTGCTCCAGCGGGAAGGTAAACGGCGTTTCCGTGTGCTGCTTTGGTTCGCCAGAAGCGGCTTAGTCATGCTGGCCACATGACCCGGAAGCTGTATGCCGGCTCCCTCGGCCAATAAAGCGAGATGAGCGCCGCAACCCCAGAGTCGGCCACAACTGGACCTAACGATCAGGGGTCCCTTTACCTTTACCTTAAGGAGCAGATCATTATTACGCCTTGATATGTAGAACCACAGAATTCAAAGAGGCTGTACTTTCTTTTTCCCGTGACTGTGTATACCAAAGAAACAAAAGCACATTTGTCTTTTCAGAGAAGGCAGACTCTTTCTCCGAACTGCCATGGAAGGAAAGCTTGTGATTTTGTGTGGAGGAGGGCTGTCTAAAGGATACCTTCCTCAGCTGCCCCAAAGGCTGCATGTCTGCCAGAAGAGGCACACGGCCTTCCTTGCCACATTTCAAGCAAGGAGCATTTCCAGCTTCTCAGGACGTCCCTTACCCCACAGTGACAGCAAGTGAAGAATGCCAGAAGAGTATTTAAGGAGAGCACTGGTGGATCAGGCCAGTGGGAAACCCGCAAACAGAATTCTAACACAAAAGCACTCGCCAGTCCTGTGACTTCCAGTAACTGTGATTCAGAAGCACTCTTGCGCCTCACTGTGAAGGCTGAGCATGGCTCTTGTGGCTAGGAGCCATTGACAGCCCACTCCTCCATGAATTAGTCCCGTTCTCTTTTACAGCCTTCCAAACTGGCTCCTGCAACAGGGAGTTCCATAGTTTATCTGTCTTGGCCAACTGGGGCCCATTCAACCCAGCACTCTGTTCTCACAGGAGCCAATCCAATGCCTGGTTTTCAAACCATTGCAGCTGCTTCCAGCTATCTTTAAAAGCCGACTTGAGCAATGAACATTCCCCCTCCCTCCATGGACACAGAAGCCCTATAGAATAAATCTATGCCAGTGTTTGGGAAACACCTGTAGGCCCCGAGATAATGCCGGACTCCAAATCCCATTGGCCTGTGCCGGCTGCTGGGGGCTGGAGAGAAATCTCTGGTTTCCCCATGACTGGTCTAAGAAGAAGAGAGGGAATGCCTCTTATAAACTGAGGCATTCTTCCAGCAGTATCTGCAAGGCCACAGGCTCCCCATCCCTGGTCTAAGAATGGGTGAGAATGCTTAAGCAGGAGGCGTTCTTCCATCTCTGGCGGGGGGTAAGGAAATTCTGCTTCTCATATCAGGGAAGGGGAAGATTTAAATAAAAGTGTAAAGAAGACAAAGATGAGCACAGAGTTAGCAACTTACAAATTGGTCTGATGCTTCTTCCCCTGAGTGTGGGCCAGGTAACTTCCCTGTAGGAAGGAAAGGCAGAAACAAATTAACGAGGAACAGGGGGCCAAAGTCTTGGGCTCAGGATTGACTACATCAGCCAGCATGGAGCCTCCAATGGCTATTGAGTCATAGAATAATAGCATTGTAGAGTTGGAAGAGACCACGGGGGTCATCCAGTCCAACCCCCTGCGATGCAGGAATCTTTTGACCGACATGGAGCTCGAACCCACAACACTTGAGATTAAGGGTCTCACGCTCTACCGACTGTCTTGTTGCTGACTACACTGACTGTCCGTGGCTCTCTGTTTCTGGCAGGGACTTTTTCCCAGCCCCACCTCGAGGCGCTGAGGTCAGAACCTGGGACCCTTGGGTGCTCTACCATGGAGCTACAGAGCCCTCCTTAAAATCAAGACAAGGCACCAGACCTCATGGTTCCATACAAACATGGCTGACAGCACTAAGATTAAGGATAGAAGCCACCCGAAGAATCAAAACGTAAAATAAGAAAAACAAGGTGTCTAACAGGCCTGGTGCCCTCGCGTTTTAGGAATGGAGGAAGCTGCCTTACAGACTGGGTCAAGCTCATTACTCTCTACAGCAGAGCTTCCCAAACTTGGGCCTCCAGCTGTTTTAGGACTCCAATTCCCACCATCCCTGACCACTGGTCTTGGGAAACCCGAGTCTACAATGACAGGCAGCCGCTCTGACAGGAGGCTTTCCCTAGCTCTACTGATGCTGAAGATTGAACCGGGATCTTCTGTGTGCAAAACAGATCTCTGCCATTGACCTTCGGTTTGTCCCTCAATCTCTCTCTCTCTCTCTCGTAAGATTCCAGTCCTCATGACCTTGAATGTATGGCTGATTTAAACAGAAATGCAGGAAGCTGCCTTACACAGTTGGGACGCGGGTGGCGCTGTGGGTTAAACCACAGAGCCTAGGACTTGCCGATCAGAAGGTCGGCGGTTCGAATCCCCGCAACGGGGTGAGTTCCCGTTGCTCGGTCCCTGCTCCTGCCCACCTAGCAGTTCGAAAGCACGTCAAAGTGCAAGTAGATAAATAGGTACCGCTCCGGCGTTTCTGTGCACTGCTTTGGTTCGCCAGAAGCGGCTTAGTCCTGCTGGCCACATGACCCGGAAGCTGTACGCCGGCTCCCTCGGCCAGTAAAGCGAAATGAGCGCTGCAACCCCAGAGTCGGTCACGACTGGACCTAATGGTCAGGGGTCCCTTTAACTTTACCTTACACAGAGTCAGTCAGGCATCTGGGTCTACCTAGCTCCTTTACGTCGGGTAGCAGCAAGATATGAAGCCCTCCAGTTGCTCTTGGGGCAACGATGGAAGTGCAGGCGTAAAAGAGAACAGAAAAAGTGGGGGGCAGGGAACGCTCACCTCGTTGTTGTGCAACGTAAGACAAAGCTTGCATTCATAAGAGCCCAAGTGGTTTTTCATAAAGTAGGGATCCTGGAGGAAAGGGAAAAAATGACGGTAAGCAGGGAGAACTCGAAGCTACACCCATACACGGCAAGTGCACATTCCAAACATTTATCTCTGCATTTAAATACACTCCATTAATGTTAACCCCATTAATATATCAAGTAGCAGGTCCTTGTGAGCCCACACAGGCACCCCTCGCCTTCCCACACGCAAAGCACTCCTCTTGTTTTACGGAGGAGTAATCCCACCTTGTTGATGTCAATCGTTTCCAAGGCCAGCTGCCTCAGCCGCTCCCGGCGATCCCTGTTGCTCTCTGAGGCGGAAGCGACACCTCCGCTCCCCGTCTTCCCTCCGGGACGGTGCTGGAAATCCATCGTGGACGATCCAGAGCTTCAAAACAGATCCTGGAGAAAAAGCTGGTTTGTAGGGGGAGGGTGGCAAAGATAGAGAGAGAATGCAAGTTATTAGCTCCCAGGATGGCTGCTTTCAATTCATGGCAATCCGGGGTTCGTTTTGTAGGTCTGAGGGTGAGCACCGGGTCAGGGGGAAGTGAGACGGCCACTTTGCTGCTCACTACCAGCTTGAAGCCCAGTCCTCTGCCAGCGTGAAAAGCAGCCACCTTGCATGAAAACTTTCTTCTCCTCAAACTTTCTTCTCACTCCTGTGATCGTTTCTTAACTCTGGCCATCTGGATTAGGCCACAGAATTGTAGAACTGTGGAGTCGAAAGGGTCCCCTTAGGGGATCATCTAGTCCAACCCCACTTGCAGTGCAGGAGCTTAATAATCCCTGATAGATGGGCCACCCAACCTCTGCTTTAAGACCGCCCCCCCCCCCCGGCCAAGGACAGCCATAGGAATGAATGGGCCTGTTACTCGTATCCATTCGCTTCAATGGTTTCGACTCCAGGTAGAACTAACACCTGTATAAAAGTCTCTCTCTTCCTTGCTTTTAAAAATTTCTAGTCCTCATGACTGAAAAATAAAGCACTGTACAGATTGTGGGTCGCAGACTCTGGGTCTGAGTAGACTCGATGAAATGGGGACACACAGACCCTCTAAGGCTCCCTATTTTGCATGGACAGCTCTGGATTTACAGAAGCCGTTCTGGTTTCTGATTTGATCCTGGAATGTCCCGCTTTCCCGGCTTAGGACGTCCCTATTTCCATCGGAGAAATGTTGGCGGGTCTGGAGTTATGTGACCTTTGAGCCAAGGAGATAAGTCACTAGACAACCGTTAGGAGACACCGGGAGGCAGCCCTGCATAGCGAAGTATTAAAAATGTTTTGTTTTTATCTATGTTGGAAGTCTCTCAGAATGGCTGGGGCAACACAGTCAGACAGGTGGGGTATTTTTTAAATTATTATTATTATTATTATTATTATTATTATTATTATTATTATTATTATTATTAAAATATAACCATAATAAATTTATGATGAAGATGGGATGGGGCGTCCCTATTTTCACCGGAGAAATACTGGAGGCTCTTGAGCTCGGCCAACGCTGGAAACCCTAATTAGCCCCTATTCAAGGCTGCCAACGTTTCCCTTTTTTTAAGGGAAATTCCCTTATTCCCAATAGGATTCCTCGCAGGAAAAGGGAAAAGCTGACAGCTATGCCAATAATGGGGGGCGTCCCTCTCCCCCTACCTGCTTCTTCCTCCTCCTCTTCCTCCTCCTCCTCCTCCTCGGCCTTCGCTCTTCCCTCCTTCCTCCTTCGGAAGCCAAACGGAGCCGGCCCGCCGCGCCACAAGGAATACACTTCCGGGTCAGCCCTCCGCCGTCACCCGGAAGCTATGTCGGGGGGGGCAGGCCGGAAGCGAACGGGAAAGAAACCGCGCCTGCGCGGAAGGAAGCACTTCCGGCTCCTCCCGAAGGCCAGGGCGGAAGTAGAGCGGAAGTGGGAGGTGCCATAGAGCCGAGAGGGCCAGAAGGGCGGGGAGGAGGCGGCGGCGGCGGCGGCGATGCGGTACAACGAGCGGGAGCTGCTGTCTCTCTCCCGGCAGCCAGCCGAGAAGGCGGCCGAGGTCCTCATGCGCGCCCCGAAGAAGGGAAGCGGTGAGGAGGGGGGAAAGGGGTGACGTCACGAGAGGAGAACGCCGCGGCGTGACGTCACCAGGCGGGTTGGGTGACGTCACACCTGCCAGGGGGTCGGGGAGGAGGAAGGGGCGGCGGCTCCCGTGGCGTCATCAGAGTTCATTGGGTTGGGGTGGTAGCAGAACTCCCAACCTCGTCCTCACTGAGGACTAGCCCCTTTACTGTTCCAGGGCGTTGATCTGGATGACCCTCATGGCCCCTTCTAACTCTACCGTTCTACGATTTCTGTTACTCCGGTTTTTTATTTTGCTCGCTTGCCCAGAGGTGTTTCCATTCCCTCGTGTGTTCTGCTCTTACTGTCATCAGCGTACAGTGGTACCTCGGGTTACATACTTAATTCATTCTGGAGGTCCGTTCTTAACCTGAAGCTGTGCTTAACCTGAAGCACCACTTTAGCTAATGGGGCCTCCTGCTACTGCCGCACCGCCGGAGCACAATTTCTGTTCTCATTCTGAAGCAAAGTTCTTCACCTGAAGCACTATTTCTAGGTTAGCGGAGTCTGTAACCTGAAGCGTATGTAACCCGAGGTACCACTGTATTGCGACGTCCTGTCCTGGATGCATCCGCTCAGATTCCTGCCTTGCGGGTGGTTGGGCTAGATGACCCTTGGTGGAGGGTTGAATTAGTAAAAGTCACCAGTTGTGGGAACATCTGCCTTGAGGTCGCAAGAGCTCATCTCCGCTCTCCTAACCTTGGACATCGTAGAACTGTAGAGTTTGGAAAGGGCGCCAAGAGTCATCTAGTCCAACCCTCCACAATGGAAGAATCACAGAGCTACAAAAAATACCGCATTTCTCTCTCTATAAGACGCACCCGACCATATGACACACCTAGTTTTTAGGGGAGGAAAACAAGAAATAAGAAGCCTCCTGAGTGAAGAGGGAGCGCTCCTCTCTCTTCGCTCAGGAGGCTTTGCGGGGCTATCCCTGAAGCCTGGAGAGCAAGCAGGATGCACCGATGCCGCTTGTTCTCCTGGCTTCAGCGAAAGCAAGCCTCCTAGCTTCCCCCCACCTCCCGCACTTAGCTGTCAACCGTCCCTTATTTGGCGGGAAAGTCCCTTATCCCAGTGCCGTGTCCCTCTGCTGTCCCTTACTGATGATGTCCCTTCAATTTCCCGGGTTTCAAAGGAAGCAGCTCCTCTCCCTCCCTCCCTCCCTGCCGGCCAGGGAGGAGGGAGGCTCCAACTGTGTGGCTTGGCTGCGTTGCTCACCCAATAAGGAGTCTAAGAACGACTGGGGGGTGGAGCTTGCATGCCTTGTGCCCATCAAATCGGCCGCGTTGCCTGGGGACTCGCCTTTGCTCAGCGCTTCCCAGCGGAGAGGTGACAGTGGTTTTCCTTGCTGCATCCCCTTTGCCGGGTTGCTGCGCTGTGGGAACCACCGCTTGAGGGTTCGTTTGGCTGCTGGCTGGGCTTTCTGCCTTTGGCTCGGAGGGGCTCAGAAGTTGAACCTACCTGTGCTTGGAAAATCCCTTATTTTGGCTGCTGATCTCTTATTTTCGAGGCTGCTGGTCCCTTATTTTCAAATCTGTAAGTTGACAGCTATGCTCCCGCAAGAGCCGCACTCTCTTTAAAGGGAGCGCGGCTCTTGGGGGCTTTTCTGGGAGGTGGGGGAAGGGACAGAGTCGCACACTCTGTCCCTTCCCCCACCTCCCACAAAAGCCAGGGATAGCCACGCGAAGCCTCCGCAGGGCAGCGGGATGAAGGTTCCCCGCTGCCCTGCAGAGGCTTCACGCAGCTAAGCCAGAAGCTAGAACAGCGAGAGGGAGCGCTGCGCAGCAATCCCTCTTGCCGTTCTGGCTTCTGGAATAGCCCGCGAAGCCTGCATTCGCTCCATAAGATGTACACTTACTTTTTAGGAGGGGGAAAGTGTGTCTTATACAACGAAAAATACGGTATGTGTCCAAGAGCTCTCAAACAACTCCCTCCATCTCGTCTTTCTCCGCAGCCTTGAAGAAGCGTTTGGTGAAACTGGTCGTCAACTTTCTCTTCTACTTCCGAACAGACGAGGCCGAGGTATTTTTGCTCACTACTTGCAGGGAAATTACCCACTAGCAACTTTGCCAGATATAATAATGATGCGGAGCCTGCTCAGGTTACTAGTCCTCAGGTGATGAGGTCCTCTGGCAAGTTGCGGCGGGTGGTAGGAGCATGATGAGAAGGCAGTGCCTAAAATAAACTCTTGTTATTATTCTAATAAAGAGCTTGATTTTATTAGAAGAGTCTGGCTCCTGGATCTAGTCCTGTTCTTGGAGAGCAACCAGAATAGGATTTTTTTTAGGAGGGGGTCCAGCAATATCTAGATGTTCCCCAAACTCTCGCTAAACAACTGTGTTTTTATATGTCTACTTATTCGTTTTACTTATTTAATAAAATTCATTTACCATTTGACTATGTAGAAAAATCTAGAAAAATATATAAAGGGGTTGTCTCCAACGCTGGCCGCCCTCTGAGTAAAACTACTGAAATGCACAGATAGGACCACCGGGGGTCCATTAATTTCATTGAGTCTCCTCTTGAGTAGAACTTACTTGAAGACAAGACAAAAGAAGGGCTTTTTACAAGGGTTTATCTGAGAATTTATTAAGCCCTCTTCATTTATTTTTCTTTCTTTTTTAAGAAAGAAAAATCCTTGTGCAACTTTCAATTAAAAGCAGGGTTGGGAATATGCACAACGTAGTTACTTTTAAAAGCTTGAGCTAATGTGGAAAGTGATTAATTAATCTGTGTGTTTGTCTCTTTCTCTTTCCCCAGCCTATCGGTGCTTTGCTGTTGGAACACTGCAGTATCAGCCAAGAAGAAGGCAAAATATTTTCCATTAGTGAGTCTTTGGGGTATTGAGGAGACAGACGGGGGGCGGTTTACTTTTCTGGGAGCTTTTTCTTTCTGTTTTCTCTTTTTTATTGGTATTCATCTGTCACTAATCAGAACAAATATAACATTTTTCCAAATTGCTCTCTGAGATGTCTGTACCCATTTTTGGAGGAGACGGAACACACTCCCAGCTCACAACTACCCCCTTTCCACCCACAGTATTCAGAGAGGGTCACTCAGCCAAATGCACTTGGCACTAGATTTCAGGACAGCCAAAAGAAATTCTTCGCAGGGCAATTTGGAATTTGCTGCTGTGGGTCGGGGCAGTGACTGCCGGTTTTAAGATAGTCAAGTCAGTTTATTGTGTTTTAGCAGACATCCCATTAGATACATGAAAATGGTAATGGGGATAATAAGAATAAGAGACTGGCATTTCTGCCCCTTCACCTTTACCCCATACCCCTTTTAGGTTTATTAGCACGGATTTGTAGAGCCTTAGCGAGAAATTTAGATATTATGAAGGATGTATGCCAGTGTGGTGTAGTGGTTAAGAGCGGTAGTCACGTAATCTGGGTAACCGGGTTCGTGTCTCCGCTCCTCCACATGCAGCTGCTGGATGACCTTGGGCCAGTCACACTTCTCTGAAGTCTCTCAGCCCCACTCACCTCACAGTGTTTGTTGTGGGGGAGGAAGGGAAAGGAGAATGTTAGCCGCTTTGAGACTCCTTAAAAGGGAGTGAAAGGCGGGATATCAAATCCAAACTCTTCTTCTTCTTCTCTCTACATCAGGCAGCTAAAAACAAGACTTGTTTTTCTTTGAAGATAGCTTTCGAAAGGGATTGGATCATAGCTGTCAAGCGTCCCTTATTTGGCGGGAAAGTCCCTTATCCCAGCGCCGTGTCCCGCTGCTGTCCCTTATTGATGATGTCCCTTAAATTTCCTGGGTTTCAAAGGAAGCAGCTCCTCTCCCTCCCTCCCTGCCGGCCAGGGAGGAGGGAGGCTCCAACCGTGTTGCTTGGCTGCAGTTGCTCACCCAATAAGGAGTCTGAGAACGACTGGGGGGTGGAGCTTGCATGCCTTGTCCAATCAAATCGGCCGTGTTGCCTGGGGACTCGCCTTTGCTCAGTGCTTCCCAGCGGAGAGGTGACGGTGGTTTTCCTTGCTGCATCCCCTTTGCCGGGTTGCTGCGCTGTGGGAACCACCGCTTGAGGCTTCATTTGGCTGCTGGCTGGGCTTTCTGCCTTTGGCTTGGAGGGCCTCAGAAGCTGAACATACCTGTGTTTGGAAAATCCCTTATTTTGGCTGCTGATCCCTTATTTTCCATGGCTGCTGGTCCCTTATTTTCAAATCTGTAAGTTGACAGCTTTGGATTGGATATGTACGTCACAGCAGCTGAAGTGATCAACTTAATCCAGTGACACCAGCTTTTCAAAGTCTGATAGTCATTGGCACCTCCAGGGTCCCTCTTAGAACTCCCCCCCCCCAGGGAAAGCACTGCGCATTTTGGGAACCACTGGTCTCAAGGGACTGGTTGGGGCAATCCAGTGTTTCAGACTCTGAAGGCATCAAGAGGGGTGGATAATGAGCAGTTTGAAGGAGGCTGGGAGGCAAGGCAGGGAACCCAAAAGCTTGTGTCCCAAGCAGACACAGTGCAAGAAGATCTTCCGAGCTCTGAAAGATGGATTTCATATGTTTCAATGCTGCTTTTCATTCCAGTGAATCGCAAAGCAGCTTACAGACCATAAATAACAGTAACACAAGAGAACATCACAAGCAGAGCACAAATCAAATAGAATCATTAACAAATCACCAGTGAAACAATTACAAACCACCATTAGAATAATGAACAAATCATCAGTAAAAACCATTGCAAATCATTGTTAAAACAACCCTTAAAATGCGGTTTCAGTTTCTTGCGGTCGTAGACCAGCATTTTAAAAAGAGCTAAAATGCAAAATTGTAAAAGCAAGATACAATCGTTATAAAAACAAACCAGAATAAGAGCAGGGAGACGAGAGTCGCTGACCAGCAGGTTAAAACAACTAGAGTTAATAACTATTGCTAAAGTGATCCAGTTGTAGACTGGGGAAGAAGAGTCGTGTGTCTGAAAGAAGAGATTTCATAAATGGAATAGTAATAGTCCCTCTATAGGGCTTGTTAACATAAATGTAATCTTACTGTATTGCATTTTGAAAAGGCCTAATAAAAGAGGCAGAATAAATCCTCCATTATGATTCAGGTAGGTAGCCGTGTTGGTCTGACACAGTCGAAATAAATTAAAAAATTAAAAAATTGTCCAGTAGCACCTTAGAGACCAACTAAGTTTGTTCTGGGTATAAGCACACAAAAGCTTATACCCAGAACAAACTCAGTTGGTCTCTAAGGATGTGGGTGGCGCTGTGGTCTAAACCACAGAGCCTAGGACTTGCCGATCAGAAGGTCGGCGGTTCGAATCCCCGTGATGGGGTGAGCTCCCGTTGCTCGGTCCCTGCTCCTGCCAACCTAGCAGTTCAAAAGCACGTCAAAGTGCAAGTAGATAAATAGGCACCGCTCCGGCGGGAAGGTAAACGGTGTTTCCGTGCGCTGCTCTGGTTCGCCAGAAGCGGCTTAGTCCTGCTGGCCACATGACCCGGAAGCTGTACGCCGGCTCCCTTGGCCAATAAAGCGAGATGAGCGCCGCAACCCCAGAGTCGGCCACGACTGGACCTAATGGTCAGGGGTCCCTTTACCTTAAGGTGCTACTGGACAATTTTTTAATTTTTGCATTACCTGTGTAAAACAACAACAACCCACTGAGAGGTAAATTAGGCTAAGAGATCCTGACTTGCCTCCCTCTGTCTTGGGAGGGTCATGTTTGAGCTGTTTTCCCACATGAGCTGTACTGCCCTTGTGCTTTGCCATAACCCTTGTCCAACAATCATAATTATATTAAAGTAGATAGTGAGTCGTAAGGCTGATGTCTCGGGGTCTCTGTTTGCAGGTTTCCTTGAAGAACCCGAGAGAAAGTACTTCTTCGAATGTGATACAGAGGAGCAGTGCTTGGAGTGGGTTGAGGTTCTCCAGAGGGCGAGGTGAGGCCTGCCGGTCAGCCGGGGTTTGGGGATTCCTTCTTCCCCATTTTTTCAAGGGGGTGGGGACTGTGTCTGCCAGCCCAGAAGGGACAGAGCCCAGGCTGCTTGGATCACTGCGCAGCGCCCAGAGGAAACCACCCTTCCTTGGAGGTTTTTAAGCAGAGCTTGGATGGCATTATCTGCCACGGCTCCTTGAGCTGAGATCCCTGCATTGCAGGGGGTTGGGCTGGATGACCCCTGGGGTTCCCTTTCAACTCTACAGTTCCATTATTCTACTTGAATCCTTGCTGCAGGTAAGAGCAGAGACCCATGAGCACCGCATGCCGGTGATGGGTGGGGACAGAGTCAAGAGTGGGTGGAGCTACACATGTAAAGTTTGCCCTCTGTACAGGTTAGCTTGAATATCTCCCCCCCCCCCCTTCCATCCAGGCACGATCAGAGTTCGGTGATGGACCCTGCCCATCTGGCTGGGTTGCCCCAGCCACTCTGGGCAGCTTCCAACAAATGATAACACAGTAAGACATCAAACGTTTAAAACTTCCCCATATAGGGCTGTCTTCTAAAAGGCAGATAGTTGCTTATCTCAATAATAATAATAATCATAATAATCATCATCATCATCATAAATTTTATTTATACCCCGCCCTCCCTGGCCAGGGCGGCTAACACCAGTAAAATTACAGTAAAAACATAATAAGAGAAGAAAAGAAAAAGAAAGAAACCCAATTTAAAATACAGGTTAAAATGCAATTTAAAATGCAGCCTCATTTTAAAAGTAGCCCATAGATCAAAACCATAAGGGGAGGGAAACATAAGGTTCAGACGGAGTCCAAACCAAAGGCCAGGCAGAACAGCTCTGTCTTGCAGGCCCTGCGGAAAGATGTCAAGTCCCACAGGGCCCTAGTCTCTTGTGCCAGTACTGAAAACGCCCTGGCCCTAGTTGAGACCAATCTAACCACCTTGCAACCTCCAAGGTGTTGTCATTTGTGGACCTTAAGGTCCTCCGTGGGACATACCAGGAGAGGCGGTCCCATAGATCCATGACATAGAGTTGCCATACATCCAGAACCTCCTGGACATATCTGGAATACTGCAGTTGGAAGCAGTGTTTGGGCAGAAATCCGGACATATCGCAGCCCATGTCGGCAGTGTCAATTTTGACGATTTTCGTTAAAATTAGCCACAGGTCTTTTCTTCTTCTTTTTTTGCACATTGTCTCAACAACTTTGGGCAAAAACACATTTTCTGTCTGGATTTTCAGTATTTGAAAATCCTCTGCCTGGTTTCCTGTAACTTCTCACAGTGAGGGAACCGCCAGAAGGCCCTTGGAGGAAGACCTCTGTGTCTGGGCTGGACGATGGGGGTGGAGACGCTCCTTCAGGTCTACTGGGCCGAGGCTGCTTAGGGCCTTAAAGATCAGCACCAACGTACTGGGAGCCAACATAGGTCTTGCAGGACCGGTGTTGGTCCCGACGGCCGCTCCCAGTCACCAGTTTAGCTGCTGCATTCTGGATTAGTGGTCATTTCCGAGTCACCTTCTAAGGTAGCCCCACAGAGAGCGCATGGCAGTAGTCCAAGCGGGAGATAACCAAGGCATGTTCCACTCTGGTGAGACAGTCTGCGGGCAGGTAGGGTCTCAGATGGAGCTGGTAGACAGCCACCCTGGACGCAGAATTGACCTGTGCCTCAATGGACAGCGGTGAGTCCAAAATGAAGGTCTCAAGGAGGGCCAGTTAGGGGCATGGCCAGGGGAGAACATCCAAGGGCCACATGGAGAAGTTTGGAGGGCCAGAGGCTCCCAATCCCTGAGGCACAGCCTTAAAGAGCCCCACCACCTTTGAACACTCAAAGCTGTTGGCTTATCAGCCGCAAAACCAGAACCGCAAATCCCAGAAGCGTTGGGTGGAACAGGATCAGCTCCTCTGGGGTTGTTTTGGGGCGGAAGACCCTCGCTGTGAATGTTCGCTAGAAACCTGGTTCTGCTGCCTCTGCCCTTCACGGTCGGATCCGTTCTCCTTCTGCCAACAGCTACGAGTTCATGAGGAGCAGCTTGGTCTTCTATCGGAACGAGATCCTGAAGATGACAGGAAAGGTGAGTAGCTTCTGGGCCGGAAAGCAGGTGAGGGGGCTCACCCAGAGAGCAAGAAGTAACGTCCGGGACGAGGATGCACAGTTTCTGCCCTGGGTCATCCTGTGATACTGTGGTTCGAAGTTGTGTTTTGTTACATTTTACTCCAAGAAGACCCATAGAACCCAAAAAGGCAGATGTCTATATACAAATGGTTTTTTTAAAAGATGCGATCCCATTGGGATCCCAAGATGAAATGTTGGGAAGCACCTAGAAATATGATGCCAACTTGTCTGCGGCTCCTCCAGGGTTTCAGATGCAGGGAGAGCGGGAGAATTCCCAGTCCTGCCAGGGGTTGAACCCAACCCCTTCTGCATGCAGGGCATCTGGTCTGCCACAGAGCTGTAGACTCGTACCCCCCACCCTTTCAAATTTAGCACCTCCAGACACCCAGCCCTCAAAGCCTCTCCTTTCGCCACAGGACCCCCTGGAGCAGTACGGCATCTCAGGGGAAGCCCGCTTCCAGCTGGGCGCACGGAAGGTATAACCCCGAGCACTTGGATCTGGGCCGGCACCTCACCATACCACCAGCACCCTTGCGCAGCTCCCCGAGACTCCAGGGTCAGGACTGTATGCCGACCGAGTGAGTTGCTTTCACGAACTTGCAGGATCTCCCTCGTGCCGCCAAGAGGGTGACGCCACCCAGCCATCTGCTTCCTCCTAGCTTTGGGGGGTTGAAGCAAAGAGTGGAGATTTGACTCCAGCGGTTGCCGGTTTTCTCTCCTTCCAGGGCGCAGAGAGCCTGCTATTCAGCTCAGAATCGCGCTTCCTCGTGTGTGTAAATGTGCACACAAACAACACTGGCAAGGGTGCTCCTGGAGCGGAAGGAAGGGGCGGGGGCTTCTAGGAATCGTGCTTGATTTTCATTAACATCCCAAATCGGGTTTGCTCCCAACTTTTGTGCTGAGATTTGAGATCCGCGGTGCACCCAGAACACCCCCGGCGGAGTTTCCCCACTGAGTAACTGCTCTGGCTTTGCACACCTTCCCATCGGCTGCCTGGGTTGGGTGGGAGCCACTATGCTGTCCCTGCAAGGGATACTGAATTACTCCCCCTGCACCGCCCCCCCCCCCGTGAAATGGGCTGTGTATGTCTCTGAAGTCATTGCTCCCAATCCTGAGCCCCTCCCGCCCCCCCGGCCTCAGCAATCCTCACCCAGGAGGGGGCAACTCTTTACTTGCTCTGTAAGGAAACATTTTCAGCAGGAGTGCTGGGAGCACACTCATTTTAATTCCCAAAGCAAGCATGCACATTCACCTAGTACAAGGTTTCCCAAACTCCTGTCGCCAGCGGGTTTTTTGGACTACCAACTCCCATTAGGACCAGTGATCAGGGATGGGAGTTGTGTTCCAAAAACAGCTGGAGACCCAAGTTTGGGAAAACCTGAACTAGGAGGTGTTGGACAGAAGAATGCCAGACTACTGGAGCAGCAACACAACTATCTCCCTCAGGTGCTCGGCCATCTTTTACCGTTTTGTTGTGCCTTGCTGGCACCCCCTGCGTCAGAGCTGCTCTCTGCGCCTGGCAACACAGGGAAGTGAGAAGAGGCCTTCGCCACTTTCCCAAGCTCGGTGCCCAAACTCTGTGCGGTTCCAAGCTCACTCCAGAGCAGGTTCCTTGCTTGCTGGGGTGGCAGAAATCTCCCTTCCTCAAAGAAAAAAATACCTTGTTCTCCATCCCTCCTTGCTTTCTTCTTTCCTCTCTCTCTCCTCTGCCCAACTTTTGGGACTGGCAGCTGAATGTAATTTTTTATATATATAAAAATCTGCTGTGAAATTTAGAGGCGTTTTAAAAACTCACTGAAAGCTGTGGTTCTCTGGCTGATATGGGACTCAAAACTGTCCGGGGGCGCTGGGCTGCTGCTTTCTCCAACCCTGCCCTAAGAGGCTGAATTTCACTGCTGCGTGTGTGAGGCAGAGGATTGCCTCTTCTGCAAAGAGGCAGGGGAAACAAGACCAGGGGTTTTGGACGATGGGAGCTTGTGAAATCCGTTGCCTAAGGGGGCAGAGTTTGGGGGACGAATGTGGGGGGGGGGGGAGAAATCACCAGCCACAAAGGGCGGCTAGTTATTTAGAGGTTTTTAAGAGGCTGTAGAAGTGTAAAATGTACTTTTTATCAGTTTACATTCATCTTCTGTACTCCTCCTGCCCCAAGACACCATTGCCTGCTGGATAACTGGCCAGTTTTATCACTTCTGTGCATTAAACCAGAAATGTTACCGTTTTGTTGACATGCCCAGATCCCCTTTTGTTATGTCCACACTGATTTTCTTGCCCCTCTAATAAACGAAACTACTGTCTTGTTGGTTGGCTTTTTGCCTTTTCTGTGTGAGAGAGGTGGGAATAGGCTGGGACCAGTTCTGCATTCAAAAGTGCATTCGTGCAGGATTTTTACCCCAGTGCATTGGGATAGGAGCAGCAGCAGGTCAGGCAACGTCTCCTCCCCAGTCACACCATCCTTAAATTGCTGGAAAGGTGTACTTGAACTCTGCTGTTGCATTTTATTTGCCAGAATGGATGGATGATTGTGGGGAGAGGTATCACTGATCAAGGGAAGTCACAGTCCTGTTCTATCTGCCTTGATCGGACCACACCTAGAGTCCAGTGTCCACTTCTGGGCACCACAATTTAGGAAGAATGTTGACAAGCTGGAAGGTGTGCAGAGGAGGGAGACCAAGATAATCAAGGGTCAGGAAACCAGACCTGATGAGGAATGGTTGAAGGAGCTGGAAAAGAGGAGACTGAGAGGACATAGGATAGCCATGATGATCTCCTTCTACAATAGAAAGTGTCCTTTCATACTGCATCACGGTGTGGTACATTGGTTTGATATCAACTGATAGGAAGTGCCTACAGAGGGTGGTGAATACAGCACAAGGTATTATGGGCTGTCCTGTGAATCCACTGGATGACATCACGGAAGAACGTTGCCTCAGGAGAGTGAGGAAAATTCTCAGGGATGATTCACACCCTGGCCGGCACTTTCTTGATCTCCTGCCCTCGGGCAGAAGATATAGAAGCATGATTAGTCGCACCAACAGGGTAATGAACAGCTTCTGTCCATGGGCTGTTAGGCTGCTGAATGAAAAGATCACAACAGGGCAACTGGCTTTCGGGTTTGGTGGGTGTGTGTCAGTAAACGGGGGGAATTAAGACTAAGAGAGCTGAGTGGCGGGTGCTCGTGTAATCTCACTGCATACAAGTTGTACAAGTGACAAATAAAGTATTTCAATTTCAATTTTCCAATTATCTCAAAGGCTGTCACATGGAGCAACCTTGTTTTCTCCTGCTTGGGAGGGTAGGACTTGAACAAATGGCTTCAAGTGACATGAAAAGAGATTTTAAAAACTTTCTGACAGTAAGAGCTGTTCAACAGTGGAATGGGCTCCCTCGGGAGCTGGTAGACTCTCCTTCCTTGCAGGCCTTGAAGCAGATGTTGGGTGGCCACCTGCCGCCGATGATTTAGTTGAGATTCCTGCGTTGCAGGGGGGGGGGTCCCTTCCAACACTACAGTTCTCTGATTCTACAAAGGTGAAAACTGCATTTATCGCTCAGCTGACCTCTACCATGTGGTTCCAGGAGGGAACGCAGGCCTCTCTGGCTGTGAAACCTGGACGTCTCTTGCAAAAGAAACCAGACAACTTCAGAAAGGATAGAAGCACCACCACAAGGGTATACAGTGTATTAAAATACATACATTTTTTTTAATATAAAGACAAACTTCAAAGCCATTTTCTTTTTTTTCAATTACAAATCAGGGTGAAGTGCGGGGGGAGATCTGAAGTGGAGGTTAGAACAGAAAGATAAAACTTTTTTTTTTTTTTGCAGTGCAGAGAATCGGAAGGAATGGAAGGGGCTGAAATATATAGATAAAAGATTATTACATACATATATACACAACGCCAGAAGTAGTTCATATGGATCTATGGAAGAATGACAGGTCGAGATTTCATGGAGCAAAGTCTCAAAAACAAACAAACAAACAAACTCCAAGGTACATTGGATGAAAGACTGAAATTTAAATAGAATTCATTTTCATGGGCTAATGTATACAAATCAAGTTCCTAGTTGCTGGGAAAGAACATCCCATCTCTAAGAATATGGGTACTCCCTTCAATCCATTTACAAACGGATTCCTTTTATTTTACATTTTACAGATTTAATTCCTGAGCAACAGCAATTTCCATCACTGACTGAATACCCCCCCCCCCGCCCACACCCAAACTCCCTGTTTCGGCAAGGCAAAGCCTCAGTTCATTGTGGAGGGGGGAGGAACCAGATAATTCCTTAACCACCCCCCCCCAGGGCTGTTTCTGCAAAGCACGTTTCTCAAAAGGCTCAAAAAACGCAAAGCGCTGAAAGAAGGAGCTGGTCTACCCCACATTTCTCCTTCCTATTTTTTCTTTTCAATAGATCTCCATCCCATCAAGGCTAGAAAAGGGGGGGGGGGCTAAGGTGTTGTTTTTTAAGGTTCCAATGTGCATGTGGGTGAGGAAATCCAAAATTATGAAGGGCTGAGCAGCTGTCCAGCCAATACCTGCAGGGAGGAAGACCTGTTTTGAACCAGATTTGCAAAAACAGCCTCTTGCAACTGAGGCAAAAGATATTTTGCAAATGGGATGCTTGCTGTCGACTCCCCGGCACCCACCTTTCTTTCAGAGTACCGCAAATTCCTATGCTAGTTAAACACAGACAAGCAAGCCCGTTTCTATGGAAGTTCTTGTTGGATATTAAGATACCCGGCAAGGCTGATTTCAGACTTCACAGGAGATTGTGGCAGCCTGCTTAATGGACTGCATCTACTACAGTGTGTCTGTTAGACTGGTCAGAAAGTAGTTTTTACCCTGCGAAAGGTTACTCCCCCCCCCCCCGCGTGGGTCTGTTTCTGGGAGGGGTGGGGGGGAAGCACCGTTAGCACCCTACCCCAGAAGCCCCCCCGCCCTGCCCTGATTCTGAAGCAATTCTACAACTTTTAAAAACCAAGCGACTCCACTGGGTGCAAACAAATCGCACCACCGCTGTTGCAATGACCCGCACGCTTTCACAAAGAGTACGCGCACCATCTCAAACCAAACCCAATTTGCGAGGACACACCGTCCTTCGCAACCAATCCCAAAGTTTCTTCACCACTTTATCCAAGTTGCAAAGAAGGGGTTTGCGGGGGGGGGGGAGAGAGAGAGAAGCAGAAAAGCACAGGATCTGCGTGTGTTTCAGATTCTGCGAGGGTGTGCACTCCCCGCAAAAAAAAGGGTGCTGTCCATATTCATGCCACAGGCATCGCTCTGAAGATTTCAAAGCCAAGCACGCTAGACCTCTACGAGTTCTCATGCCCAGCGGTTTAGGAGAAAGGTTGTGTTTGGAAATGGAATGGAAGAGGTTAGCCGCGAAAATGAGGACATCGTCCTGTGGTCTGCACACTCTGTTTGCCATTGTGAGGCCCCTCCAAGATTGCTTTGGACTGCCGAGGGAGGGGCCCCAAAATGGCAGAGGCTGGTCTAGGATAACCTCAGATAAGGTGGAGCCCTGATGGCTTAGGGAAACTCAACACACACCCAAATAGCACCATATTCTGCACCAGAAACAGGGTCAAACTAATACTCTGCCCTCCTGAAAAATAAAGTTAGAAGACGAGTTCCCTCTACGCCCCCCCCCCCCCTTACACAACTTAACATAATCTCTGTGTGCTTGCGGACAAAGCAAAGCATCTTAAAGCAGGTTTTACTGCCAAAGAATAAAATAGAATACCCAGCCTTCCTCCTTTCCTTGTGGCCTGTTGTGGCCAGGTCGGCTGGGTGAAAGGAATGGGCCCCCACCCGGGGGGTGGGGTGGTAAAAAAGAACCCAGCTAAGCACCTTAGGGTTTTGTTTTGCATCTAGCACCAATGAAGGGAAGAAGCAGCAGCAGCAAATCCCACTCAGAAAAATAAATAAATTAAAACAAGGCAGGGGGGGTCCCAACAGCTCACTACAACAAGCTTCTCCCAAGACAAAGTGGTGTGGGTTTCGATTTCAATGCACGGCCCTGGGGGGTTGTCGACAGGGAAGCCCCTGAGATTCCATCTCTGTACCAGAAGCAGCAGGGCAAATATTACAATTGACCTTTGGGGGTGATCTTTCCGGAGGCGGGGCGTCCCGAATGGATCACCCAAGTGGATTTGTGTTTCGGCGTGGAGTTCTTGCAAACAAGACAGCACCAGCAAGAAACCTAGCTGAGTCCTCGAGGGGTCGGGTAAGGCAGGCTTCGGATGTGGACACAGGGCCTCCTGCCCCAAGTCTGAACCGCCTGGTTAGTTAAAAACAAGCAGCTTGGTTTTTGTATCTTAGGCCAGCTCTCCTGTGCTTTTATAAAATCAAAACCCTGGGCTGGTCCACTGCCCTATGGCCTGCTTGGCTCAACACTGCTATGGATAGGGGCCCATCCGGCATTTTAAAGACTATATTCCGAACGGAAGATCAACGCATGAAACACACACTTGCGACCTCAAGAGTACTGAAGATGAGAAGACGGGCTGAGGGGAGATGGAGGATTTTTTTTTAAGAGGGGGAGAGAAAGCGGTTGCTGGAGAGAGTTCCACTCAAGCGCAGCAAGTCATGCTTCCCGCGTAAGGTATGAGAAATTCGCACCCTATGAATTTAACACAGGGCGGAAGGTGAACAAGCAGAAATCTGTTTTAGTTTCAGACCTAGGAAAAGATTTGCAGCTGACTGGAGAAGACTTGTAAGAACTAGGCCTTCAAGTGGGATTTTTTTTTAAAAAAAGAAAAGCAAGCTAAGACTAAAGTCAAGGGAAGGGAAAGAAAGCACAAACTGTATCCACACTTTCCCCCAAAATGGAAATTTGCAGGCATTGTGGGCCTGCAGGGGAAAGATACCCGAGTGTGGAAGGAGGGCAAGAAAGAGAAGCTGCTGGAAACCTGGCCAGTGATGCGACAGAAGGCAGCGGAGATTTATCCAAGCAAGATAAAGGGTTTTGGCAGCCAGTCCACATTTATTAGAGGGTTATTTCCGTGCTGGTCCTGCGCAGCGGAAGGGGAAAAAGGGTTGCCAGAGTAATGAGCTGCATCCCCCCTGTTCCTTCTGGGGCGGGGGAACCGGAGCCAAAAGGAATTCATTTGGCTTGCAACGAGAGTTTTAAGAAACCTGGAAACGGGGAGGTTTCGGTTCTCTGCCGATGCTGAGCAGTCCAACAGGGGCAAGGAAAAATAAGCAGAATGGTGAAAAGTCTTTATGAGAAGTCAGCTGTTTGCTCCAAGACCTTAGCAAAGGGGAGAGAGAGAGCGCAAGATAGACAGATTCAGGGAAAAGCAGCAGCAAGAGACTATCTTATAAAAGCCACAAGGTGGATCTTGGAAGTAAGGAAGGCAAATGTGAGACTTTAGGGACCGCTGTGGTATTGAGGGGAGCAAGAATGATACCCTCTGCTGCGATCATCACAGACTTTCATATTCTCATACCCTTGCCATTTCCTCCCTGATTCTAGGCACACCTGAGGAAACAAAACTGCTATTTGTCTCCCGCTTCCAATTACACTATGGACACAACCTGATAAAAAAATTAGCAGAAAGCATACGAGTGTGTATGTGTTTTTAAACAGATATATCTCCCCCCCCCCCGCACATCTCACCATTCCCAGAAAGCTGTGTGCCTTTAAAAAAAACGTAAGAATTATTCCTATGCACTGATCACCCAAGTCACAATTTATTGTTATAAAAAAATCAGCAAAGCACCAGTGTTGTCAGGCGAGATACAAAAAAAGTTAAGTTTGATTGCAGTATGCACGTGTGTGTGTGTGTGTGTTTTTACCTCTGAGGCAGGGGTGTGAAATCACATTTTTAAAACACGACCCACTGAGAAACAACAAGGACAGAAGCAGTGAGCGGACATGTCTCTGACGGAACGTACAAAGCCGCGTGTCTTGATCAAGTATCAAAAATCTTGCCGCCGGCAACACACGAAAAGGATGACAGAACCCCAAGAAGCAAAGTTGGCAGCAGGCCCAGCGCAAAACTGGCCGGCCTGCTTTCTCAAGTTTTCCAGTGCAAGCAGCCTGGCCAACGCCACCAGTGGGATGCCTCTGCGTGGCCACTGCCTCCCAAAACAAATCATCCCTGGGGGAATATTCCAAGAGCGGGAGACGGACACAAACAGGAAGGGAAGAGCACCGGGCAAGGATGAGGAGCACCCTTGCTTCTTCCAAGGAACAAAGCAACGAGCCAGACAGCCGGGGACCCAATCTGCTGCCTCCGAGGAGAGGACAAACTGGGAGAGATCCTCACCGAGGGCAAGCCAGAGCCCCCAAAGATGGCATGATTAGAAAACTGTAAGCAATGGTTTTTTTGTTTTAAAGGAAACCTAGAAGACTACAAAGCCTGGACCCGGGCAAGAAAGGTGCCCAAGCCTGAGGCGGAGTCCCAAAATACAGGTGAAGCTGCCCTTGGCGTGAGAAAATGCCTGCCAGTGCTTGGCTGCCTGGGGGGAGCCATTCCGCCGGGAAGGGAGGGGTTGCTTTCATCGCCACCCACCCCAGAAGCCAGTGGGTCAGGGTCCCCACCCCACCCCAAACTCTGAACACGACCCTTTTGGATTTCACAGTTAAGGCAGAGGAATCCCCTTCCCCTCGCTTCGGAAACGCACCTGGGGGTGTCGGTTTCTGGGGCGGGAGAGGCTATGTTTTATCCCCCACGAGCACCATATCTGAATTCTGCTGGGAAGCCGGGAAGGGAGTGCGATGGCCACACCTTCAAATAAGCATTACATGACATCGGTGGTCAGATGGGGGGAGGCAGAAAGCCGGACGCCCATGCAACACGACTGCCTCCGTTCATCCCTGGCCCCTGCCCAACGCCAGCTACTGCCCAATGGCCAACTAAGGTTGCTTATAAGGGGCCAGCTCCGAGGAGGACAAGCCCTGGATTCCTCATTTCCCTGGCTTCGCTACAGAGCGGAAGAGACACGGACGATGACATGGACCAGACATCTGGTGGGAGCAGGTGGAATAAATTAAGAACAGTCAGACTCGCTCTATATATGAACGTGGCTTGGTATTGGTCACCCCCCCCAAACACGCAAACAACCAGGCCTCTGCGCCCCGCAAAAAAACACAAAAACGAAAGCACCACGGGGGAGCTCAGCCCAGAAGAGAGGCACACGTCTGTCGGGCATGGATAGCACCAAGGGAACTTTTTGGATGTGTCTCCGCTTGTGTTGGCCAGTCCTTTTGTTATTAGCAGTATTTCGTTTGTTAAAAGTCCTCTTCTTTCCCCCCCTCCCCCTCCCCCGGCGTGTTTTTTTTTTCCAGTTCCAAGACTTTGCGTGGAACGAACACACACACAAGAGCGGAGGGGGGTGCCTTTTGTGAAAACACGTGTTCTCAAACTTTAAAAAATATATAAATATCTAAACTATATCAACAATACAAATCGGAGGCCGTTGTCGCCTTCTGCAGTTTGAATATATCTAGAAAGAGAGAGATATACATATACATATACATATATATTATGTAATATAATATACATATATATATATATATATAGACACACACACACACATACACTTAAGATTTCACAGTAGCATTTTCTCCCGGCTTTTAGGCTTAGGACTCAAGGGTTCCATTCCGTTTGCCTGTCTCTTTCCTCATCTGGTTTTCCTGCGTGTGTCCAGTAGTAAAGAGAGATGGGGAGGAGGGGGAGTGGAGGAGCAGAAGCCCCTCTCTACAGCGGTTGAGGGCAGCACCTTCAAGTGGAAGTGGAGAGGCGTTGGTCCAGGCTGGCCTTGCATAGGTCACGTGGGGGGTTGAGGTAGAAGGTCCTTAGTTACCTGTGGGAACAGGGAAGGGGAGAGGAGAAGCACACTTTAAGCCAGCGGATTATGGACCGTTCATGAAACCAAGGAATCAAGGATGGCGCGGGCAGGGCTGGGGAGGTTCGACCCAGTGCGGCCCTCCAGAGCCACTACCTGGCCCTCAGAATTCTTACCTCGCTTGACCTGCAAGACAGAGCCAGTGTGGCACAGTGCTGTTTCCCAACTTGGGTCTCCGGCTGTTTTCGGACTACAAATCCCATCATCCCTGACCACTGGCCTTGCAAGCTAGGGATGATGGGAGTTGTAGTCCAAAAACAGCCGGAGGCCCAAGGTTGGGAAACACTGGGTTGGAGCGTCAGACTGGGCGTGGGAGAGCCCAGAGTTCAAATCCCCCTCTCGGCCACCACGGCATTCACTGGGTGAGCCTTGGGAGCAGCTCACGGACTTCTCTCAGCCTAACCCAGCGGTTCTCAACCTGTGGTCCCCCAGATGTTGTTGGACTACAACTCCCATCATCCCTGAGCTCTGGCCTTGCTAGCTAGGGGTGATGGGAGTTGTAGTTCAACAACATCCCAGAAAAAGAGGTGCCACGAACGCCTTCCTTGTTCTCTTATAATGGCAAGGATGCCCCCCCCCCCGAGAACTGCTGGAACAAGAGTTCTGGTGACTTCCAGCTGAAGAAAACGCCCTGGGAATAACCAGGTACACCACACCTTGAGCCCTTGGCAGGAAAAGGTGGGATATGGATACAAGAATGATGATAAGGAGTTTTATTTCTTTGTGGGCAAACAAGGCCTCTCTTCCTCGACCCTCAAAACTCGGGTTACAGTTATTGCAAGTCATCGCCAGTTATTAATTTTTCAGGTCCAGGCATGAAGACATCTGCCTGGTAATAACAATTTAGTCAGGAAGCTGCTTTGTGATGAGTGAAGCCACTGGTCCAACCAGCTCAGCAATGTCTACACTGGCTGGCAGCTGCAGCTCTCCAGAACAGGAGCCTCTCCCAGCCCTGTCCGGAGACGCCATTCTGCCTGTGAGGGCAGAAGCTGCACTGCTGACTCCCCCCCCCCCCCAAGGAAGGTAGTGAAAAGGGCCGTGAGATCAACCAGGAACAACAACAACATCATTTATATACTGCCCATCTGATCAGGTCACCCCAGCCACTCTGGGCAGCTTCCATCAAATCAAAGCACAGTAAATCAAACATTAAAAACCTCCCGATACAGGGCTGCCTGTCTTCCAAATGTTACCAAGAAGGCCCTCTGCCTGGTTCCCTGCAACCTCACTTCTCGCAGTAAGGGAACCGCCAGAAGGCCCTCGGAGCTGGACCTCAGTGTCTGGGCTGAGCGATGGGGGTGGAGACGCTCCTTCAGGTCTACTGGGCCGAGGCCGTTTAGGGCTTTAATGGTCAGCACCAACACTTTGAATTGTTCTTGGAAACGTACTGGGAGCCAATGTAGGTCTTGCAGGACCAGTGTTATATGGTACCAGTTACCAGTCTAGCTGCCACATTCTTTATTTTCCGAGTCACCCTCAAAGGTAGCCCCACGGAGAGCGCATGGCAGTAGCCCAAGCAGGGCATGCACCACTCTGGCAAGACAGGGCGCAGGCAGGGAGGGTTTCAGATGGAGCTGGCAGACATCTGCCCTGGACGCAGGATTGACCTGTGCCTCCATGGACAGCAGTGAGTCCAAGATGACCCCCAGGCTGTGCAGCTGGTCCTTCAGGGGCACAGTTACCCCATTCAGGACTAGGGATTCCCCCACACCTGCCTGACCCCTTTCTCCCAGATTCAACCTCAATCCATTAGCCGCCACCCACCCCACAACCACCTTGCAAGAGGACAAAGCTTACACACGGCCGCAAGGGCAGACATGTGGCTCCATGCCTCCGAAGAAGCTGCCTGCCCCACCCCACCCGCCCCTCCCGGCCAGCCTTACCTTACGGGGCACGAACACTTAAAGGGTCAAGCCGAGCCCATTACCGCGGCTTAACCCCGGGGAGGTGCGAAGCGTAAGGAGACTGCAGGCCGAGCGTGACCCACATAGCGGGCGCGGCGGAGGCAGCGGCGCTGGGCTGCGGGATCCCGGGCGCGGCCTGGGCTAGCGCCAAGCGGGGCAGAGGCGGGTGGTGGACAGTGAAGGAAGGGCGGGAGGATTTGTGCTGGAGAGAAGCTAGCTTAATAGACAAAGCGGAGTTAGCGGGGGAAGAGGACGACGGGGGCGGCAAGAAAGCCTCGGAGCCCGGAAGGGAGGAGAAGGCCTGCAGGAGGACGGAGTCGCTGCTGGAGGCGAGGAGGGGAGGGGGCGGAGGCAAGGAGACGTTGGGAGGCGGGGTGCGCCGGGAAGGGTGCGCCGGGGTTCGCGCGAGGTGCTGCGTCTCGCCGGACGGGGCCGGGGGCGAGTGGAACGATGGGGAGGCGGGAGCCACCTGCAGAGGGTTCAGGCTCAGAACGGCGGTGGCGCAGCTGGAGACAGCGCTGCTGCCAAAGTGGAGGGAGGAGGAAGAGGAGGAGAAAGACGGAAGGGAAGGCGAGGGAGCAGAGGAGGAGGAGGCAGAAGGCACCACATGGTTAAAAATACCTGCAAACAGGAGAAAGAAACAGACTCAGCAGGCGGAACTTCGGCACGGCTCACAGCGAGAGAAGCAAAAACAACAACGACAACGTGACGCAACACAACCGGGGGGAAAATAAACAGTTTTTTTTTTTAAAGCAAGCAAGCAAACTTAAAAAAGATCGCAGCAGCCGCAGCCTGACAGACAAATGCGCAGCATGGAGTAAATGAACGACAGCCGCAGCGGCAAGCGATGATCAGCGATGGTGTAGAAGCTGAGCGGGGGGGGGGGGTAGAGGCTTGCTCACTTACCTGTCTCCTTTCATGCGCCAGGGGGAAGGGACTTTGGCTGAACTCAGAGACCCAACAGCGCACCCATTTCTAAGGCCCTCTTTTTGGCGACAGCAAGCTAGTCTCAAGGAAGCTACTGCTGCTGCTGCAGCCACTCTGCCCCGGAAACACGACTTCTCCCAAAAAGAGAGGCTCTTAGGAGGAGACCTTCAGGCACGCATGTTTGTGGGGAACTGGTATGTTTCCTCCTTGGTTCCCCTTGCTGGCTGGGGGAAGACACCAGGCAACATTTGGGGAAGGCACCAGGTAGGCCAAGGATGGTCTGTGTATTCCCAGCCCGCCCCCTTCTTTGTGGAACACAGCTCAGCACAAGCGGAGTGGGGGATCTCCCAGAAAAGAGCGCTTGAAAACCTGGTTTCGACCTATAAAGCCTTAAACGGCTCAGGACCGCAATACCTCAAGGATCGCCTCTCTCCATGTCAACATACCCTAACCCAAGAGCCTCCAAGACCCTTCTTTGGGTGCCAGTCCCACGACAGGTCTAGAGGTTAGCAGCACGAGAACAGGGCCTTTTCTGCAGTGGCTCCCCGCTTGCGGAATGCTCTCCCCAGGGAGGTTTGCCTGGTGCCTTCATTAAATACTTTTAGGCACCGGGCAAAAACATTCCTCTTCAACCAGTCCTTGGGCTGATAAATACCCTGTAGCCTTTTAAATGTGTCTGTGGGAAGAGGAGTAGCGTTTTGCTGTTTTGCTTTAATTATTGACTGGTGTTTTGTCTTGTATTTTACTCTATGAACTGCCCTGGGGTGTCCTGATGAAGGGCAGTATATAACTTCAATAAAGACGCATAAAGAAATAAAACCCACCTAACTGTGGAGTGGGGTTGCAGAGAGGGTGTGAAAAAAGCTGTTCCTGCCCCCCCTTCTCAGCTGTGACCCCAGGGAAGGAAGAACCCCGAAGCTCCGCCTTACCTCCAACTGTTCCACCTGTCACCCCGGGGGAGAAGCTGCCCATCGTGTGAGAGTTGGTCAGTCGGGTGGCAGCCGACGAGACGTGAACCAGACTGGCGGCTGGCATGGAGCTGAACAGGGACTGCAGTACCGAAGAGTTCGTCACCATAGGGCCCAGGGGGAACTGCGAGCCAGTGGTTAGCGAGTTCAAGAACGGGTGGGCCACCATGGAGGAGGAGGAGGAGGTGGGCACAGAGGAAGGAGAGCCGCCCGTGGGGGCCACAGACAGGCCTTTGCCGTTGAGCAGGCCGCCAGGAGGGGTGGCGGTGGCGGCAGCGATGAAGAGGTTGTGGCCGTTCTTCAGCTCGATGGCCTCCCTTTCCCTGCCCTTCCCAGCCTTGCTGCCGTGTAGCACCGAGGACTTGTCCAAAGCGGCTCCCAGGCGAGCGCTCAGCTCGCCGGGGTCTTTGCCCTTGAGGCCACTGGGCCAGTTGGAGTCTTCCCCTTTGGCGAGGGCTCCCAGGCTCTCCAGCTGCCTTTTGCTCAAGAAGGGGTTCGTCTCGGAGACCCCGCCGCCCTCCTTGCTGCGCTGCGCCAAGAAGCTCAGGGGCGAGCTGCCCGCCAGCGCCGCGGCCACGTCTGCCGCGGCCTTGTGCGGGAGAGGAGCACCGTCAATAAAGCTATGTAAACCGAGGTCGGCCGGCAGCCCGCTGTTGTAAGCAAATCCATTCATGGTCTGGCCGAGTCCGTCGAGGGCGGCCGAGGCCCCGTGCTTCCTTGGGTGGGCCGAGACCTTGCTGTCGCCCCCCGAGCCGTCCTCGGAGGGCGGTCGGAAGGCGAAAAGGGAGTTCTGGCTCAGCGACGGGGCCTGCAGAGGACTGTCCACTGCTTTGGTCAGGTTGATGTCGGAAATGGGAGAGAAGGTCGACTTCCACTTGCTACTGTTCATGTTTTCGCTGGCCTGCTTCCTCCCGGCTAAGCTCATGCCTGGGATTTGGGGAGGCGGGGGAGGAATGTGTGTGAGAGAGAAACACACGAGGAGAAGGCGAGAGAGAGAGAGAGAGGCGGATGGGGCGAGGAAGGGGCAAAGAGACGCAGACAGACAAGTGGAGCAGGAATGAGAGAGGCAATAGGAGAAGAGACAGAGACGGATGGGGAGCAAAAGAGAGCACCGTCAGCACCAAATAGCAACCAAGGAAGAAGAAGAGGAGTTTGGATTTGATATCCCGCTTTATCACTACCCTAAGGAGTCTCAAAGCGGCTAACAATCTCCTTTCCCTTCCTCCCCCACAACAAACACTCTGTGAGGTGAGTGGGGCTGAGAGACTTCAGAGAAGTGTGACTGGCCCAAGGTCACCCAGCAGCTGCAGCTGGAGGAGCAGGGAATCAAACCCGGTTCACCAGACTATGAGACAACCGCTCTTAACCACTGCACCACACTGGCTCCCTGGAAGCAGAACCTCCCAACACTTTCGATATGCCTTGACATTCCTTCATTATATACAGAAGAAGCATCATTTTCAAGACCAGCCTGGTGAATCTAGAACGGCATTTGACAATCAAACATAGCTAATATTCTTTTTGTAGGTGAAGACAGCTTTTGTGCTCAGTTACCTAATCCGTATGGAACTGCACTTATTTTACATGCACCTGTTGTGAACACCCAGCACCACCCTAAGCAGGCAGCCCCAAACAGCTTTTCCCCCTGACCCACACCAGCGGCCTCCACACTTACTGTTCTCCATCGGCTTCTGTGGAGATTTGCTTTCCAGTGATATCGTCGCGATTTTTCTCTCAATTCTAGGAAGGGAGGAAGAAGAAAAGAAAAGCTGTTTACCGTAAGCCAGGGGCTCCCAAAAATCTCCCCACCCCATGGGTCACGAGAAAACTGCTTGCGGTTTTAGTAGACCGCTTACATTAGGGTTTCCCAAACTTGGGTCTCCAACTGTTTTGGGGCTACAACTCCCGTCATCCCTAGTGGTTAGGGAAACCCAGGCTTGCGTGATTCTTCTGCCTGTCCTGACAATTAAAATACCCTCTGCTAGATGTTTTTTTATTGTATTTTCAGAGGCATGACTGGCACTATACAGCTTTGGACAAATGCTGAAAATGCACCGCTGCAGCTCGGCCTTTAACACCTGAGCTCCGTATTTCTAGAACAGGCATAGGCAAACTCAGTCCTCCAGATGCTTTGGGACTACAACTCCCATCATCCCTAGCTAACAGAACCAATGGTCAGGGATGATGGGAATTGTAGTCTCAAAACATCTGGAGGGCTGAGTTTGCCTATGCCTGTCCTAGAACCTGCATCATTTCATAGAATCCTAGAATCCTAGGGTTGGAATAGACCACAAGGGCCATCAAGTCCAACCCCCTGCCAAGCAGGAAACACCATCAGAGCACTCCTGACATATGGTTGTCAAGCCTCTGCTTAAAGACCTCCAAAGAAGGAGACTCCACCACACTCCTTGGCAGCAAATTCCACTGTCAAACAGCTCTTACTGTCAGGACGTTCTTCCTAATGTTTAGGTGGAATCTTCTTTCTTGTAGTTTGGATCCATTGCTCCAAACTATTTCTGGGATCATAAGTTGTTCAAGATCAATTTTAACGTGTTTTGATTTATGTAACCCTCCCTGGAACTTTAGTGTGAAGAGTTGGGTAACAATCTATCACGACCACCACCATACTCATCATTATTTATTTATTATTTTTATTATTAATTCAATTTATACACCACCCTTTATCAAAAGATCCCAGGGTACTTTACAACATTAAAAACGCATTATAGAATGTAGTAAATGTGATAAATATCATTTATCAATGATAAAAACGTAACAGAAAGCATACTATACTGACGGACAGCCTAATAGTAAAATAGTCATGATAATAGCAGTCCTCTCCCCCACACTTTCATAGGCCACAGATTATTTAATAGGCATAGGCCTGGGTAAAGAGGAATGTTTTTGCCTGGCACCTAAAGGCATGTAGTGATGGCAACAGGCAAATCTCTCTGGGGAGAGCACCCCACAATTAGGGAGCCCCTGTAGAAAAGGCCTGTTCTCTTGTTGCCACCTTCCAAACCTCTCTGGGAGGGGACACACAGGGTCTGGATCAGTTCATACGGGGAGAAGCTTAAGGTATTGAGTTCCTGAAGCGTGCAAGTCTTTATTGTTATAAATTGTTATACTGGGAATTTTTTTATGTTTGACGTTGTATTATGTTTTCATATGTACTGGAAACCACCGAGAGTGGCTGGGGAAACCCAGGCCAGATAGGTGGGTATAAATATTATTATGATTATGATTAAACAAAAGCAGCAATTAAAGTAGAATTGAAAAATCAATATGCATTTTTAACAGGGACATGCTGTGGACCACCTGAACAGAGCTGGCAGATCGCCAGAGGTCGACAGCCTTTCATTTAGGCTGTTAAAAATCCCCGCCTGCCATGTAAGCCTTGAGGACAAAACGGGGGAAAGAAAAAGCCACCAACAAGGCAGGTCAGAGAGTCACTCGATAGCTTTGGAACACAGAAGAGAGAGGGCACAATGAGCCAACCCCCTGCTTCTTGGTTGTAGGATCCAAACCCTGGCACCTCCAGACTCCCTTCCCAAAATCCTGGACAGCAACTGATGGCTAGTGTAGGCTTGGGAAAACCCAGCCAGATGGGTGGGGTATATGATGATGATGATAATTTTTTTTTTTTTTGTACCCTGCCCATCTGGCTGGATTTCCCCAGCCACTCTGGGCAACTTCCCACAAAGATTAAAAAATACATTAAAATGTCGCACATTAAACACTTCCCTGAACAGAGCTACCTTCAGATGTCTTCTAAATGTCAGGTAGTTATCTCTTTGACATCTGGTGGGAGGGCGTTCCACAGGGTGGGCGCCACTACCGAGAAGGCCCTCTGCCTGGTTCCCTATAACCTCACTTCTTTCAGTGAGGGAACCGCTAGAAGACCCTCAGTGCTGGACCTCAGTGTCTGGGCAGAACGATGGGGGTGGAGACGCTCCTTCAGGTCTACTGGGCCGTTTAGGGATTTAAAGGTCAACACCAATACTTTGAATTGTGCTCTGAAATGTACTGAGAGCCAATGTAGGTCTTTCAAGACCGGTGTTATTTAGTCTCAGCGGCCACCCCCAGTCACCAGCCTAGCTGCCGCATTCTGGATTAGTTGTAGTTTCCGAGTCACCTTCAAAGGTAGTCCCACATTGAGCGCATTGCAGTAGTCCAAGCGGGAGATAACTAGAGCATGCACCTCTCTGGCAAGACAGTCTGCGGGCAGGTAGGGTCTCAGCCTGCGTACCAGATGGAGCTGGTAGACAGCTGCCCTGGATACAGAATTGACGATGATAATAATAATAATAATTTTTATTATTAAAGTACTGAGCCAGGAAGACCAACAGGCTTGACTCATTTGAAGGCAGTTTCCTACGGCAGTGAGGTCTTTCCGACGCAAGACCAGGGCCCCCGCAGGGGTGTTCCCCCCTACAAGGTGAGGTCCACACTCACCTGGTGCTGTTGTGGTCATCCTCCGAGCCCTGCTCCTCATCAGAAGTCAGCGGCGAGTAATGGATGCCATTGCTCTGGGTCAGGGGCTTCTCCTTTTTCAGCACGGGGGGCTGGTCGCTGTCCTGGTAGGGAACAGGAGAGTTCTTCAGGGAGTTTTCAGGGGAAGAAATGGCTGTTATTTCTAAAGGCTGGTTAATGTTACTGACCTGAGGAGGAAAGACAGAAGAAGAAGAAGAAGAAGAGAAGCATTTAAGGATTAGGGAAGCACTCCTAACGTTACGGCATGTTTCGTGGGGGTTTTGCGCTCTTATTTTCTCGCTATTTATAGTGTTTATCTACCCCAAACTGCAGCCAAAAAGGACCCCCAGAGCTCCTTTTTCCAATTGGTTAATAGGTGACCATCCCCTGGGCCTTAGAGCTTTACATTTAAGGGACACAGCAAAAATTTGTATCAGATCCAGAAATACAAAAGTCACTTTCACTCCACCAAATCACAAAATTTAGCATTTGTGATCTGTTTTGTTGCTTTCGTTTTTTTCTACAGTGTCTGCTCCCTGTTTGTTTGGAAAACAAATACCATGTTCTTAGAAACGAATAGACATATATTAAAAGAAACTGCAGCTTCTGCTTCATTCCTATGTTTTGTAACTTTGGTTTTGTGGGGTTTTTTGTCTGTCTATTCTATCTATCTATCTATCTATCTATCTAGGCATAGCAAAAAGAGAAACGGGCATCAAAGATGACATATTCTGCTGACCAACATTTCACTGTCTGTGGCAAAGGAGAAGATTATAGGACACGGGTGTCAAACACAAGGCCCGCGGGCCGAATCCGGCCCACCAGACCTCGTCATGTGGCCTGTGTAGCCGCCGCCGGCCGCCAGCCTTCACCTTTTATTCTCGCTTTTTTTGGGGACACAAGAAAGCCGCCTCTTCAGCGCATGCGCGGCAGCCTACAAGCCAGAGAACGTCTGCCCTCTAGCGGCGCCAAACTGCTGATGCGGCCCCCGATGAATTTGAGTTTGACACCCCTGTTATAGGATCAAAGATTCATAGAGCATCCTAACTGCACTAGCTATGAGGGGCTACAGGTTGATATTTATGGGGCTTCTGAAGGAATGCAAACCCCAAAGGGCCGCACTGAAAGGGGATTGCACAATTTATTTATTATTGATTTTGTAAAATCTACGCACTGCTTATTGGAAAAAAGAAAAAGAAACACCTCAAAGCGGTTTGCTAAAGACAGAACAGTAAAAATCAAGGGGGGGGGGGGGAGAATCGCAACCCTACTTTAAAACATGCGAAGTTGAGATGCTAAAAGAGATTAAAATGACCTCACCTTTCTAAGCATCTGGGTAAAGGGACCCCTGACCATTAGGTCCAGTCGTGGATGACTCTGGGGTTGCGGCACTCATCTCACTTTACTGGCCGAGGGAGCCGGCGTACAGCTTCTGGGTCATGTGGCCAGCGTGCCTAAGCCACTTCTGGTGAACCAGAGCAGCACACAGAAACGCCGTTTACCTTCCCGCTGGAGCGGTACCGATTTATCTACTTGCACTTTGACGTGCTTTTGAACTGCTAGGTTGGCAGGAGCAGGGAGCTCACCCTGTGGCGGGGATTTGAACTGCCGACCTTCTGATCAGCAAGCCCTAGGTTCAGTGGTTTAACCCACAGTGCTACCCGCATCTAGATTTGCCTAAACAGGAATGTTTTTAGCAGGCACCAAAACGAGCAAACTGAAGGCCTGATATCAATAAGCAGGGAGCTACAAAGTGAAAGAGCTAACCAATTGAGTTCTTACAGATGTGGAACAGGCATTATGTGGCGCCCGCAGAAGGGCCGATTCCACCGAATGATGCGATCAGGTGGGCACCTGTCAGGTGAGGTGATCTCACCAATCCACAGAGGGCTCTCGCTCTCTCCCTGTCTGATCACCTGGAGGCGACTCTGGCTTGCATAGGCTAGTGGCTGCGTAAACCACCCCATCTGAAACCACCCAAAACAAGCAAGCAAGCAAACCACCTTGGTTCTCACCATGGAGTTGATATTGAGGGGAGACCCCGACGGCTGAGCGAAGAGCCCAGCCACCGCAGGCAGCGGTTTGCGCTTGGGCGACACACCGGAGTTGGTGCCCGGTGCCCCCGTGGAGGAGCGCTTCCTCCGTCCGCGCTTCTTCCCATCCTGGCCGCACTCTGCCCGGATGCTCGCCGTGTGGGCGCTGTGCTTGCTGGGTGGGCAGTGCTTGACGGTCCCGGTGGCAGGTGAGATGGTGAAGATGAACCTCCTCTTCCCCTCGCTCTCGGGGTCGGAGAAGGCTGGCTCCATCCCTTGCGGGTCGCCCCTGGTGCCGCCGCTGACCTCGGCCAGTGCTTTCTGGGAGTCCACGTACTGCAGGACGCCAGCCAAACCCTGGGGGGCGCCGTTGAGCCTGGGGCTGGCCGAGTGCTGGTGGGCGGGCGAGCTCTGGGCCGAGGCCCGGGAGGGCATGGCCAGGAACGAGGGCTGCTGTGGGGTGGAGCTCCGGGACCCCGCCACGGAGTTGAACAAGCTCCCCGAGCTGGAGGCGTCCTCCAGGGCCGCGTGGTCGATGGTGGGGTTCAGTGGGGCAGGGCTGCTTGGGAACGCCCCGTTCATCGCCATGGAGCCAGACATGTAAGAAAAACCTGCGAGGTTGAAACAGATATATACCAAAAAGCTAGTTTAATCTCTTGGAAGCTGCAATTGAATTGGACAATGCCGAACTGGTAAAATTTAGCAGGTAAAATTAAATATCAGGGTGAGATACACTTTTAGGAGGACTGGGAAACATTCGTAGATCATTTAAAAAAACTGCTGTAAACATGCTGAAATGCAAGTAGGCCCTGAATAAGAACAGCAGTTAAGATAGTATTTGAGAAAATTCTGGTGAAGATAAGGTGCAGAATAACTGTAATACGCAGGAATATTTGAAAATTTAGGGATACCATGGAGGGATAATGGGGAAGTCCAATGTTAATTGACTGCTAACTGGAAAATGTTATATTCATTTGTTTTTGTGGGTTTTATAAAAATAAAAATTTGAAGTGCAGACAAAAGTTGGTTAATTTCTTTATGTATGCAACGACAGCAGGAAGAATGTTTCATGTTCAAAAATGGAAAGAGGATGAGGTCTCAAAGAAGGAAGAATGGCTTATTAAAATGATGGCAAAGCTAGCAACAAAAATTAAGAGATCAAAACGAGGAATCGTTCTTTGAGGACTGGAAAACTTTTTGTAGAATATTTGAAGAAGTATTGCGATTGCATGAAAACGCAATCAGGATTTGAAATATGAGCAACGGCAGAAAGATGTTAAGGCTAATAATTTAGGGTGCAGATATATATGGAGGTAAAATATGCAGTGTCAAAGGATTAACACAGAACATCAGGGAGGGGTGATCGGGAGCCAATGGATAAACGAAACTTATTGTTGAAAATATTTGAAAACTAAATAAACCAAATTTTTTTTTAGAGAAAAATACTAAGAGAGATTAAAATCACCCCACCTTTCTCAGAATCTGGGTAGGCTTGTCTAAACAGGAATATTTTCAACAGGCACCAAAACAGCTGCTTTAACATCCCTAGGCACCTGGAAGGGCTAAAATCCACCCCATTGGGGAAGGTGGGGTTGAGAAGGGAGATGGGGAACAACTCACCTGAGGTAGCCAAAGGTGGCATCTTTCCACCGGCGGCACTGCTAATGCCGTTATGAGAACTAGCACCATATTGTTTTTCAAGTGTCGAAAAGGAGTCTCGGATCTGGTGGACGGGGCTGGGGGTGCTTCTCTGGAGGGACGAGGGGGGGGGACGGGAAAGAGAGAGAGAGAAAAGAGAGAGAAGGGTTGGTTGAGCTTCTGCGAAGGAAACAGACTTTAGACTGATGCTCCTGTTAAAAGTGGCTGGACCGCGGGGCAGGCAAGCAAGCGACCGCAAAGAGCGTTAGTCACAGAATCATAGAGTTGGAAGGGACCCCCAAGGGTCATCTAGTCCAGCCCCCCTGCCACGCATGAATTCTCGTCCAAAGGGGTTAGGAGAGAAACCGCTAATCAAGACCAACTGAAGGAGCTGCTTTCACCTCAAAGTATGGGCCAGTTCAGCTCAGTGGCTCCTGCTCTGACTGACAGCAACACCCCACGTATCCCAAGCATAGGTAGGGTCTGCATTTCAAAAGAAATTTAAAGAAACAAAACTCTGGAGATTGCAGTGATCCCACCGCTCACCTCCTGCCAACTGAAGCCTCGGAGACTGCGGCCATTGAACCCGTCACCTTCCGCTGACTGAGCTGTTATCAACCCAGTCACCCATAATTTAACAAGGTACTTTTCATTGTACAAACTATGGCGGTGAACCTGCAGCCCTGCGGAGGTTGTTGGACGCACAGCTTCATTCAGCTCCAGGCAGCGTGGCCAAAGTTAGGAAGGATAGGAGTTGTGGTCCACTTTCTAGAGGGTACCATGTTTGTGTGTCACCGACACACCAGCCACTCTGGGTGGCCTCCAAGTCTTCTTAGGTTGGGGGGGGGATGACCCGCGTTGCTCCACATATTGTGCATTTCCGTTAGACATGCTTTCACTCAGCTCAGATTTCAAACGATGCCTACTGAATATCTGGCTGGGAGATGGACAGCCTCTGTACATGCGGATCAGGGCCTGCTGAGGATCCTGCACATTAAATTCTACACTGTCCATTGTAGGATTCACCCAGAGCTAAATTTATCTTCCCTTTTCAGATTGCCTTAGAAGGTCAACCGGACGACTTGAAAATTAAATGCCTGTTGGCGCATGTTGATAAGCGCATCAGTAATAGGGTGGCACCATTCGCACCAGCGTCAAGAAAGATAAGGGCAACCTTTCTGGATAGCACAAGTGCCAACCCCAGGGATGCTGACCAGAAGGAAAGCTGTTAAAATTCTGGGGATTGTAGATTTGTCCTGGTCTGGTGCATGCAATGTCTTTCGTTCTGTAGTTGTGTTATCTGTGCTTATATTGTACAGTGATTCCTCTGGATCAGTGTTCCGGAGCCCCGTTCGCATCTAGAAGCAAACGTAACTAGCGATGGCACATCTGTGCACACGCGCGTCGCTTTTCGCCGCTTCTGCACATGCACGTGATGTCATTTTGAGCGTCTGCGCATGTGCAAGCGGCGAAGCCTGGAAGTAACGCACTCCGTTACTTCCGGGTTGCCGCAGAGCGCAACTTGAATGCGCTCAACCCAAAGCACATTCAACCCGAGGTATGACTGTATTGTGATGGACATTGGCTATAAACAATAAAATCCCCTCCTGAGAGCAGAAAACTCAGCTTCTTAGATCGGGGTGAAGGAGACTGGCTGCCAAGGGACCACAACTCCCATAAGCCAGCACGGCCAACGGAGAGGAGAGTTACAAGTCCAACAATGTCGGGGGTGGGTGACGGGACACAGATGTTCCTTGCCTGCAACCCTTTCTTAAAAAATAAAATAAATTCAAACAAACACTCTCCAAGAGAAGACAAGGGAACGAAAGCAGCAGCAAAACCAGACACCTAGTCCAAAAGCTGCTTGGCCAGTTTTAACAGTAGAAGAAGGGTCAGAATTCTTCCACTTCCAAGCCCTGCGTTCTGCTTTCTAGACCAGGGTTTCCCATACTTGTTGGACTACAGTTCCCATCATCCCTAGCTAAGAAAGACCAGTGGTCAGGGATGATGGGAACTGTAGTCTCCCAAACTTGGGTCGCCAGCTGTTTTTGGCCTACTACAACTCCCATCAAGCCTAGCTAGTAGGACCCATGGTCAGGGATGATGGGAATTGCAGTCCAACAAACAGCTGGAGAACCCCTGTTCTAGATGAAGCCAGGTAGCAGAACGCAGAGGCAGATCTCTGGGACCCATGAGGACTAACAGAGTAGCATTTTTTTTGTTTTGTTTTTTTAAGAAGGGGGTTGGGTTAAGAAAAGGGAAGGAAATTTCTCAGGAATCTGTGCCACGCATCTGATGAATTGGTCTCCCTTCTGCAAGACTGGGAGGGAGTTCTCAAGGAGTCAAAACTTTGGGTCATGACTTCTTTGAGTGCAACCTGCACAGAGAGGACCATCCTAGACTACTTTGCTCCTTTACGAGGAAAGGTCAAAGGAAAAGAACCTGGAAAATATATATATCCTCTCCTGTGTTCAAAGACTTTGTAGCATCTGGATAGCTGAGTTGGTTAGACCATGGTGCTGATAACGCCAAGGTTGCAGGTTCAATCCCTGTATGGGGCACCTTCATATTCCTGCCTTGCGGGGATTGGACTGGATGATCCTCAGGGCCCCTTCCAACTCTGCAATTCTATGATTCTAAGAGGATAATCCCAAATCGAAGCTGTATCTCACGCTTTCATCTATTGCACCATAAGCACGCCTGAGTTTCATCATGCTGTTATTTCTAACAAGCACACGTTATGATCCTCAGCGTTCCTATTCCGTTTTCGACGGGTCTGCGACAGCATAGCAATCAATCAACTGCATCGGATTCCTGATTCCAGAGGAGTAGGGCGGGAAGAGAGAATGAAAGCAGCTAAGAGCTGGAGCTATCCATAGGGTTTGCAACTTAAAATATGTTGTTGGGAGCTGCTCCCAAGGCCCGTCAGATTGGCTTTTTTGTAGCAAGGGGTGAGGAGGAGGAGGAAGAGGAAGAGGAGGAGGAGGGAAAAGCACCCTTACTCACCACCTTCTCAATACGGCTAGGTAGGACTACGCTGGCCAGGGGGATACTAACGGGGAGTTTATTGGGCTGCACTGTGCTCAAGGGGATGCTGATGGGAAGGCTGGTGATGGTCTCCCCGTTACTCGCGGACGTCCTCTCTCGCAAAGCCTGCAGACACACAAAAAAGCAGAGAAGGCCAAAATAATGCAGCGCCCCCCCCTTTCGCCTTCCGAGCCGAGAAGCTCTCAAAAGGACGCTTAGCGGAAGGAGAGCACGGAGCGCTTGCAAGCAATTCCCCACCCCAACAAATATTCTTAAAAAGACACGGACAAGAGGTCAACTGCATCAGCCAGCCAACATACACACACACACACACAAGCACAGTTTGCCGTTTCGGTCAGAGTACAAACAGGAGTCCATTTAACCACGGTGGCCTTGGAGATGGGGAATATTACACCTGTGCCGGTTTTTGCTAAGATAAACAGACGGGCGCCAGCAATGTCGTTTTGGTTCCCCCATTCACAAATGTTTGAGGCCGGACTTTGGAAACCAGGGCTGATTGCAGCTTGGTGCTTCTGACACGTTTAAGAAAGGGACAGTTCGGGGGGGGGGCAGAGAAATGCATTCCACACCCCACTGAGACCAGACAACAGGACAGGCACGTACTTGTGACACAGCAAGAGAGAAAACGCTGCATCAAACAGACCCAAGTCTAACCTCCAGAGTCGTGTAAAATGTATTTTAACATACAGCACTCTCAATCTGGGCACTTTATTATGCAGTGTGGGTTTTTCGGGTCCTGAAGAATCCTCTTTGGCTCGGGACACAACCTGCATTTCCCCATCAGTATGCTCTGAGCATAACCGATCAATGTCTCCCGTTGGCACAGAGATTTCCTCTTGTGCAATGGGACCCCCCCCCCCCAAATTCCACCCTGTGGAGTTACTTCAAATCTGCTCTAAAGGGTTGGGGGAAACCCCAGAACTGAATTAGAGGGCACACAGGGGGTGGGGGAAGAGTCCCTTCACACAAGCAAAAATCCCTGCACTGAAGGGAGATTTACTTAGCACTGGATTCAGCCCACAACTTACTCGGCGTTGGATATGTGGGATAACCAGCCACAAGTAACCCAACATGCTTAAGTCTAATGAATGCATGAAGGGGTTAATACTAAAAAGCCATCTATCCTGCCAGGCTTAGCTATGTCACTTCCCTTACCTTGGGAGGAAACAGGTAATTCAAGCCTATTCTTCCTCCCAACTCCAGTCTACCCGAGAAGCTCAGCATGTGGTTGCTCCAGCTCAACCGCATGGCTTTCACCAGCCACTCTGGAGTTCCTATACCAATAATCTTGGAGCTTTGACTGCTTTATAACTAAGCTAAGTTTTACTACGCCTGTGCAATGTTTCTGACCAATGTATGGAAAAGCGCATGAACCGGAGCTTTGAAGCATTTGTAAGTAAACCAATCTTTAATTTACCAAACCTGTGGCTTTTTCATCTATGCTGGGGGAACAGGGAAATTTTGGAAGGGCATATTTTAAAGGTCTAACAGCTTATATTTGCACCCTTCACTCTTCTGCATATTCCGTGACTTTAAATCTCTACTGGGGTTCTTGCCCTGAGACCTCCGGGTATAGGACGGTATATAAATTCAATAATCATAATAATCTCTCACCAAAGAGTACTTGCTCCAAATTTGGATCTTCACATTAGTAATTATATATACTGCACTGGAGACAACCCATAGTTCACTTAGCATTGACTAAGGTTCACTTAACATTTGGTACAGCTCAGTTCCCCCCCAAAAAAACCACACACCACACAGCTGAATACTCCTGGGAAGTCAACTTTATGGAAGCTGCACCCGGAGGCTCAGGGACCACCCCACCTTGCGGCTTCCTTACCTTCTCATTGGCTACTGACAAGGCTGCCGGAGAAGGGGGCTGGGGTTCCTGAGGGCTCATCTTCAGGCCGTTCGGCATCGCAGGGCTTGAAAAGGTGAGGCCGTTCTCTTTCACGTGCTCAGTCCTGCCAAAGGGAAATAATAATAATAATTATTTATTATTTATACCCCGCCCATCTGGCTGGGTTTCCCCAGCCACTCTGGGCGGCTTCCAACAGAATATTAAAATACAATAATCTATTAAACATTAAAAGCTTCCCTAAACAGGGCTGCCTTCAGATGTCTTCTAAAAGTGTGGTAGTTGTTGTTCTCTTTGACATCTGGTGGGAGGGAGTTCCACAGGGCGGGTGCCACCACCAAGAAGGCCCTCTGCCTGGTTCTCTGTAACCTCACTTCTCGCAGGGAGGGAACCGCCAGAAGGCCCTCGGAGCTGGACCTCAGTGTCCGGGCAGAATGATGGGGGTGGAGACGCTCCTTCAGGTATACTGGACTGAGGCCGTTTAGGGCTTTAAAGGTCAGCACCAACACTTTGAATTGTGCTTGGAAAATAAAATAAACAGGGTGCAAAAGTTCTGGAGGTTTCCTCATTGCCAATGGAAAGCGTTCATCATTTGTTAAGAGAGACATCCTGCCTTTCATCACGATATATCCCAAGCAGTGTTCAAAATTCAACAGGTGCAAGGCGCATTTTGAACCTGGCTATTGGTCACTCGTGACCAAGTAAAGATGCCTGGGTGCCAGGATGGCGCCTGACGTCTCCACCATCAGGGGATCCGTGGATCTGGACCTGTTTTCACACACTAAGGTCCCATCCTGTAGAATTCCATCAGTTATATTTTATCTGCACAATTGGAATGAATTTCTGGAACCAAAATGCTTTTTTAGTGCAGCCTGAGAAGGAGCAGTGAAGAGCGTAATAGTTGTCGCTTGTCTTCGCTTCCCCCACTGCCCTGCTCAGAGTTGTGAAGGATATTCTTGTGTTATGAATGGTCCATGTCACCATTAAGAAAAAAAGAGGTCAGAAAAGGCTAGTAGATATGCAAACTATCCCTGGATCAAGGGACTTTTCTTCTTTAAGTTCTCAAAGTTCTTAACCTGGCTCAAGGTTGTCCTCTGAACTAGACAGATGTTTAACTGAGAATCCATCGCAGTCAGTCCACCCTTTGAAAAATAAGGCTTTCGAGTCGTCTTGCCCCCAAATGGCAAATAGGCATTGTGTTTTGGCGACTGTAACCTTGGTTTAAGTAGCCATTTGGTGCCTGGCTTGTATGTATTATGTTTTTATATGTGTTGGAAGCCATCCAGAGGGGCTGGGGCGACCCAGTCAGATGGCGGGGTACAAATATTATTATTAATTATTATCGTTACAGTGGTACCTCAGGTTACAGACGCTTCAGGTTACAGACTCCGCTAACCCAGAAATATTACCTCGAGTTAAGAACTTTGTTTCAGGATGAGAACAGAAATCGCACAGTGGAAGTGGGAGGCCCCATTAGCTAAAGTGGTACCTCAGGTTAAGAACAGTTTCAGGTTAAGAACAGGCCTCCAGAACAAATTAAGTTCTTAACCCGAGGTACCACTGTACTACTATTAGATTAGATATGGGGAGACCTGGAGCCCTGCAGATGTTCCTGGACTCCTAGCAGCCAGCATGGCCAATGGCCAGGGATGAAGGGATGTTGGCGCCTAGCGCCATCCGGGTTTTGAGCAGGCAGGCTCCACACCAACCGTGGCTTATCAGTATTCAGCAGTATTTGATGGGGAAACACAAACCCTTCCTCCAAAGCCCTGGTTGCGTCGAAGAAGGCTGCCAGAACTTGGGACGTGGAAGAGGGGGCCAGCTTGTTTCCTCCTGCTCTGGAGGGTAGGACTCGAACCCATGGCTTCAGGTTACAAGGAAGGAGATTGCGACTCAACATCAGGAGGAGACATTCTCAACAGGGGAACGGTTTCCCTCGGGATGTTGCTGACTCTGCTTCTTTGGGGGCTTTTAAGCAGAGGTCAGATGGCCACCTGCCAGGGATGCTTCAGCATTGCAGGGGGTGGGCCTAGATGACCCCTGGGGTCCCTTCCAGCTCTACAGTTCTATGATTCTATGAACTGCCAAGTGAGAGAGAACACCTCCTTCTGTCCGTGGTACTTGGCAAAGTCCAGTCTGCGTGGAGCAAGTGGGAGGAGGGAGCTGCCCCAAAAGGACCCCTCGCTTGCCCCAAGCCCCTCTGCTGCTGACCCCTCTCTCACCTCTGGTGGTTCTCAGCGGGCGCTGCTTTCCCACTGCCCACGTGGTCCTGGTTCAGATGCCTGCGGAGGGCGATCTTGGCCGGGGAGAAGCGGGTGTAGTCCGGCAAGGACAAGCTAGAGGCCTTGTCCGGCTTCTGCCTGCCACTGTGGCTGGGCGTGCAGGGGACTATGTCTTGGTCCAGGTGGGAAGCCGGGTACTGGGGGGTGCCCTGCTTGGAGGAGGAGGACGAGGAGGACGAAGAGGCCGGGCGGCCAAGAGCGGCGTGGATCTCGTAGGGCGTGGCGTGGCCGTTCATGGACAGCTCGGGGCTCATGCCGTTCAGGTGGGGGCCCGCGGGGAACTTGGAGCCCTCCAGCTCGGGGTGGAAGGTGCTGTGATCGGGCTCCGCCTCTCGGCTCGGGTGGCGCTTGTGGCGTGGGTGGGTGAGGGAGTCGTCGGGAGGCATGTAGGACTTCAGCTGCAGCAGCTCCTGCTGCCGCTGACTCTTCTCAAGCTCCACAATGCTGATCTTTAAAAAGAAAAAATGGGGAGGGTGGGAATCAGGAAGTTTATGTGCAATGTGCAAATTGGTTACGCCTGGGTTGGGGCGTCTTCCAACACTCTGGTCTTATGGTTCCACGAAACCCTACCTGCAGCTCCAAGCAATGCTTCTGTTTCTCAGAGATCTGGTTTTTCAGTGCTTGCTTTTCCTTGAGCAGATTCTCCAGCGACAGCGTCGACCAGTCCAGCTTCAGCTCTTCGCACCTGGCCTTCAGCTAGGATATGGGGGAGACAGACAAGGAGGGTGAGTTTGGACGTGAGCCCCCCCAGCCCCCAGCCCCGAGACGCTGGGACTCCCGTTGGGGAGGACGCACCAGCTGCAAACTCTGGTTCCTGAGCTCGCCATTGTCTTTCTCCAGCTGCTTGGTCTGCTCCTTCAGCTGCTGGTTGTGAGCAGAGATCTCCTTCTGAGCCTGGATAAGGTCGTTGTACGTCAGTGCCTTAACACCCAGCTAGGTTGGTGGGGGGACAGAACATGGTTAGACCCCCACCCAGCATCATCCCGGCGACATAAAACAGGGAGCATCAGTTTGGGAGCAGGGAAGAAGTTCAGGAAAACAAAAAAGAACGGCTTGCCTTCTCCTCGTGCCCCTTTCCATGCCAACTCAGGAAGCCGTGACCCTGTTGCTGCAGCTGCTACAGAGACCACCCAGCCCACTGCGTTACAGTCTCCCCTCTTCTGAGCTGATGGTCTTGAGCATACCCTTGGGGGGCTTGCCCGGAGGGACTCAGGATTACATCTTTATTGCTTCGTGGTGGTAACTGTCCCTTTGTTTGGTAACCGTATGCCTTGTTGTTGCAAGCCGCCCTGGGACTGTACAGTGAAAGACGCTAAATCTGACCCAGACAGATTTACTGTATTTTTCGCTCCATAAGACACACTTTTTTCCTCCTAAAAAGTAAGGGGAAATGTGATTGCATCTTATGGAGCGAATGGCGCTGTGCAGAGAGAGAGAGAGCTGTGCAGAGCCCCTTCAGCGAAGTGCCTCGCCTGTGAAGCGGGGGGAGGAACGGAGCCCATTCTGTCCCTCCTCCCGCTTCGCTGAAGGGGCGCTGCGCAGCTCTCCCTCTCTGTTCCTCCTATGTTCCTCCCTTCTGTTCCTCCTCCCGCTTTGCAGGAGAGGCGCTGCGCAGAGACAGTGGCCAGCACTGTGGCCAGCTTGATGCCTGTGGGAAGCCCACAAGAAGTACATGAGCATCATAGCACCTCTCAAAACTTGGTGCATCTTATGGTCGGGTGCGTCTTATAGAGCGAAAAATACGGTGATGTGTCTAAAATTGTCCCGTCCTGATTGATATCAGGACCAATGCATGGGGCAGGGCACTCTTCAGATCTAAACTTTTCGCACAGAGATAGGGAGGGGATAACGATCTGGGGTGTGGGGGCCCCTGTACAGCTTGCACAAAGACCATTGCACTGTGACTCCAGGCTAGAAATGGGTTTGGTGTGTGCAATCTAGATGTGGCCTGAAGGGAAAGAGAAATAAAAAATACCAGCTTCAAGGAAGATCAGCTATGCTATAGACATGGGTAAGAGGGCAATTAACCCATTAAGCAGAGGACTTGGAAAAAGTGGGGAAAGTGGAGATGGAATGTAGAATGGTCCAGACCTGACTGCCAGAGGCTTGGGAAAAGCGAGACAGAGGGTTTTATGCACGTGATATACCAGATTAATAAATAGTCAGGTGCAGAAAGCACATCCATGGTGACGAGAGATATATCAGTTAATGTCTGAATGTAAGACTATGAAGGATAGTAATAACTGGATAGTCATGTGTAGTTACAATCAAGCTATAACATGGAGGTCCTCCTCCGAGGGCCTTCTCGGTGGGGGCACCCTCCCTGTGGAATGCCCTTCCTTCAGATATCAAGGAAAAAAACACCTACACAACTTTCTGGATATATCTGAAGGCAGCTGTGTATAGGGAAGCTTTTTAATGTTTGATGTTTTGTTATCTTTTTATATAGGCTGGAAGCCGCCCAGAGTGGCTGGGGTAGAATAAATATTACTACAGAGGTACCTCGGGTTGCAAACACTTCGGGTTACAGACTCCGCTAACCCGGAAGTAGTACCTCGGGTTAAGAACTTTACCTCAGGATGAGAACAGAAATTGTGCACTGGCAGCGCGGTGACAACGGGAGGCCCCATTAGCTAAAGTGGTACCTCAGGTTAAGAATGGTTTCAGGTTAAGAACGGACCTCCGGAACAAATTAAGTTCGTAACCAGAGGTACCACTGTAAACAACAACAACAACAACAACAACAACAACAACAACAACACATGCTCTGCAGAGAGCAGTCTCTGTCTCTGTCTCTCTCCCCCCCCCCCCGCCCCGCTGGCCACTCCCCACTCCTACCTCATCCAGTTTCTGCTGGAACAACCGCTTGATTTCTTCCTTCTGAGCCTGGCAGTGAGTAAACAACTGTTGGGCCTTCCCCAGAAGCTGAGTATTCTTCTCCTAGAACAGAGGCAGGGACAGGAGAGGGTGGGGACACAGCAAGGTTAGCAGGTGCACACAGCACATTATCCAGTGTAAAGAAATGGTACAAAAAGGGATTTGTAAGTAGATAAAGCAAAACTGCATGTGTAATGAACCTTTTTACAAACATGAGTTGTAAGGCACTGTTGTATGACAATTACAGTTTCTCCAAACATCTCAAATTACCGTATTTTCCGCTCTATAAGACGCACCAGACCACAAGACGTACCTAGTTTTTGGAGGAGGAAAACAAGAAAAAATATATTCTGAATCTCAGAAGCAAGAACAGCAAGAGGGATCACTGCGCAGTGAAAGCAGCGATCCCTCTTGCTGTTCTGGCTTCTGGGATAGCTGCGCAGCCTGCATTCGCTCCATAAGACGCACACACATTTCCCCTTACTTTTTAGGAGGGGAAAAGTGAGTCTTATAGAGCAAAAAATACGGTATTTGCGTTCCTTCTTTTGCATTCTGTGTCAAGCTTCAATGGTAAGAAAACTGAGAACTGCTGCAAGGCGGCAGCTGTAGATTCCATTACAGCCTCTCGCTTGACTTCTCAAAACTGTGCTAATTATATCATTCCGCAAGAGCTTTGTCGCTTCTCAGGGCCAAGGGTTGAGTTCCAAATTCCAAAAGGGGCGATTGCATTTCTACTCAGAAAAACTCCCTGATCAGGCTTAAAAGGAAGATCCTACACAGCTGCCGAAAGGAAGTTTGTCTCCTTACCTTTTCCTGTTCCAGTAACTGCTGAAGGTTCGCCTTGTATTGAGGAGTCTTCATGTACGTCATGAACTGCATGTACTGGATCTTGAACGAATCTGTGTTAAGACCAGAGGAGATGGAGAACGGAAGGACATCGTCAACGACAGCCTTGCATTCAGGACCAGCCTCCCCCATCCCTCTCTCAGTAGAACAGCGGTCCAGACTCCTTTAAATGAGCTGGCGACTCAGAGCCAGCTGCAGCTCCTATTTAAGGGCTCAGTCCGAGGACCTCTGGTGCTGAAACAATATCTGAGCTCCCTTTACATGGAATCTCTACCCCAGTGTTTCCCAAACGTTTTTGGGCAACGGCACACCTGTTTACCGGGAAAAAATCTCGCGGCACACCACCATTAAAGCCCCGCCCCGTGACGTCAGCGCGCAGCGTCACGCCGGGAGGGACGCACAAAAGTTAAAGTTTTTTCCCTTCCCCTTGCCGGGGTGGGAGGAGGCAGCAGAGCGAGGGATTGAGGGACGGCGGCAGCGGCTGTTGTGGTGGTGGCGGCGATAGCGGGCGGAGGAGGAGCCGTCGCCGGGAGTTGCTGCTGCTGCTGCTGCTGCTGCCCGGACATGCCGGCCTCCTCCTCCTCCGCTGTCTCGCGCGCTGCCCCGCCGCTCGGCACCACCACCGCGGAGCCGCCCCCGGCTCGACGCGGATCCTCGCCGCCGCCTCTCGCCGCCCGACTCGCCCGCCTCCCTCCCACGGCACACCAGCTGGTGTCTCACGGCACACTAGTGTGCCGCGGAACACCGGTTGGGAAACACTGCTCTACCCTGAGCCCTACGAGCTGTCCATGGTGCTACTGAAGATAGAGTCACAGGTCCTATTCAAGTCCCCCAAGGGCTGGTGCTGAAACAATATTTGAGCTCCGCTCATATGGAGCGTCTAGCCTGAAGCCTCCACGGAGCTGTCCAGGGTGCTGATGAAGTCTCACATTTCCCTAGTTGCACAAACCTGAACACACCCACACCCTCCCACACCAACCATGTGGGCTGGCCTGCTCATCGAGGAGGGGGAAACCTTCTTACCTAGCAGCTTCTGGAGTGCAGGCGGGGTGGGGGTCACCAACAGCTGGTTTGACGAATGCCGCTGCACTTTAGGAGGTAGTTGGTAATACGGACTACGAGGTGACCTGTAAGCATCTGAAAGGGAGACGACGCAAGGTTTGCTTTAGGAGCCCCACCCAAGGAAAACAGGAGGTTGTGGATTTGTGGCGAGGAAACAGGCTGGGAGATGGCTTGAACCACAAGTGGAGGAAAGATGTGGTTGAATACAATCAAGCACTGGTGAGGGCTCATCACCAAGCCTACCTATGAAGCTGTAAATGGCTCAGGACTGCTAGCCACTCAGGGAACAGGACACACACACACACAATGTGTGTGGGAGGAATGTGAAGTAGCCAATGCTACTCTAGATTCCTGCAGCCCCCCATTAACTCTGCCAGCTCAGCTCTCCCCTGACTCCTGAAGGGGGCAGCGAATCACAAGATCAGGGTGTGGGGAATCCGTGAAGCCAGCCAATGCCTCTACCTAGCTCCACCCTTATCTCAGACACTGCATCAGTATATCACAATGTTGAAAACCAGCTATATCCTTATTCCAGACATCATGATGTATCAGAATATTGTGATGTTTAGCTGGTGATATATCGTGGTGCTAAAGGCCAGATACTGCCCAGCCCTAGTAGGAGCAAAATCCAAGTGCACATTTAAGGAAAGCAACACCTTTTAAATTACCGTATTTTTTGCTCTATAAGACGCACCCAAACATAAGACACACCTAGTTTTTAGGGGAGGAAAACAAGAAATAAGAAAGCAATGCAAAGCCTCCTGAGCGAAGAGGGAGCGCTCCTCTCTCTTCGCTCAGGAGGCTTTCCGGGGCTATCCTTGAAGCCAGGAGAGCAAGCGGAATTGGTGCACACCGATCCCCCTTGCCCTCCTGGCTTCAGCAAAAGCAAGCCTCCTGGCTCCTCCCCCCCCCCACCTCCTGCAAAAGCCAGGGATAGGATAGCCATGCGAAGCCTCCGAAGGGCAGCGGGGTGAAGGCTCTCCCTGCCTGGAAGAGGCTAAGCCAGAAGCTAGAACAGCGAGAGGGAGCGCTGCGCAGTGCTCCCTCTTCCTGTTCTGGCTTCTGGGATAGCCGCACAGCCTACATTTGTTCCATAAGACACACACACATTTCCCCTTACTTTTTAGGAGGGGAAAAGTGAGTCTGATAGAGCGAAAAATACGGTAGCTTTATTCTGTAAACCGCCCTGAGACCTCCGGGTATAGGGCGGTATATAAATTCAATTAATTAATTAATTAATTAATTAATTAATAATGGCCCACACCACAACGTGAAGGGTGGCAGGTGGCCAGCTAACACCAAGCAACTTGGCAGCTCACCCTGAGGAGAAGACGAGCAGGCCTGCGAAACGGTCTGGGCGTGGAGGAGCTCCAGGGCCGTCTGGTTCCTCTTGGGCTTCCGCTCTGAGCTCACAATGTTCATTTTCTTGGGGCGCCCGCGCTTCCTGCCGGCCATTTTCCTCCCCTTCTTGCTCAGCTTCTTCTTGCGGGCTTTGGACGGAGATGGCTTTTTGATGGCGTTGGCCCCGGGGGCGGCCTCTTCTTCAGCACCATAGTCCTTTGTGCAACAAAGAGAAAGATAAGAGGACACGAAACCCGAGAAAAGCAGAATCCCTCCCTTGAGAAGCTGTCCAAGGGCTCTCTGTTGCTCCCAGAGGCATGAGGACTAGAGTCTTGTGCTATACGTATGGGAAGGGCTGGTTACTGGGGGGAGGTGCTTGTTCGCCTGTACTTCCAATTTCATTTTTTTTAAAAAAAAACAACCTTGTTTGAAAAGACTATTTAAAGAAATATTACAGTATGATGAACTCACGGCCAGATTTGAGCTATGAGCAACAGAAGTAAATAGATTATAATATTGTGGTTGTGATTTGACAGATAGAAGGAGCAGTAGAAGGGGAGAAAAAACAACATGGAAAACGGGGTGGGAACAAAAATAAGAGAAAAGCTTTGATTGTATATGTTAAGAATGTTGAAACTTAATAAAATATAATTGGGGGGTGGGAAGGTTTGTTTAAAGAAATGTCATGTTGCAGATGTTGGGATCCACCCAGCACCACCCAGAAACATGCTGCCCCTCTGATGTGTGCCTGGCTTTTAGGAAACTGCAACTGTCCACACACAGCGGATTATTCGTGGGATCAGACCTTGGTCTCTTGGGCCTTTGTTGGCGTGGTGGTGTTGCTCTTGCTTTCTCGTTGCTGGCGACGTCTAGCTGCCTCTTGTTCCTCCTGCGGAGTGTAAACATTGAGAGCGTGAGCACGGAGAAGGCTGGGGGGTGGGGGGGAGAGAAAAGACAGGAAAACGCCCCCCTCCTTCCAAACAATAAGAGGTGGAGGACACACAGGAAGAGTGTGTTATTTCTCCTCTTGAAAACGGGCAACTCCACCGTGCGTGAAAATGTGAGCCTATCTCCCTGCAGCCTTTCCAACATAGGGCATTGGAGGATTTGAAACAGATGTTGGATAGTCAACCCATCAGGGATTATTTAACTGTGATTCCTGAATCAGAGGACTTGGACTAAATCAGGGATTTCCACACTTTGTTCTCCAGCTGTTTTGGAACTACAGTTCCCATCATTCCTGACCACTGGTCCTGCTAGCTAGGGATGGTGGGAGTCATGGTCCAACAACAGCTGGAGACCCGAGTGTGGGAAACACTGGCCCAGATGATTCCTTAGGGTCTCCTCTAGCTCCATGATTCCATGCATACCAGCCACGGGAGAAGAGTGCTCAAAGAGTGCTTTTGCACTCGCGTTACGTGTCTCGGAGAGGCTGCGCTACTCTGAAGCTTCCACGACTGCAATTAGGCTTAAAAAGTAAAACGGCTATTGTTACGCCACTTACCCTGAGTTTTGGATTTTTGAGACTAGAGAAGTAGTTTTCAAGCTAAATAGCAACGACAAGAAAAATAGATCAGTATAATAAATAAACGAATAAACCACCTCAGATGTCCCAGGTGTTTCAAAGGAGCATTCAGGCACCGACTCCCTAAAAACTACACCAAGAACTCACCCTTAAAATATCATCACACCAGCATTTAGTGATTTGGGACCAACAAAATGAGAAGTCTTGTTTATTTTTTCCTACGAAATTTATGTAGGACTTGATTGTAAAAAAGCAAAAGCAAAAAAAACCCCCACCACTCTCAAAATAGTTTACAAAAAGCAGCGTCTAAGAAGCAGACAGAACTTGTGTTGATGGACCACAATCACAGTGCAATGACTGAACAACGGGAAACTGCAGACACTGTGTTCTTGGGAACCGCAAGTGACAAACAGTCAGGGTGGCGGCGGGGGGGACGGGGGGGGGGACTTGCCACCTAAAATCACCAAAGATAAAAGGTTGCAGTCCAACTAAATAAATAAATGCAAAAGAGAGGCGTCAGGGTCCTAACGCAGAGCACCCAGGAACTTTGGGGTCCCTTTCAGCTTGACAATTCCATAATTCTAATTCTCTGCGGAAAGTGGTTTGTGGATTTCGCTTGCTGCTGCCCCCCCACACCCCTTTTATTTTTATTGAATATATTTATTAAATTTATATGCTGCCCTTCATCAAAGATCTCTGGGCGGTTCACAGAATGAAATACAAAATAAAACACAAGTAAATAATTAAACCAAAACAACAAAACAGTAACACACCCTTTCCTGACCCCACCAGGAACACAAATGCACGTTGATTCTTGGTATAACAGAGTAGGGTCAATAGCATTGGCTGAGAAACTAACATGCCAGGTGAGAGGTGCAAAGGGCGAACACAATCCATATTCCTTTTATAATATATGGCAAAGGTTTACTGAATACATAAATTGTTCAGACTGTGGCAGGAATCCACCCAGCACTCGTGGGAAAATGTGGTGTGATCTCTTAAAGAGTAATCATATGAAACTTTTAACACGTGGGCATGCTGAAAGCCTGCAATTTTATCAGGACATGTTATTTGTTGTTTACTGTTGTAACAGCTACTTTCCCAGCTTACTGTACCATGAAAATAAATAAAGCTTTTTTTTAAAAAAATGTGCAATAAAATTGGGCCGATGATGCTCACCACTGCCATTTGCTAATAAATTAATACACAAACTTATTCACACACACCCCCTCGCAGACAGCCCCCACCCACCCACTGCCCTGTGTGCAGCTACTCACTATGGTCCGATCGATAGTATGCAGGTAGTAAGAAACAGGTTTCCCAGTCCATGAGACAGACCCTTTGAGTGGTGACAGTTCTACGACTCTCATAATAGTGCCGATATCTTTTGGGGGAGGAGAAAGATGGGAGAGGGTTAAAGAGGAAACAGGAGCGCCAACTGCGGAGCACATTTCAGAGTGACACCCCACCCTTCGTGCTGTTTCACTAGGGAACTCATTCCTGCAGCAGCCAGGGGTGGACAGCAACTTAGACGGCTTTCAAAGAGGAATGGGGGGCAAACTGACGGGGGGGGAGAAGGCTGCCAAGCCACAATGGCCAGAAGCAGTAAGTGCTTCTGAATACCAGCTGTGGTAGAAGGCAAGAGAGCTCTTGGGCTGGGGTCCTGATTGCAGGATTCCCACAGGCGTCTCGCTGCAATAACAGGATGCTGGACAAAAATTGGCCTGATCCCGCAAGCTCTTCTTATGTTCTTTTTTTAAAAAACAAAAGCCTGTTTCCATACACCAAAGATCGGTCATCTCTAGGTGTGGCTGAGTAGAAGGTCAGGGGTGCTGTGATTTGAGACTCTTAACATAGGGCTTCCCAAACGAGGGTCTCCAGTTGTTTTGGGACTACAATTCCCATCATCCCTGACCACTGGTCTTGCTAGCTAGGGATGATGGGAGTTGTAGTCCCAAAACAACTGGAGGCTCTGACAACATCTGGCAGAGGGATCAGAGACACACAGAAATTTCCTGTCCCGACCTAAGAATTAGCATTCGTTGCGGTATCATTCCCTCTTGAGAAGACGGAATGCCTTTTCTTACGAGCAGAGATGGGGAACCTACATCCCTCCAAGTATTGTCACTCCAGAAATGCCTCTATTTAGAACAGGCATCCCTTCCTGGGAGTAGAGATGCCTCTTCTTAGATGACGGGAGTTCTGTTAGGATTTCACCTCCCCTATGCTGCAGATATAGGATTGTTGGATCACGTGTCTGTGTGTAATGCATTTCAGCTGCTGATTGTTAGAGCTATATAAGAGGAAAGGGAGATACACTGTTTGCTCCCTTCCTCCCACTGTTCTCTCACAGCGATGTTTTGTTTCAGCGTTCTCTCCGAGGAAGAGAGAGAAAGAGGAGCCGTGTTTACTTCGTACTGTTGTGTTTGATTTCGTTGCAATAAATAAGGATTAGATGTTACATCCCAAAGCTAACGCTTCTATTTTGGACTCTGCTAGTCGTGTGCTCATGTCCCAGGAGGATATGGGTCGCATCAGTGTGACGGGAGACCGGAGTGATGAATCCCGGGCGACGCTGCATTGGGGGAAGGCACAAGGGCCTCGGCGTTATCTCCCAACAAGTTCAAGCCCAGGGACATCCGAGGGAGCAGGCATAAGGGCTGCACAACTAGCTGCTCACGCTCAGTTCAAAACCTAACACACTTTTAAAATAGAGAGAGGTCTTACCACTCAAGTTTCGACTGTTTATTCTAAAGTTCAATGGTGCAAAAGGTTTCGAGGATACAATCTGGCCACCTGTCAGGGGAAAAAGCAGGAACAGAGCCCCCTCGTTAGTTACCCTAAAGCAGTGGACAGGGCACAGGTCAAGTTTGTGCCTTCTTATGTCAAAAAGGCAAGGCTTTAGGAATCTCTCCTTTCCCCCAATCATTGTTCCTTGCTAACGTAAAATCAAAAAGCACAGGCAAACAAAAGGCAGGGAACATAAATCAAAAGTAAACAAACCACAGAGAGAATGCATTTGGCCAAGAAACGGAAGAGTTGGCCCTCTCTCCCTGTGGTGCAGGAAGAGGTGGACTCTGGCTATTGCAGAGGAAAGAACTCGCAATGACACATTTCCAGGACCTGAAACATTTCCCTGCCATCGGGTGGGATTCCACTCCTTACGGGTCAATTTCAGATATGTGCCACACTCTCTTCCCCGGCTAAATTGCAAAACAAAAAAAGGCTTTTCGTGCTGCATTGATTTTTCTACATTATCTGCTCTCTGTTAATTTCGGAAACACGGTATTGCTACTGCGCTCTGCACCTCTAATCATGTTTTCCCTCTTTCTTTTCCGCCTGCACTTTTGATTTCATTTTAATAACCATTTTGACAATCTTACCATCAGGGAGGTTCACGGGTGCTGCACGTAAACTGTCTTAACTCTCCCCCCCCCCCCCGACTCACCAAGTTGAACAGATGGTTTTATATGAGCTGTGGGCATTAGGAGTTTGGCCTACCCACCCCAAATAACATCTGAAGTGATTTACAGGGCTCAAGAAAGCTTCCCTAATGGCTGCATATAAATTGTTTCCTTTTAGGTCACAGGTTAATTGCTCTTTATACCGAGGGCGGAGAAGGGCGGGCAGAGACCGGTGGCGTTCTGCAGCAGCGCCCCCTCAGCCTAGTGAACCATATTCACCAATTAAGTGTACTTGCGGTCTTTTTTAAAAACAACAACAGCACAGGTAAATACAGCGATACAGAGGACATGAACACTTGCCACATCTAAAGCTAGACCTTTTGTCTGAAGAGCTGAATGAGGGAGAGGAAGAGCAAAAAAGGGGAACAAAAAAACATGTGTGAAAGCGTTTAAGCAATAAATATCGGAGCAGCCGAACCACAGGCACACACAGGCACACACAGGAACATTCAGATCAGCCCTAGTAAACTGGGCCCAGCCCTAGCTGGCAAAATCTCACTGACGTGAGAGCAGTGTTTGAAATTAGCCAGGCGCCAGGCGCCTTTTGCTCCTGGCTTTCAACCACCTGCAACCAAGTGAACATGCCTGGGCGCCACAATGGTGCCTGGTATCTCCACCATCTGGAGGTGCAGGCCTGGGGATCACTGGATCAGGATTGTAATTCCCCATCCTGTAGAATTCTATCCGTTGTATTTCATCTGCGCAAACAGAAATGATTTCTGGAACCAAAATGCTTTCTCTGTGCAGCCTGAGCTGGAGCAGCCACCGCTAAGAGAAAGAGGATGGAACAGGCCAATAGATATGTGGACCGTCCCTGGATCAAGTGACTTTTCTTCTTCAAATTCTCAGAGCTCTTTACCTGGCTCAAGGTTGTCCTCTGAACTAGCCAGGTGCTTAACTGATAATCAATCACAGTCAGTCCTTCATTCGGAAAATAAGACTTTAGAGCAGTCTTGCCCCGAAAGGGGTAACTAGGCATTGAATTTTGGCAACTGTAATCTTGGTTTCAGGAGCCACTTGGCACCTAGCTTATTTATCAGAGTTTTCAACACTGTGTCAGAGGGAGATTTATTCTGGATGCCTCTCTGTATATAAAAAAATTGCCAGCCAAATGCAGCCTTCTGCTTTTTGTTACATCCATCTTCCTATACTATTCTGCCAGATGGGTTAATAGTCATCTTGGTTTTTTCAGTTCTACAGCTATGGCATTTTTCTATTACTCGGTCATATCACTAGAGAGAAAAACATTGTCACAGATCTGCCAGAATGTGTAATATTGTGATATATGTACTTAGAAATTGGCATTTTTGGTTTTAATACAGGGTGAGTCTTTTAAAAGAGACCCAGTGGAAGATGTGTACTCTGTACCCACAAGGCCTCTTTTAAAGGACTCACCCTGTATAAAATTCAGTTAAAAACTGCACATGCACACACAAAGAATTGGGCCCAAATCACCCAAGTGGGGTGGAAGGAAAACCCCAAGACAAAGGGTGAGAAGAGAACAAAGCTTTTGCCTGACACCTGTGGAAGAGAACTGCTCCCTGTGACAACACCCATGAGATCGAAGAAGCCTGGCAGGCTGACACAAAAGCGCCTGGGAGGGAGTTTCACAGCCACAGGACTCATCAAGGCCGCCAGATCGCATTTCAAGAGCAGGTGTCAAGTCCTCATTTGCGGGCTGTGATAATTTTTACAAGGTGAGATCAACCTGAGCCAGTTTTCTGTTGAAGGACAAAGACAAGGACTGATAACGGCTGTTTTAAGAGAGGGTGAAGGGAAGTGGCTGGCCACTGTGGGAACAGGATGAGGGGCTGAGAAGGATGTTGACATGCTAGAAGGTGGGCAGAGGAGGGAGACCAAGATGATCAAGGGTCTGGAAACCAAGCCTGATGAGGAACAGTTGAAGGAGTTAGGTACACTTAGCCTGGAAAAAGAAGAGACTGAGAGGGGATAGGATGGTCACCTTCAAAGATCTGAAGGTGGAATAAGCTTGCTTTCTGCTGCCAAACCAACAGATACAGATTGCAAGAAACGAGATTCCAGCTAAACAACTTCCTGGTGTTAACAACTGCTTGACAGCAGAACGGACTCCCTTGGAAGGTAGCAAGCTCTCCTACAATGGAGGATTTTAAACAGAGCTTGAGTGGGATTCTTTAGCTGTGATTCCCAGATTGCAAGGGTCCCCGTTCATATATCTATGAGCTACAGCTCCCTGAGCTTCGGCTGTGCTGGCTGAAGGGAGCCAGCGTTCAGGAACATCTAGAAACACGACATCAGTTGCCCCTGCCGATATCCATTCTAGGAAGCCCGTTTATTGCGGGCTGAACAGCCACCTCCAACATACAAAGAACATACTCGTTGCTGCCAGCACACAACTGAAAAAGCACAACTGTCATCCCAGCAGTGGAGAGGCCAGTGGAGAGGACGCAACTCATTACCTTCCTTCATGTTTGCGAATCGCTCCTTCAGCTGATGATCCACCTCAGGTCCAAAGGCAAAGTTATTCACAAAAATAACACTGGAAGGAAAGAGGAGTTTTAGTAAAACATGGACACACACTGTCTTGTTTTCGCTGCAAGGGGTGGGGGGGAAGGGTGCATGTGTGTGTGTGTGTGTGTGTGTGTGTGTGTGCACGCGTACGCACACATGCGCATGCACACACATGTACTTTTCTGGCAAGGCATAACATAGCTTTCAACTCTCACATGTGTTTCACTAAAGCCACCTCAGAAAATACAGGGGAATGTGTTCCACATTTGTAAAATAACTTAGAAGAAAAGACCAGCCACATGGAAATGCTAATGCAATTCAGCGGTGCTCCAAGCAACATGGTCTGGGTTTTTTAAAAGCATTAAATACGTCCCGGTCACACCAATCCAAGCCTGACACTTCCCATCCCCCTGGTTTTAGTACCTGAAAGCCCACTTCCTTCTCTACAGACCCTCTCAGGTGCCGAGATAGCAGAAGAGGCCCTCTTGGCAGCTCCACCTCCCTCAGAAGTTATGGGGTGGTGGCTGCCCCGGCGGAGAGGGCTTTTCAGTGTTGGCCCCGAAGCTGTGGAACTCCTTCCCCACAGAGGTGCATTAGCCTGGACACTGAGGTCCAGCTCCAAGGGCCTTCTGGCAGTTCCCTAACCCTAGGCGAGAAGTGAAGCTCCAAGCAACCAGGCAGAGGGCCTTCCCGGTGGTGGCACCCACTCCGTGGAATGCGCTCCCATCAGATGTCAATGAGACAAATAACTACACAACTTTTGGAAGACACCTGAAGGCAGCCCTGTATTGGGAAATGTTTAATGTTAAATGTTTTATTAAGTTTTCATATGTGTTGGAAGCCACTCAGAGTGCCTAGGGAAACCCAGCCAGGTGCACGGGGTATAAAATAATAATACTAGTAATTAATTATTATTATTATTATTATTATTATTATTATTATTATTATTATTATTATTACAGTGGTGCCTCGCAAGACGAAAAGAATCCGTTCTGTGATTCTCTTCGTCTAGCGGTTTTTTCATCTTGCGAAGCAAGCCCATTGATGGATTAGAGGATTAGCGCTATTAGCGGCTTTTAGCGGCTTATCTGCTGATCGGATCAGCTGATAAGCGGCTTATCGGCTTAGAAAAAAGGGGGGGAAAGGAGAAAAAAACAGCAGGAACTCGCAAGACATTGTCGTCTTGCGAAGCAAGCCCATAGGAAATTCATTTTGCGAAGCACCTCCAAAACGGAAAACTCTTTCGTCTAGCGAGTTTTCCGTCTTGCGAGGCATTCGTCTTGCGGGGCACCACTGTACTATTAGAACCTTCAGCACACAGCTTCTGGAGGAATCACAGGTTTTTGCCCCCAGGCCTTTGACACCCGAAGTCCATATTTTTAGGACCCACATCTCTTTGTGGCCCCTGAGTTGTTCCAAACCGTTTTAACTGCTTTAACCTTCCCTGGGATCTTAGGGTGAAGGACAGTTAAATAGCAACCACCACGGCCACCACTAGCCAGGTGAGCCCCTTAGCAGGATGCCCTAAGCAACCCAGCACTCTCTCCTCGCAAAGAAATGAGACGGGGGCAATATCTAGCATCCAATGAATAAGAAGTGGGGGCAGGACAAGCAGGTGAACCCCATTCTACGCCCGGGGGGGGGGGTCCGTGTTAAAAGACAGAGCGCCGTACCTTGTGTTTGCGATCCTCTCCCGCCATTCTTCCGAGAGGAAGTCGCCTCTTTCCAGCTAAGAAGAGGAGAGAGAGAGAGAGAAAATGGAGTTTGACTTTCTTGTTTTAACTCAGCCAACTTTTACATCCCTGGCAAAATGCAGCTGCACTTGCTACCGTGCCCAAAGAGGAAGAGGGAACATCTTCCTAAGACCAGCCCGCAATACAGATTTCTGAATATATTTGGGCCACTGACAAGGCCCTGAAATAAGGAGACCGAAAGGAAAAGTCACACCCCTCTTATCTTCAACCAGACTCTTCCTACTTTTTGGTGCAGGGGGAATAGAGAGATCGGGACAGATGGCATCACATACACAGGCTCCCATTAAACTGCTGTGTCTCCCCTCCCCTCCACCCAACCTTCCCCGTCTTGTTTCTCTGGTCGCAATGGTGGAAACATAATCTGCTTAGTGAGCAGCAAAGGGGAGGCACCATCTGCACCAGATATTTCCATCTTCCCAAGGCAAGGAGGGAGCCAAAAGACAGCAACTGGCTTGGAGGATATCCACCTCAAAGCTCTCTGTTTATGCAAATCCATGAGAATAAATCTGTGCCTCCGCAGAGGAATCTTCAAGGCGGCTGACTCTTCCGTGAAAAAAACCACAAATCCCTCTGCAATAATCAAAGAAAATGTTCTCTCCCTATTTGTTGGAGGGGTCGCGATAAACTTGGCACATGTTATCATTCAATGTGGGAATGTATTTTGGTGCAAGATTGCTGGAACTTAATGTTGGAAGGAATAATATTACTAAAGAAACTGCAACTTGCTGTCCAAAATTATAGCTACTGATTATTTTTGGTGATACAAATTGTAGATATATGGTCAAAAGAACTGGTATTAAACGGCTCAAGACCACAGGACCACTAGGACTGCCTCTTTCCATGGGAACCTGCCTGGACCCTGAGATCATCTTCTGAGGCCCTCCTTTGTGTTCCTCCTCCATGAGAGATCCAGAGGGTGGCAACACGAGAACAGGGCCTTTTCTGTGGTGGCTCCCCTTTTGTGGAACGCTCTCCCCAGGGAGGCTCACCTGGCGCCTTCATTTTACAACTTTAGATGCCAGGCAAAAATGTTCCTCTTTCATGAGGCCTTTGGCTGATTGACATCCAATGCCCTTTTAAAATGTGGGGGTTTGGGGGGGCCTTATTAGGTTGTTCTTGTTCTGTGTTTTTATATATATATATATAGAGAGAGAGAGTGATTTTATCTTGTGAACCGCACTGAGACCTGCAGGCATATAGGGTGGTATACAAATTTAATTTTTTTTAAAAATACAATTTAATAATAAACATGGTATTGGCAGCATGAATAGTAATTTCAACTCAAGTCGGAAACTGACTGTAAACCTCACATTAGGCGCTTGGTGCTGCTTACTCTGGAGCAGAGCTATAACGGGAGAAAATTGCACATAATTTGAAAACCAGACTTTCCAGACGCTTTACATATGAACTCCTAAGCCCTTGTCCCTGACCACCAGCCATGCTGGCTGAAGTCTAGCAGCCCCTGCAGGGAAGTTGCCCATCCCTGGGGTCTAGAAAAAATAATAATCATAGAATTGTAAAGTTGGAAGGTACCCAAGGGTCATCTAGTCCTACCCCCTGCAATGCAGGAATCTCAGCTAAATATGAAGCATCCCTTGCTCTCAGGAGAGAATGCCTCTTCTAGACAGAGGGATCCCGCCATCTTTCGCAAGCGGGAGAAAAAGAATTAAGAAGCAGCACTTTGAACTGAATCCAACCAGAATCCTGCAGGAGCCAATGAACCGTTCCAGGTGACACCGTTCCATATCAACTCCCCAAACTCGTTTCAGTGGAGATTTTCAATTCAGCTGGAATTTTCCAAACTTAGCCAGGAATCAAGTTCCCTTGCACACACCCTACCTCCCCACAACACAGGCAAGAGGGTCTACCCAGCAGAGACCGCAGAAGGAAATCACGTTTCATAGCAGGCAGGGGGTGTGACTCCGCCAAGAGAAAGTGGGGTCTGTGCAAAATACATTAAGAAGGAGCAAGGGCAGATTTCCAGCGGTCTATGGAGGCCCTATGGAGATGGGGGTTGAAAGGGAGGGAGTTTTGGACTCCAAAATAAACCTGAAAAGAAAACCCTCCGTTTGCAGCAGGGGGAAAGTGTGGCCAGGATAGCTGGCTGTAACGTAACGCAGACATGAAAGGGAGAAAAATGCTGTACTCCGAGAGTCCTCTCTGAGCACGACACTTGGCTCACAAAGACCTGTTTGTTCTGCCTGGAAAAGCACACACAGCTATTTTTGAAATAATAATAATATTTCTTAGACACACACTCAAGAGCGGCAGGAACCCAAAGCTACGGAACGTGGCTCTGTTTCAAAGCTATGGAAGCCGTTGGATGAGGTCTTGGGTATTTTGTTCCTCCTCTCTCTTTTTTTCAAATATCTGAGCGGTAAAAAGTTCCCGCTTAGGAGGAAAAAAGAAGCATTAAATCCGGAATGGCTTAATACCTGGCAGACCTTTTCTTTTTCCTTTTGCTGCATAAAGGAGCAGACGGTTAAAATTACCTCTCTTTTTTGCAGGGGGGGGGGGAGACAAATGGTACTGTGTACCCTTGAGGGCCCCCAGGAAAAAAGCACTGGACTCACACCCCAAAACGCACCAAGTTTTTTTTTGGGGGGGGTGCAAGTGACTCCCAATTCCCATGCGGAAACTAACAAATAATTATCTGCACATTCCACAAAAGAATGCCAGCTTCAGCTTGGATTTCCCCCTCCAAGAAAAAGCTGTACCAATTTGGGAGGTTTGAAGACCCTAAGTCAGGGGTCAGCAACCTAAGGCCCGTGGGCCAGAAGCGGCACATGGACGTCGTTTGACCGGCCCACAAGCCGCCCACGAACCAAGGTTCCCGCTCGCGTGCTGCGCTAAAGTGGTACAGCGCAGTGCGGGAGCTTGCTTCTGCGGCGCCGAAAATCGCGTCTGCACAGATGTCGAAAGTTGTGTTTGTGCACGTCCCCAAAATCACGGGCACGCATGCGATCCGGCCCAGGCAAGATAAACCTTGCTGACCCCTGCACTGAGTGGTGGTGAGCGACCTGCCACATCCTAACATGTCAAAGGCAGGAAGAGAAACTGGGGAGAAGTACGCAACCACCTTGAGCAATTGGGAGATAGGTAAAGGGACCCCTGACCATTAGGTCCAGTTGCGGACAACTCTGGGGTTGCGGTGCTCATCTCACTCTACTGGCCGAGGGAGCCGGCATACAGCTTCCGGGTCATGTGGCCAGCATGACTAAGCCGCTTCTGGCGAACCAGAGCAGCGCATGGAAACGCCGCTTACCTTCCCGCCGGAGTGGTACCAATTTATCTACTTGCACTTTGACGTGCTTTCGAACTGCTAGATTGGCAGGAGCAGGGACCGAGCAACGGGAGCTCACCCCGTCGCAGGGATTCGAACTGCCAACCTTCTGATCAGCAAGTCCTAGGCTCTGTGGTTTAGACCACAGCACCATCCGCGTCCCGGGGAATTGGGAGAATAGATGTGATATATTTGTTGTTGTTGCTGCTGCTGCTGATGATAGGCTGAGATGATGTCCCTCTCCTCCTCCTGAGTTATCCCGCAAGTTCTCCCTCCCACACCCTCAAAGTCATTAAGCTAAGCAGCCGATTTTAATTTCCTCTTGCAAGATGTGCCATCTAATGCATATAAACACACACACACACACACACACACACACACATTTGGTCATTAGAGAAACCGGGGGGGGGGGGGTGATAGGTGGGGAGCATTTCAGAGGAGAAAGGGCCGGGCAGGGGAGGTGAGGCAGAACGACCTCATTGCAGGAGCCATCCAGGAAACAAACCACTCAAGGGCTCCAACATCCCATAGGCTCTGTGTCATTAAGCTCCCCCCAGATACCTGGCCAGCATTCAGGAGGGGATACTTCCGAGTAGGAACAGCCAAGAAGTGGGGGGGGGGGGGAGCACCATCTGTCAGCATTAATTGCCAACGAGAAGCTTTCAAGCCTTAACTCAATAATGGAAATGGGAGCAGAAATTCCCTAGGAATTTCTAGGGAGGAGTTGTTCAGGGGCTAGGCAGAAGCTGCTTGCCTTTACGAAAGGAGCTCCTGAAGCTCTGAATTCGGGAAGCCTTGTTTAGGGAACTTTATAATGTTTGATGTTTTATTGTGCTTTTAAGACTCTGTTGGGAGCCGCCCAGAGTGGCTGGGAGCCACCTAGTCAGATGGGCAGCATACAATATAATAATAATTATAATAACAATAACAATAATCATCTGAGGATCTGGAACTTAAAGGAAAAGCCTCTCTTGGACAAGCAGGAATCCAGAGGCTGAGCCAATCTTTCAGGGAGGGCTTCCTTCCCCAGCACGAGAATCAGAACCCCATTTCTTTTCGTTTTCTAAACGGATTTTATTGATGCCATCACCTACTATACATTTTGCCTTTTCTCTTCCCTCTGCATGTGGAGACCTCTAAGGAATCGCAGCCAGATAGGCGGGGTATAAATAATAAAATTACTACTACTACTACTACTACTATTACAACCACATTTTGCATGGTGGCTCCTGAGATGCTGGTGGTAGAGTTTCCACCTTTGCTAGGATATGACTAGACGCCACTTTGAATCACAACGGCCGGCTGGACCTTGAATAACTGCACTGGTTTGTTTCTTAGAATTCCCCATTGACGATGGGTGCAAGGGTTCTAGCGACCTAGGGTGTGTGTGAGGTGGGAAACCTTGAGTCTGCTGGATGGGGCCCCCCAAGCCCTCTCTACCTGGCCCTCAGGACTCATGTCCTCTCTCTGACCCTCTGCCACCCCCCACCCCCGAGTGCTTTTGCCTTTCTCTTGCTTGCCTGAAGGGAGAGATACATGTGTGGAATCTATGGCAGCTGCATGGACTAGGGCTCTGTCCACACCGTACATTTTTCAAGCACTGTAATACCACTTTAAACAGTCACTGCATTCCCCACCCCCCACCCCCAAGAACCAAACCCTTCAACATTTCTCTGATGAAAATAGGAAAGTTCTATTCTATTATAATTATTATTATTATTATTATTTTGCTATTTATACCCCTCCCATCTGACCTGGTTGCCCCAGACACTCTGGGCAGCTTCTGACGTATATAAATAAAATAAAAACATGTTAAAACATCAAACTTTTTTTAAAAAAAACTTCCCTATGCAGGGCTGCCTTCAGATAGCTCAGGGGTCACATTAACTCCATACCATCCAACTTTTCTCCAATGAAAATAGGGACGTCCAAAGGAAAAGTGAGACATTCCGGAATCAAATCAGAAACCGGGACGGCTTCTATAAATCCAGGACTGTCCCTGGAAAGTAGGGACACTTGGAGGGTCTGCCAAAAGCGCTTTAGCAATCCATGCCTCTTCCCACGAAACTCTGGGAGGGGAAAAGGGATCGCCAAGCCACTTCAAGCCCCCTTAAAGGTACATGGTAAAGGTACCCCTGCCCGTACGGGCCAGTTGTGACCGACTCTAGGGTTGCGTGCTCATCTCGCTCAAGAGGCCGGGAGCCGGCGCCGTCTGAAGACACTTCCAGGTCACGTGACCAGCATGATGAAGCTGCTCTGGCGAGCCAGCACCAGTGCCGCACACGGAAACGCCGTTTACCTTCCCACTATAAAGCAGTACCTATTTATCTACTTGCACTTAGGGGTGCTTTCGAACTGCTAGGTGGGCAGGAGCTGGGACCGAACGACGGGCGCTCACCCCGCCGCGGGGATTCGAACCGCCGACCTTACGATCAGCAAGTCCTAGGCACTGAGGTTTTACCCACAGCACCACCTGCATCCCTCAAGCCCCCTTAGCAAACTACAGTTCCCAAAATTCTTTGAGGGAAGAAGCCATGACTGTTTACAGAGATATCATAGCACTTTTATGTATAGTGGGCATGTGGCCTAGGTGTAACCTTCCGCAGAAAAAGTCTGATAGGTGTCACATATGTTTGTCCACCCATTGTGGCTCACCCACAACTGGCATGTCACACCCCCCCCCAAGACCAAAAAGGGTTCTCTGCCCCTACACAAAGGTGTAGCCTCTGAAAACCCCACACCAAAACAGAGGGGGAAGGAGGGTGATTTGCAACAGGGTTTGGCGGGAGGTAACGTTTGCGGTTCCGTTTCAACTCACTGTGTAATCTGCATGTTTTTTCCCATACCATTTCATCCACTTTCTGAATTCTTTGTCCATCGTCTGGAAAGGCAGGCAGCCGGGAGGAGAGAAGAGGGGAGGAGAAAGCAGGTGTGCTGTTAGTAGTAAATTGGATAGTGACCCGTTTCCAGCAACCTGGGGGAACACAGCAACTGCGGCAGAGATCATTAACCACCAAGGACTTGCCCCAGCAGAGAACATTTTTTCTTATAATTATCCTGTGTTGTATTGACTGCATTTGGTGCTCTGTTTTCACCTGTACTGCCTGTGGCACACGGCCCAGATATTTTACACAATGGAAAGAAATCTGAATATATATTTTTATCAATTCACAGAAGCTGCTGCTGGATGCCCTATTGTATCAAGGCAGAATTTAAAGCACCAGATTGCAGGCTTGGGGTATCTACATGTGCACCAAATGGCTGAAGTAACATCTTTTCTACAGGCTGTAAAAGGAAAGAAGTCAGGTTCTCTCAGTTCAGATTTCTTTCAGATTCTTTAAAACGAGCCTGCACACCCCTCAAGTCTAGATTTCTCTACATTGCACCTGGCTTCTAATCATAGCTGTCAACTTTTCCATTTTCTCGTGAGGGATCCTACTCGGAATAAGGGAATCTCCCTTAAAAAAGGGGGAAAGTTGACAGCTATGCTTCTAATGTAGGTCACAGGGTGCTCCCCCTTTCTAACCACACAAACGCACACGAGCTACGTACCTCCGCATATTTGGCTGGAATATCTGCTTTCTCCACGCCATAGTGATGCTTGCAGTTTGTGGCCGCGGCTACCTGAAGAACGACTTGGCCCACACCTGAGACAAGGAGAGGAGAGGAGACAGGTAGAAACGGAGCAGAATCGACTATACCCTTCCAGTAAAGGTAAAGGGACCCCTGACCATTAGGTCCAGTTGTGACCGACTCTGGGGTTGCGACACTCATCAAGCTTTATTGGCCGAGGGAGCCGGCGTCCAGCTTCCGGGTCATGTGGCCAGCAGGACTAAGCCGCTTCTGGAGAACCAGAGCAGCGCACGGAAACGCCGTTTATCTTCCCGACAGAGTGGTACCCATTTATCTACTTGCACTTTAATGTGCTTTTGAACTGCTAGGTTGGCAGAAGCTGGGACTAAGCAATGGGAGCTCACTCTGTCGCAGGGATTTGAACCGCTGACCTTCTGATCGGCAAGTCCTAGGCTCTGTGGTTTAACCCACAGCGCCACCCACATCCCTTCCAGAGTGAATGCTAAATACGCCCACTTCTCCCTCCCAATTCTGCTGGTCATTAGTGGAAAACGACAAGCTCGGTTCGGGGGCGGCTTGGGGGCCATTTAAACGACCCCCATGGGCCGCTTGTGGCCCATGGGCTGCAGGTTGCCGACCCCTGCTCCAGGAAAGGGGAGGAAAGCAAAAGGGGACCAAAAGCATAGCCCTGCTAAAGAAACCGTGGTTTGGCCATCACATCCAAAGTGGGCCATTATTTACACAGCTCAGCTGCTTCCTAAGCAAACTGGTACACGCTGCTGAATTATAGCTGTCAACTTACAGATTTGAAAATAAGGGACCAGCAGCCTCAAAAATAAGGGCTCAGCAGCCAAAATAAGGGATTTTCAGGGCACAGGTATGTTCAACTTCTGAGCCCCTCCAAGCCAAAGGCAGAAAGCCCAGCCAGCAGCCAAACGAAGCCTCAAGCGGTGGTTCCCACAGCGCAGCAACCCGGCAAAGGGCATGCAGCACGGAAAACCACCGTCACGTCTCCGCTGGGAAGCAAAGGCGAGTCCCCAGGCAATGCGGCCAATTTGATTGGACAAGGCATGCAAGCTCCACCCCCCAGTCATTCTTAAAACTCCTCATTGGGTGAGCAACACAGCCAAGTAACACAGTTGGAGCCTCCCTCCTCCCTGACCGGCAGGGAGGGAGGGAGAGGAGCTGCTTCCTTTGAAACCCGGGAAATTTAAGGGACATCATCAATAAGGGACAGCGGCGGGACACGGCGCTGGGATAAGGGGCTTTCCTGCCAAATAAGGGACGGTTGACAGCTATGTGCTGAATGTTCTACAGAAGAATTGAAACAGTTTTGGGTAAAGATAGGTTTCATGGCAGAGACAGGAGAGGGCAGAGACAGTGTACGGCAACACTCACCGCTGCCCAAGTCTACAAACAGGTCATCCTCGGTCATTTTTATCTCATCGATCATCTGAGCAACCAGGTCAAAGGAAGTTTCGCCATACACCTCCGGGGAAAAGGGTTCATAGTTGTTGAGTTTTTCGGGGTCGGTCACCGAGTGGTTATAGACTTGCTGCAGGATGTGGCGCAGGAGCCCATTGGTGGGGCGGGTGTTCAGTTTCATGGGCTGCGTGGTTCCTTTCCACTGGAGAACAAAATGGGAGAGGCGGGGGGGGGGTGAGTGAGGGGAGAGAGACACACATATACACACTTTGCCACATGCAACAGGAAGGCGCTTCTGTGCCTCTCATAAAACATTAGAACCTGGGGTGCCCAGTGAAGCCGGCAGACGAAAGGAACAACTTCTACATACAATGCATACTTAAAAGGTAAAGGTACCCCTGCCCGTACAGGCCAGTCGTGTCCGACTCTAGGGTTGTGCGCCCATCTCACTTAAGAGGCCGGGGGCCAGCGCTGTCTGGAGACACTTCCGGGTCACGTGGCCAGCATGACGAAGCTGCTCTGGCGAGCCAGCACCAGCGCAGCACACGGAAACGCCGTTTACCTTCCCACTATAAAGTGGTACCTATTTATCTACTTGCACTTAAGGGTGCTTTCGAACTGCTAGGTGGGCAGGAGCTGGGACCAAAAGACGGGAGCTCACCCCGCCGCGGGGATTCGAACCGCCGACCATGCGATCGGCAAGCCCTAGGTGCTGAGGTTTTACCCACAGCGCCACCCGCGTCCCAATGCATACTTAGAACCGTGGAATTCACTTGCACAAGATGAAGTGGGGGCTTTAAGAGAGGGGGAGACAAATTCAGGGAGGAAGATAAGGCTGTTGTGATGGCTATTGCTCTGCCTCCGCTGTCAAGAAGCAGGAGCAGGGAGAAAGGAGGAAAGAAGTGAGAGGCAGTTTCTCCTGCCAAGCCAGGGATGACATCCCTGTAGGAGCGGAGGAGAGGATCCTTAACTTGGCGGGGGGGGGGGGATAGGGGAAATATAGGACTAACTGCATCTTGTATTGAATCAATAGAGAGCATAGCATTTTGCATTGAAACACAGGACAATCCTGTATTATGAAGCACAGGTGGCAACCCTACAGGCTATATTGTGCCGTGTGGAATAGTCCAACCCTGAGCGGTTGAAATGTAGCCTCATGCAGAAAGGTGTCCCATCTATTGCTCCACCCACTTCCCCTTCTGCCTCCTCCCACCACTGCAATGTGCTCAGTAAAGCTGCCCATAACAGAATGCGACCCTTAGGCTGGGGTGGGGCAGGTCCCAAACCCCCACCCCGGGCTAAAGAATCGGGGCTAGAATTGCTTTAAATAAGTAATTCCTGCATTGCTGGGGGTTGAACTAGTGAGCCTTGGGGGTCCCTTCCTACTCTACAATTCTAAGTAAAGGCAAAGGTACCCCTGACCATTAGGTCCAGTTGCGGACAACTCTGGGATTGCGGCGCTCATCTCACTCTATAGGCCAAGGGAGCCGGCGTTTGTCCACAGCTAGCTTCCGGATCATGTGGCCAGCAGGACTAAGCCACTTCTGGTGAATCAGAGCACGGAAACGCTGTTTACCTTCCCGCCAGAGTGGTACCTATTTATCTACTTGCACTATGACGTGCTTTCAAACTGCTAGGTTGGCAGGAGCAGGGACCGAACAACGGGAGCTCACTCCGTCGTGGGGATTCGAACCACCGACCTTCTGATCAGCAAGCCCTAGGCTCTGTGGTTTAGACCATAGCGCCATCCGCGTCCCGGGGAATTGGGAGAATAGATGTGATATATTTGCTGTTGCTGATCAGCAAGCCCTGTTCTTAACCTGAAACTGTTCTTAACCTGAAGCACCACTTTAGCTAATGGGGCCTCCTGCTGCTGCCGCGCCGCCAGAGCACAATTTCTGTTCTCATCCTGAAGCAAAGTTCTTAACCCGAGGTACTATTTCTGGGTTAGTGGAGTCTGTAACCTGAAGCGTATGTAACCTGAGGTACCACTGTAAAATGTTTATTTGAAATTGTAAAACAGAAAATTTAATAAAAAAATTATACATAACAAGATCAGGCTACCCGCCCCCCATCAAAACAACAACAGCCCAGAAGCCAAGCGGTGCGGATGGGCAGGGCACATACATACCAGCTGGTGAATGCTATCGATGGCGCGGTTGTATTTGTCACAAAGCCTCTGCATGCTTTCAAAGCTGAAGATCAGAAGAAGAGAGGAGGGCGGAAGGAGAAAAGAAAAAAAGTTATAGCAGTCAGGCAAATTAAGATGGGCCTAAGCTTTCTAGGCGTGTCTCCCTAAAAAATAATAACATGCTACACAGATGCCAACATCTTCTTTGTAGTTGTAATCCTGTGCCACTCCCAAAAGGAATGTTTTGTCTGCAAAGTCTTCTTTAAAAAAAAACCCAGCACCTTCTGTAGCCTGGGGCCATCCAGATGTTGCAAGACATAAATCCCCTCATCACCACCCCCTGTACTAGCCGCTGGGAGACCAACGATGTCTGGAAGGCACCGGGCTTAGGGTGGCTGCCCCAAATCAACAAGGATTGTAGGACGAGCGTGTTGGGTTTGGTTTTCCAGAGTCTTCCTTCCCAGCGGAGGCTCTGCGCTTCAATCTCCGACGATAGGTGGCCAACTGTCCACCTTGCCCATCAAAATGACCCTTGGAAGGCTAGTGTCAGGGAACTGACATCGGAGCTAGAGGCGGAGGGAAGGCTCTCCAATGATGCTGGAGAAGGGCCCAGCAGGGAGAGAGGCAGCTCCGCAGATGGGGAAGCAATTCAGTGCAACACCAGGAATAAGGAGGGGCAAATGGGGGAAGCGGTGAGAGGGCTTCCAGACTCTTCACCGGACACCAGCGGAGAGAGCACTGGTCCTCCGCTACCCACGCCCTCCCTGCGCAGAAGACTTCCGCGCAGAGAGAGTAAGAGGAGACTGGGTGTCAAACAACTTTTATGTTGGAAAAGGTTTAAGAAGCGCCCACTGACGGATTCTGCTAGCGACTGAGGCAGCCACGAATTGAAGGGCTGTCCAGACAGAAAGGTTTAACAAGGCAACAAAACCAGGAGAGGCGGCAACTTACGCACGAGCAACTCATACTCATTACAGCTAGCATCTTTGGGATCTGAGCCAACAGCCGGATCCAGCTCTCCACCACACCCTCCCCATTGCATTCATCCACTCAGGTTAAGTCCCACCGAGTTCCCTTTAAGTACATGGAACAGGACTGCAGCCTCCCAGCCGCTTTAAGAGTTCCAGCCAGAAAAGTTTGCAAGCCTGGTTTAGAAGTATTTTTTACTGAAATGCTTCGCGCTATGCAGCTCCAGTTCCCCACCATTTCCGGGATTGGGATGGGGGTTTGGAGGGCTAGGAAAGACTCTCCCCCCCCACCTCTAAAACCTGGAGAGACTATGTCAGTCTCTGCAGACAGCACATGTGGCCTGGCTTGGCGCAAGAGAGCTTATTATTTTTACAGTGGTGCCTCGCAAGACGAAATTAATTCGTTCTGCGAGTTTTTTCGCCTTGCGAATTTTTCATCTTGCGAAGCACGGTTTCCCATAGGTCATGGGTCTGCAACCTTTAAGACAAAAAGAGCCACTTGGACCCGTTTCCGAAGGAAAAAAAACCTGGAAGCCGCAAAACCATTGCGACATTTAAAACAAATATATCTCCGGAGCCGCGATCTGACAGCGGGCGGGAAGGTTACGTCAGGACGGTGCGTGACTAACGCACGCACCGCCCCCATGCGAAGTCACAGCCAGTACAGCGCCCGCCACAGTGGGGAGTGTCGGGGCGCACAATGCACCTCCTCCCCTCGCTAGTATCCGCCCCAGAGCCGCAGCAAAGGTGTAAAAGAGCCACATGCGGCTCCGGAGCCGCGGGTTGCAGACCCCTGCCATAGGGTATTAACGGTTTTAAGAAAAAGGAAACAAACTTGCAAGGCGTTTTCGTTTTTCGTCTTGCGAAGCAAGCCCATAGGGAAATTCGTCTTGCTAAGCAACTCAAAAAACGAAAAACTCTTTCGTCTTGCGCGTTTTTCGTCTTGCGAGGCATTCATCTTGCGAGGTACCACTGTATTGCTTATTTGTTTTCTTTCTTGAATTAGTATACCGCCCTATATCCTCAGTTCTCAGGGGCGGCTCACAAGATGAAATGGCAATACAAAAACACAAAAGTATGTAATAAAATGAAAAACAAGAACAACTCAATAATCCTCCCCGTTCCCCAACACATCTTAAAAGGGCACTGGATGTCTATCAGCCAAAGGCCTGGTTAAAAAGGAATGTTTTTGCCTGGCGCCTCAAAGTGTATAATGAAGGCGGACCTCCCTGGGGAGAGTGTTCCATAAACGGAGAGCCACTACAGAGAAGGCCCTATTCTCATGTTGCCAGCCTCCAGACCTTTCGTGGTACAGGCACAAAGAAGGGTCTTCGAGGATGATCTCAGGGTATGTTCACAGAGAGAGAGGCGATCCTTGGGGCGTTGCGGTCCTGAGCCGTTCAAGGTTTTATAGGTCAAAACCAGCACTCTGAATTAATATGCACCAGGATGTTATGGGGATGAGGGACCAACTCCCTTCTCTTGGGGAGGCCCAATTAGTGCCATTGCCTTCCGTTAAGAGTTTGGGTGTAATCCTTGACGCCTCCCTTTCCATGGAGGCGCAAGTTACAGCAACAGCCAAGGCGACATTTTTCCACCTTCGCCGCATCAAGCAGTTGGTCCCTTACCTTTCCCGCCCTGACCTGGCCACAGTGATCCATGCGACGGTCACCTCCAGGCTTGACTACTGTAATTCGCTCTATGCGGGGCTGCCCTTGAAGCTGTCCCAGAAACTCCAGCGGGTGCAGAATGCTGCAGCGAGGCGCCTCACGGGGTCTCTGCCATGGGAGCATATTCACCCAGTGCTTTTCCAGCTGCACTGGCTCCCGGTGGAGTATAGGGTCAGATTTAAGGTGCTGGTTTTGACCTTGAAAGTACTTCACGGCCTAGGACCCTCATACCTACGGGACCGCCCCAAGGAGGACCTTAAGGTCCATAAATAGCAACACCCTAGTGGTCCTGGGCCCTAAGGAAGTTAGATTGGCTTCAACTAGAGCCAGGGCCTTATCATCACTGGCTCCGGCCTGGTGGAACGCTCTGCCTCATGAGACCAGGGCCCTGCAGGATCTGATTTCCTTCCGCAGGGCCTGTAAGACAGAGTTGTTCCGCCTGGCCTTTGGCTTGGAGCCAATTTGATTCCCTCCCTCCCTCTTTCTTTTTTCTTTTTTCCCTTTCTCCTCCTGTGATGAGGCTGCATTTTAATGTTTTAATGCTGTATTTTAATCTTGTTTTTAAGTTGTATTCAAACAACTTGTTTTTATTATTGGTTGTTAGCCGCCCTGAGCCCGGCCTTGGCTGGGGAGGGTGGGGTATAAATAAAAGTTGTTGTTGTTGTTGTTGTTGTTGTTGTTGTTGTTGTTGTTGTTGTTGTTGTTGTTGTTAAATCAGCCCTTCCTTCTGAACGTTGAGGACTGGACTCTTGCTTCCTGTTTAATGGGGAGGGGCTATAACTCAATGGGAGAGCACCTGCTCTGTTCTCCCAGGCTCCCCTGTCTACAACCCTAGACAGCCGCTGCCAGTCAGTGTGGACGATACTGGGCTAAATGGAGTAAGGATGTGAGGCTATTTGGAGTCCAGAGGATGGGAAAATTAAGGGGAAGGCCTGCAGCTGAGCAACAGAGCATTTCCTTTTAAACACAGAAGGTCTCAGGTTCAGCCCCCACCCCCCACGTAAGGACGAGAATGTTCCTGTCCCCCAAACCCTGGAGAACTGCTGCCAGTCAGTGCAAGCGATACTGAGCCTTGCTGCAAGTCAGCTCCTTGGGCTCTAAAGAGACTTGCTGAACAGGGCCGCCTGGCTGGTCTGAAAATCCCTTCTTTTTCTTTTTTTTTAAAACCAGGATTAAAGAATCAACTCAGGACAGGAGATAGGGAAAGGAGGGGCAGCACGGGGAAGTCACGTGCCCCATTGCATAATCAGATTTCAAACATCAAGGGAGGGAGGGGGAGAGAGAGGAGAGCAGAAATCAGGGCTGCTCAGCTATTTCAGCCTCTTCATCAACTCCTGCAGTGAACAACCCAAGAGGGTTTTTTCCCCCTCTACCCCAGGTGGGTTCCTCCGCCCAAGGCAGTTTTTCATCTCTATTTTCACGTGTACTTTGTGGGGGGGGGGATAACCCAGGACACTCCCTGGCCTGTTTGGAAAGACCCCAGGGGGTGGGGAGGACCCCTCCCTTCGCATCCTTGCAAGGAGGACATGGAAGCAGCAGGAAAATCTCCTCCTGTTTACATTTGTGAACAGGACAAATTAACCGTTCAAAGGACTAAAGGGCAGGGGAGAGGCAAGGGAAGGGGGGGTGAAGGGCAGGGCAGGAAAGGAGCCCTTATCAGAAAGACTGTCTTTATCAAGCTCTCTCAAACATGGAACAGCTGAAGAATCCCCTTGCCAAAAGCTTCCAGTTTCCAGAGTGAATCTACAACAAAAGGGACACGACAGCAGCAGCAGCCCCCATTGCCCCCCATATCACCACCTGAGAATTTGGAGCTGGTTTAAAATAGAAGAGAGAGCCACTGATTCGTAGAATTGTGGAGTTGGAAGGAACCCCCAGAGGTCATCTAGCCCAGCCCCACACTGTCCAAGACGACAGTTCCCATCACCCCTATTTGCCGTGCTGGTTGGGGCTGACTGGCGCTGTGAGTCCAGCGATGACTTCTAGGGGCAGCCATGGGGGAGGAAAGTAATGAAAAGTAAGGAGACTCTTAGCCTTACCTTTTAGTATCATAGTCAATTAAAACATAGTTTTCCATAGCAAGCTTCAGGTCTGGAATTTCTTCGCAGACCCACCTGAAAGGAAAAGAGGGTGTAGGTAAAATAAATATGCAAATAACACCAGTAGATCATTTCCTCCTCCTTTTGGCAAGTCCACCTCTGCCCCAAACACACCGATAATTTTGTCACGTTTGCTTGTTTCTATATCCTGCCTTTCTCCCAAGTTGGGATCCGGGGCGGCTCCCAACACACAAAGCAGTAACAACAAACCCGGTTGACAAGAATCCTTAAAATACATCACAGCATAACGCAGAGCCAGCAGTTCAAATAAAGTTTGCCCTGACAGCAACCCTGTGGTCAGCACGGCCTGCACCTCCGTTTCCAAAGGAAAATCTTAATATTATCCTTCCAAAGGACAGTGTGGAGGTGCACACCTGAGGATCTTAGGACCCCAGGGAAGCTTTGCATAGTGACATTTTTAATATCTTTAAGACAGCCTGGTCCCAAGCCACAATAAATGGTTAGGGGCTCACTGGCAGCCCAAAAGGCCAAAGGTGGCTACTACTGTTAGGTCTGTCTCGTCTGATTGTGTATTTTGTGGTTTTATATTCTGATTTTATCCTGTGACCCACCCTGAGGCCTGCAGGTATGGGGCGGTATATAAATTCAATAATAAAGTATACTGCCATCTATGCAGATAAAAGGTAAAGGACGGTGAAGTCCAGTTGAATTCAACTATGGGGTGCGGTGCTCATCTCTGTTTTCAGGCCAAGGGAGCCAGAGTTCGTCTGCAGACAGTTTTTTCGGGTCTTGTGGCCAGCATGACTAAACTGCTTCTGGCACAGGGAACACCGTGACAAGTGCTGTGATTACAGAGCACACAGAAAAACAGTTTACCTTCCCGCCGCAGAGGGACCTATTTATCTACTTGTACTGGTATGCTTTCGAAATGCTAGGTTGGCAGGAGCTGGGACAAAGCAACGGGATCTCACCCCATGGCGTGGATTCGAACTGCCGACCTTACAATTGGCAAGTCCAAGAGGGTCGGTGGTTTAGAACATAGCACCACCCGCATCTCCATCTATGCACACTGTGATTATAAAGAACCAGATATGACTGGTCCCTCTCCCAAGGTGTGATATGGAACAGTGGTCTGGCTCAGTAGAAGACAGCATGCTAGGTTCTTGTTTAAACCAGACCTTTTACTGAGATTTCTGAGTAGGATCTCACTTGGTTTTTAAGGGAAGGGTCAAAGCCAGGGTTTCCCAAACTTGGTCTCCAGCTGTTTTTGGGAAACAACTCCTATCATCCCTAGCCAGAAGGACCAGTGGTCAGGTATGATGGGAATTGTAGTCCAAAATCACCTGGAGGACTCAAGTTGGGAAATCCTGGTCAAAGCTCAAGGGCAGAAAATGCTTTGACCGCCCAACACCTTCAGTCCTTTTCTAGGGGAGGCAAATGTGACTTTAAAAGAAATGAACCAATTCCTTCATACCAAAGCTGAGCAGAAACATGACAGCTCCCTGTCACTTTGGAATAGCAGGCATGTGACCTCCCTTCTCCAGACCAGCTAAACAATGCAACATACTGTACTCCTACTTAGCCAAAGATGTCAATGGCGGCTTTGATTCAGACTATTTACGAAAGCATGTGCCCTTTTCAAGACAGATATAGTCTCATAGTCTTATTCCCAGTTGGGGAATGAAAGGCACTTGCCCCACACTGGCTAATACTGGTCTGGGGACCCCGGTATGGTCCTGACCTGGTTATAAGGCAAACCTCCAGTGTTTTAGGCAAAACCGGGTTTTTATTTTAATTCAGGGTAAAACATGCACCATGTTGCAGGAAGCTGTGATTACAGAGCAAGGATATAAAAAGGAAAATCCTAGCAAGAACAGTGTCACTATCACTACTGGCAGATGGGTTTCCCAGTTTCCACAAGCTGCAGAGGGGTGTGGTGAAAATATCTGGTTGTAATGCAGATCGACTGCTGCTTAGCACCTACCGAATTGTCTCAATGATTTCGTGAGCAGCATCGTGGTGTTTGTCCTGAAACGACAACAAAGAAAAGAAGGTGGTTTCAGGAACTGTCTGGAAGGAGAGATCACCCACTTTGGCTGGCGGATCACCAAGGCCCGTTGGCTTCTACAAACCCCTCATTATTTGCAAATACGGATAAATGAAAACTGGGCCAGGGGCGTGATCAAAAGTAATGTTTCCTAGTAGATGCATGTGTTGCGGCTGTTATTTTAAAAGGCTAGCTCTATGCTATCGAATTTCCCTGTGCCCAAAGAGGACCCATTTCCATAAACTTCCTTCTTGCAGAGATGGGGAACCTGTGGGTCCTTTGGATGCTGCTGCAGTGTTTGGAATTAGCAGGCGCATTTTGCACCTGGATTTCAGACACTTGCGACCAAGTGAAGATGCCTGGGCACCAGGATGGCGCCTGACGTCTCCACCATCTGAAGGTGCATGCCTGGAGATCCTTGGATCAGGACTGTTTTCACACACTAATACCCCATTCCTGTAGAATTCAATCCATCAATCTCCACTATCAGAATGAATTTCAGGAATCAAATTGCTTTCTCTGTGCAGCCTGAGCAGGAGCAGTCAGCATAAAGAAAAAGAGGTCGGAATGGGCCAATATATATGTGGACCACCCCTGGATCAATTGACTGTTTTACTTTAAGATCTCAAAGCTCTTAACCCGGCTCAAGGTTGTCCTCTGAACTAGCCAGATAATCAATCACAGTCAGTCCATCATTTGAAAAGTAAGTCTTTAGAGCCGCCTTGCCCAAAAATGGCAACTAGGCATTCCGTTTTGACAACTGCAGCCTTGGTTTAAGGATCCCTTTGGTCCCTATCTTACATATCTGAGTTTCTAACATTTTTCATAGAATCATAGAGTTGGAAGAGACCACGAGGGCCATCGAGTCCAACCCCCTGCCAAGCAGGAAACACCATCAGAGCACTCCTGACATATGGTTGTCAAGCCTCTGCTTAAAGACCTCCAAAGTAGGAGACTCCACCACACTCCTGGGCAGCAAATTCCACTGTCAAACAGCTCTTACTGTCAGGAAGTTCTTCCGAATGTTTAGGTGGAATCTTCTTTCTTGTAGTTTGGATCCATTGCTCCGTGTCCGCTTCTCTGGAGCAGCAGAAAACAACCTTTTTGTTAGGAACAGCTGCTAGAGGGCACTTCATTGGCTATCCCAGTACAGTGGACGCTCAGGTTGCGAACGTGATCTGTGCGGGAAGCACGTTCTCAACCTGCAGCACCGCATGTGCGCATGTGCAGGTTGCGATTCGGTGCTTCTGTGCATAGCGTGATTTAGCGCTTCTGCACATGTATGACTGCCGAAACCCAGAAGTAACCGGTTCTGGTACTTCCAGGTTTCGGCGCGTCCGTAACCCAAAAAAAACGCAACCTGAAGCGTCTGTAACCCAAGGCATGACTGTTGTACGCAAGTAGGGATGGAGAGAATTGCACAAAAGGCTGTGAAAAGCAAGGAGGCCTAGGCCGCAACAATTGCACGCCAAGTAAAATCCACACAAAGTAAGAGTGGCGACCATTCACACAACACATTTCTGCTTGCAAAGCAGGCTCTGAAGTTTGGCCAAGTGCAGCCACCGCCTCCTGGCTTAGAGCCAAGGAGGAGGTTGTAAACCAGGCTTACAGATTAACCAGTACGCTAGGGGGAAACCTCGTTTATTTATCCAAATATTTATCTCCTGACTTCCAGGGTTTCCAAGGTGGCTTACGACATAATACACAGCCCAGTATTTATTTATCGAAAGACACACAAATAATAGTAATGACAAAACTCAAGCAACAGTGAAACAGTTCAAACTTACAGCTAGATCATACATTTCACATCTTAAATATCCAGGCGTCAAAAGTGTAAGGCAGACGACCCCATGCACCCTCCTCACGGTTTCCCCCCCTTTTCTTCCCAACCTAATAGTGCATGCAACACTAATGTCTCACAACGAATGTAACTGATCTGTAGAAAACACAACTGGAAAAAGAGACAATGCACGGATTTTTGTAAACTAAGAAATCTTTAATATTTTTATTTTTATTTTTAGTTTAAGGCAGGGTGGAGTCCCTTTTTCGCTTTGTCAAGGGCCTTGGGGCTAATCAGCTGGAAAATTGCACTCCATTCGTGGGCAGGGCTGCCCCTCTTTTCTCTCACAAACACACGCACCTCTCCAACAACAACAACCACAACCAACAAATTAAAAACATTCGTCACAGTAAAACATCAAACACTGCAAACGTCTCTATGAAAGACTGCCTTCATATGTCTTCTAAAAGTCAAATGTTTATTTCCTTGACATCTGACGGGAGGGTGTTCTACAGGGAGGGCGCCACCACCAAGAAGGCCCTCTGCCCGGTTCCCTGTATCCTCACTTCTCGCAGTGAGGGAACCGCCAGAAGGCCCTCAGTGCTGGACCTCGGTTTCCAGGCTGAACGATGGAACACACACTTTCTCTACCCTCTTTCCCCTCCCAGCAGGTGGGAGGAACAGTTGTCTCTCACTGATCACTTGCATGAGCACCTTTCAATATTCACTGGGGAGGGTGTTCCAAGGCCTGGGTGTCCCATAACCAAAAAGCCACCCTTACCCACATTCTTGAGTTGCCAGCCACTCACCTCCCTTCTGAAGGTAGAATACCTTTTCTTCTTATGAAAAGTCAAAAACCAATAGTGACTGGCTGTGTTTGAAATTCGCACCTGGCTATCAGTCCCTTGTGACCAGGTGAAGATGCCTGGGAGCCAGGATGGCACATGACCTCTCCCCCATGGGGGGATCCTTGGAACTGGACTGTTTTCACACACTAAGGCTCCGTCAAAATTCTGTCAGTTATATATTATCTGCAAAATTGGAGTGAATTTCTGGAGCCAAAATGCTTTTTCTGTGCAGCCTGAGCAGGAGTGGTAAACAACGAGATAGTGAATTATTGTTTCTTCGCTTACCCCAACCCACTGCCCTGCTCGCAGCTGTGAAGAATACCCCAGTGTTATGAATGGTCTGTGTCACCATTAAGAAAAAAAGATTGGAATGGGCCAATATATATGCAGACTATCACTGGATCAAGCTGACTTTTCCTCTTTTAAGTTCTCAAAGCTATTAAGCGAGCTCAAGGTTGTCCTCTGAATTAGCCAGATGTTTAACTGAGAATCAATCAGTCTCAGCCCATCATACAGAAATTAAGACTTTACAGCCGTCTTGCCCAAATGGGCAACAAGACATTCTATTTTGGCGACTGTAACCCTGGCTCAAGGAGCCATTTGGCACCTAGCTTATTATATATCTGAGTTTATAACACTGCCTGGGTGCCCCACAACCAAAGAGGCACCCCATTCCCCGGTCTCGAGTAGCCGCTACCCCCCCCCTCTGAACGTACAATCTCCAAGAGCAGGACCTGCAGGTGAACATATTGTAGATTTAGGGAGGATCCCCTGGGACTGAGTAGGCCAGGGGTCAGCAACCTAAGGCCCATGGGCCAAAGCAGCCCACGGGGGTCGTTTAACCGGCCCACAAGCCGCCCCCGAACTGAGCTGCCCACTCAGCAAGTCCCCGCACGCTGAGCTAAACCAGTGCAGCACGGCAACTCACTTCCGCGGCGCCAAAAATCACGTCTGCGCAGGCACCAGAAATTGCGTCTGCGCAGGCGCAGATGCCAGAAATTGCGGGTGCGCGCGTGATCCAGCCCACGGAGCGATCTCCAATGGAGTGAACCCTAAACCTTGCTGACCCCTGGAGTAGGCCAAGGCCTTTTCTTATTTCCAAATGTAAAAAACCAGTAGTGCCTGGGAACACCGTTAGAGGCCAGGGCAGATACAGATTGATATCAAACCGGCAAGATCTGGGTGATAACCACGGTTAGGCAGGCAGGAGTTTTAAGAAACATCTAAAGGCGGAATTAAAAAGTGAGTTAGTTGGCTCTCCCCCTCATGGCCCCCTGATTCCAGGCCGACCATGAGCCACTGAGTGACTAACTCAGGGCAACTGGGACGCCTGCCCACGCTCTCTCTCTTGTGGGGTTTTACATGGAAGGGTGTCATTAACACCGGGCCTTACTCATCTCTGTGGTTAACCTTTAATGAAAATGTTAAGAAGCAAGGCTGCTCACTCACTTGCCTGGAGGGGAGGAACACCCACCCAAAAAGCGACACAGCAAACTTGGTACACTCATTTCAAAAAGGAATTTGACTCAGCTCCTCCCCTGCCCCTGAATAGGAACTAATTCGGTTCCAGTTCAATTCACAGGTCGTTCAAGACTTTTACAAACTGCTCTGCTAAAGTATAAAACATCCACACACACACACACACACACACACAAATGGTACGTTAGCAATTGTTTTGTTTATTTTGCAACAATTTTGATCCTTAGGCTTCAAAAGCAGCATCACTTTTCAGAAGGGTAGAGTGACAACTAGACATATCGTCACAGTGACTGCAACCAGAGGTTTAAGGTGCCATTTGGCAATTGGACTATAGCAGGGACGTCCGACCAGTAGATCGTAGACCCCCGGCTGATCCTGGTAGATCGCAAGATCCTTATCATGTACAAAAAGTTACAGGGGGAAAGCAAAAATCTCTGTGCAATTGTTCACACAATCCTCTCCGGAAAAAGCTCAACAACTCTGGGCAATCCACCCCACGCACGTTCCTCCCCCCCTCCAATGGCAATGGATAGATCACTGCCAGGTTTTTTATACTGGGAGTAGATCACAGTCTCTCGGGAGTTGGATATGCCTGGACTATACTGTGCACCTGAGTTTCTGACACTGGTTGTAGTTCGAAACACCTGGAGAATGCCAGTTTGGGGAAGGCTAACACCCAACATCTGTTGAGCCAGAGAAGTTGTTGCCCTCCCGCAGCGTCAGCCCAGGGCAAGTGGAGTTTACGGGGCCGGGAGGGAGAGAAGGACATGGGCACCTTTCTGGCCATTCTAAGATGGGGAAAGCCACAGCCCAGTGGGAGAGCACTTGCTTGGAATGCAGAAGATCTGAGGCAGCATCTCCAGGAAGGGCTGAGATAAGAACTTCAATCCTAAAAAAAGGTCAATAACTTTGGTCGGCCCTCGTGCATGTTCACTTCATCAGATCTGGCCCTCATTGAAAAAGGTTTGGGTACCCCTGCTGTAGAGCCATTGCTGGTCAGTGTAAACAGCACTGAGCAAGGATGAGGAACGGTCTCTGACTCAGTGTGAGACAACTTCCTGCGGTCCTAAGCCACATCCACCCTCCAGAACCAATTCTGCTCTTGAGGACCACAGCAGATCTTGGATGCCGCTTAAAACTGACCTTCTGCTCAATTGATTATTAAGACCTCCCTGTTCCAAAAAAGCTTTTTTTTTATCTCTAGGAGTTTACGCTCCTGTTTCCTAGCTCACCTTTGCTGGGTGTGAGTGAGTGTATGTAAGGAGGGAGCAATGAGAGTGTTTGCAAAGGACTCCTAGCAAGTTGAAAATAAAGAAAAACTACTGCTGTTATAAGGGCTGTAGCCACAAATGCAAAGGGTGGGGAGGGGAGGTCAGCTTCAGAAAAACCACTTTCTGAGTCATTGAGGGGGCGGGGAAATTAGGGAGGATTATTCAAACTCTGCACGATTCATCTTACCCAGATAAGAAGAACTACGCACTGTTGATTCATTAGAGAGGAAAAAACCCTTCATGTTCCCTTTCAGGAAATAGGGAGGTGGGGAGAAGAGGGAGTCACACGTTCAGTGTTACATGAAAGCCAGTGGGAGGGGGCACCAAAGGCTCTGTCCTCCCAATGCCTTAATTAGCAATATGAAGGGGGGGGGGGAATACATGCTTTCACGTCACCCTCCGAGCTCTGAACATCGTGACACCAGCAGCAGCTGAGCAATTATGCAAATCCAGCTGTGAAGGCAGCAGTTCTAGATTTATCATCCCAAAGTACACGGGGTATAAACGTACAAACACGCAGACATGTTTCAATTTTAAACAGGCCCCAGCCATGACAACCAACACTGGCCAGAGAGCCCATCTCTATACCATTCAACCTGGAGGAAAATCTCAGGCTGGGGGTGGTGTTAGAAACTCAGATATATAAGCTAGGTGCCAAAACATAATGCCTAGTTGCCCTTTTGGGGTAAGATGGCTCTAAAATCTTATTTTCCAAATGATGTACTGACTGTGATGGATTCTCACTTAAACATCTGGCTAGTTCAGAGGAAAACCTTGAGCCAGGTTAAGAACTTTGAGAACTGAAATAAGAAAAGTCACTCAATCCCAGGACAGTCCACATCTCTATTGGCCTATTCCAACCTCTTTTTCGTAATGGTGACTCAGACCATTCATAACATAGGAATATTCTTCCCAACTCTGAGCAGGGCAGTGGGGGAACTAAAGACAAGTGACAACAATTCACTCCAGACAAATTTTGATATATCTTTTTGTAACTTCTTGGGCATATAACACTGCCTATTATCGGGATTGATTGAAATAAATACATCATCTTTGGCAAGACATTCATCATTGCTGCTATCCTACCTAAATGGGAAAGGTTCATTTTATTCCAAGCTTCCAAGTTCTTTTTTATCTCAATCCACACTTTCTCACAATTGTTGTTGTTTAGTCGTTTAGTCGAGTCCGACTCTTGGTGACCCCATGGACCAGAGCACACCAGGCACTCCTGTCTTCCATTCTCATAATTATCTTTATATAAATTCAGGTTTTTATTTGGAAGCCAAATTCCTAGATATTTGACTTTCTTATAAATCTCCATGTACGCCATTACTCCTAACTCTCTTTTTTCCAACTCAGTCATATTTTTAACTATCATCTTAGTTTTCCCTTTATTTATCTTAAATCCAGCCACCCGCCCAAATTCCTTTATTTTCTCTAAAAGTATTGAGGGTATTGGGAGAGATGTCGTTGGCTCATCTACTGTGATTACTAAATCATCTGCAAATGCTTTTAATTTAAATTCCAAAACAGTTCAGGTCCAATGATCCCCAGATGGGGGAGACCTCAGGCGCCATCCTGGCATATTCACTTGGTCGCAAGTGGCTGATAGGTAAAGGTAAAGGGACCCCTGACCATTAGGTCCAGTCGTGGCCGACTCTGGGGTTGCGGCGCTCATCTCGCTTTATTGGCCAAGGGAGCCGGCGTACGTGTGTCATGCTTCCGGGTCATGTGGCCAGCATGACTAAGCCGCTTCTGGCGAACCAGAGCAGCGCACGGAAACACCGTTTACCTTCCCACCTATTTATCTACTTGCACTTTGACGTGCTTTCGAACTGCTAGGTTGGCAGGAGCAGGGACTGAGCAACGGGAGCTCACCCCGTCACGGGGATTCGAACCGCCGACCTTCTGATCGGCAAGTCCTAGGCTCTGTGGTTTAACCCACAGCACCACCCGCGTCCCTGGCTGATAACCAGGAGCAAAATGCGCCTGGCAAATTTCGAACGCTGGCTTGTGGGAAGGGGAAGCTATCAGCTGCAACAGGCACCCCTTTTCAGGCCTAATTTCAGCAACAAGGTGGGGGCCACCGACACAAGGCATTCATGGATGAATGGACTAAGAGCCTTGAAAGGTGCAATAAAGTATCCCCCAAACTCTGCTTGTAGGAGTGGCTGAGCCTCTTTAACAAGGGTGGGCAGATGCATACTTCATAAGCAAAATTACACTGTTGTGGCGCGCTGCTGTTTCCTTCTTTGAAATTTCACTGCAGTTATATAGCTAAGTAAGTCCAATGTTAAACATCAGAGCAAGCTGAATGCAAGGTGTGTAACGTTGAAAACCACAACTTCTGTATTGGGGGGAAGCTGAAATGCTGCAACCCCAGTAAATTTCGCAAATAGGCTGAGCATGCATAACCTTATTTTGCATATCCAGCATTTGCGCTTTTTTTCTTCTTCAGTGTATTCTGGTTGGGTAGCCTTGGAAAGGGGAACTGAGTGTGCCTTGCAGAACTTATGACCCCCTCCTCCCCATGTCTGCATTTGATAAATTCTAGCATGCACACGCACACGCGCACACCCCTAATGATAACTTTCTGGCAGAACGCAAACATATCAGGGACAAAGTTCAAGGACTGATTCTCTGCTCCTCTGTTAAAGAGCTGCTGAGTTAAGCAGGGCGGAAAGAGCCACCGCTGTGATGTGGTGGTCAGGGTGCCAGACTAGGACCTGGCAGAGACCAGAGTTCAAATCTCTCCCTCAGCCACAAGGGTGACCTTAGGGGCCAGTCACTGCCTCTCTCGGCCTAAGGTACCTTATAGGGTCGCTGTGGGGATTATAAGGACTTGAAGAAAACCTTGGACACTGGTGTTACTCAACCTTGGTTCCCTGGGTTTTTGTAGGACTACAAATCCCATCATCCCTGACTATTGGCTAAGCTAGAAGTGGAGGATGGGAGTTGCAGCCCTACAACATCATGGGGCCCACAGTTGAAGAACACCAATGTACACCCCCCCCTTGAGCAACTTGGGATAAAAAGGTGATATCCAAATAAATGCAATAAATAAAATTAATGTCTGGTTTATTTAAAGACCCCCCCAACTGAGAACACCCAAATACCTAGAATCATAGAACTGTAGAACTGAAAGGGACCCACAACTCTGCGATTAAGAGTCTCATACTCTACCAACACACACACACATCTCAATTGCTGAGTAGGTCTCCTCTGACCGAAAATCCAGCACTCCATCCATACCACAATCCCAAAAGCTCTGCTTCACTCGAACAGAACCAATTCCCACCTTGCTACTTGAACCTCCAGCAAAGGAAACAGAGCAGTGAAACTAAGAGACAGTCTGCTGACGTCAGAGACCTCAGCTCTGAAACCACAAGGGCACCCTTCTTTCCTTTGGTGCCACAAAGCTTCTAAGCCCGGGGAGGAGAGGATTTTATTTTTATCTATTTTTTACAGCTGACTATATGTCAGCAGGCTAGCTAACAGTGCTGTCCAAAGCGGATTGATTTCTAAAAAGCCTTGCGGAATCCCTGCAACGCCCCTCATCTCGGTAACGGCTTTGGATGCACAGCGGGGGAAACGCTGCAGGTCAGGGCGACAGACGCAGAGACAGGCGAGAAGAAGGCACTTATGCACACATGCGCCCAATGCATGACTTATACCTGGAAGACACCATCACGGGATATGGTAAGGGCTTTAAGAGGGGACAGGACGGAACAAGCCGTGGAAAGCAGGTCTAACGGAGCAGCGTTCACCACCAAGGTCAAGCGGAAAATGCCTTCCTAGTGCCAGATTCCGGAGGCCGTGGAACAAGGGTTGGTCTGACTGACACTTCGACAAGGGGGCCAAACCGGCATGACTGAAACCTGAGTGGGTGAGCAGGGTAGAGTGAGTCTGAGTCAGCTCTGTCTGCCTGGGTACTTGGCGCAGGAGCAGCAGAGGTTGGGACGCAGGGGAGGGGCTCACTATGGTCCTGTTGCCCCCACCAGGTAATACTTCTACTTTGGGACTCGTATCTGGTGCTGGAGGCCACAGAGGCAGCACAGGGAGACGGCTTGTTTACTATCCACCCATCTCTCTACTCGAACCAGAGGAGGAGGTTGCAAAGGTGGGATGGAGAACCCAAGGACAGTGCTTTGAGGTCCATAGTGGGATCACCTTAACAGGACCTGACGGGCACCATGGAAACCTGGGGCTCTCTCAAAGGTCACCTATGCATACTGTAGGGCTTTAGATTTGGCACGGATGCAGAAAGCGGGGTGGTCTGAGCTGCGGGGTGGTGGTGCTGACTGGGACTACCCCATTGTCGCAGTCAGGCCATTTCCTGGTAAGGTTTGGACTGGCAGCCAACCCGATTGCATGCAGGGTTGGGGGGACAGACTATGAAGGGTCCCACCCCCCAGATTTGCAGGATCTGATTCCTGAATGCCCTGGGAGACTTTTCCAGGCGATGGGAAATATACACACTAGATGTGTGGTTTATTTGATGTGGATTTTCAGGGCGTACCATAATTTCACTTTGTTCAGGATGTTTCAGTTGGGTGTCTCCAATTAAGTTATACTCGGAGCAGACACAATGGAATTTATGGGCCTAAATTAGGCATGCCCATTTATTTCAGGGTATCTACTTGGAGTCATTGGGTACTACAACCCAATAGCATCCTCAGTAATAATATTTATTCTATACATTAATTTAAAATATCATTAATAGAAGGTTGTTTCCAATATTAGTCATACTCAGAGAAGGCCCATTGAAATTAATGGGCATGATTAACTTAGACCTATTAATTCCAATGTGCCTAGTCTGATTAACTGCATGCAACCCAAAAATTTTTCTATATAATTTTTCTAGGGCAGGCACCCCCAAACTCGGCCCTCCAGCTGTTTTGGGACTACAATTCCCATCATCCCTGACCACTGGTCCTGTTAGCTAGGGTTGATGGGAGTTGTAGTCTCAAAAATAGCTGGAGGGCCGAGTTTGGGGGTGCCTGTTCTAGGGGACTTACACACACTTAAAAAAAAATCTTTAACAAAAAGAGCTTTACAGATTCTTAATTCCACCCCACAGCCAGATTTTGCTCTAAAATAAAAGTTTCAATTTAAAAAAATGCATCAGGTTGGAATGTCAACAAAATGAGATGGTCTTTTGAAATGAGATTTATTACTCTGTGCAAACCAAGCTTGAAAAAACCCAGTGATGAAAAGAAACTAAGCAGAGAGGCAACTGCACTTTCGATTTCTGTGAAAGCGTTAGGAACACACACGAACATAGAGAGCTGCCCAAACAGGAAAGAGGACATTAACCACCATGCACTGCTCCCTGGGAACAGCCTAACAAGACGATCAAAAATAGCGCGCCCTCCTAAACGGGCAGGATGTTTTGGAAACCGGAGTATCCACAGCACCAAGATGACAGAAAGCCAAGGCTAACATCAGCGTGCAGCGGGGCTTGCCCTTCTCTCCTTAAAAACAAACAAACTGTCATTCCTCAACCACTCACACACTTAACAGCTGACCTGTGCAGTGCGGATCTCTTTCAGCCACTCGGGTCTCCACAAGGCATGTGGGACCCTGCCTCATTTTAACCGCTGAAAGGCATGGAAACACAGCTGACGGAAATGCCGTAGGCCACAGAAATACTGTACTCAAATAAGCTCCATGCCAGCTAGAAGGAGGAGGAAGAGGAAGAAGAAGAGGCCCATTCTCTGGCAAGAGAATGCAAGTCCTCTCACCCAGCTGAGATGCTGAGCACAGCAGCCTTTTGAGAAGCGGTTCTCTCTTTCACGCCCACCATATTATACTTCCAAAAATGTTGTTTCTCTGGGGTTAGATCCTCCCCAAACACTATTATTCATAAGAGGGAGGGGGCAGCCACATTTGTGAGATGTTTAGAATGCTACACAGACGCACCATTGCAAAAATGAAATGAGGCGTCATCGCCAGCGGGCTCCAAAATAACCAAACATGGATCACAGCGGGGAGAAATTTGCAGGCATGTCTCTTCCATGAAGGAACAGGAACTGAGGAACATTCTTTACTTAAGTCTGCGTCCCGCGTTTCGCTCCTCGTCCCCACTGCACATCTTCTTCCAACCAGTGGAAAACCCACAGGTAGAAAATGACCTTAGGGTTGCTTTTTATTCAACAACAACATCATGAGAAAGTTACAAGCATTTCCATATATCCTGTGGGATACCCAGTCAGTAGAGCAGGAGACTCTTAATCTCAGGGTTGTGGGTTTGAGCCCCTCACTGGGCAAAAAGATTCCTGCATTGCAGGGGGTTGGACTAGATGACCCTTGTGATCCCTTTCCAACTCTACAATTCATGTCTCAATCCAAAGCCACTCCAGAAAACACAGCTAATTAATTCTATTAATTCGTTTTTCTGCGCTTTATCACCTCCCTAAAACAGAAGGGCCCTGTTACCTAGCGCTGAAGAAACAAAAAAGGAACCTAATCCTTTATATCAGTTTTGCACAATCCATGCAGCCACAGAGTATTAATTGTTCCTTGCAGCAGCTTATCCAAAATGAGTGACTGAGTCCAAATGTTGGGGGAAAGGAGGCATGTAACACTGGATTTGGGTTTGGACGAAGAAGAAGTCTGGAAGGGGAAACCCTTAATTATCCCGTAATAATTTAATGCTCTTGGGAAACAGATGAAACACGCCTCTCCAAGAGCACACATTACAGCAGGCAAAGGATTGCGAGGTGTGGAAGTGTCAAAGGGAGGAACAGGAGGCAAGAAGGATGTTTGGGGTGTGGACCTAGAGGAGTATCTGCAAGTGGGTGAGTCATCCACAAACAGGAAAAGTAGGATTACTTTGAAATGGCTGGCCTGGGACGCAAAGAATGTCTGGGACTCAAAAGAGTGTGTATGTGGGGGAGCAAGATAGGGTGGGGAGAGCTGAACAGGAAAGGTTGGCAAAGGACCAAGCAGGCAACAGCTCCGTGTCCTGAGCAATGGGGTCAGGACAGAGAGAGCAAGGCCAGTGACAGTTGCATTCAGTGGGTCAACTGAGGATTTGGGAGGTTAAAGCAAGGAGATTACTGGGTGCAAAATAATAATAATAAATGTTTTGGTTACACTTAATTAATGAACACACCACACCAGGATAGCATCTGACCGCAAACGGGAGGGGTTAATGAGAAGCAGGGGGGAGATTTCCAAACAATCTACACACACAAAAATATCTTATCAAAGATGATAAAGGGCAGGGAGGAGTTTCTATTTACACTAGAGGTGGCGGCAGCAGGAGGATCTCTTTATCTCTTGGGCAACTGCCCAAGCCATCCCTCCTCCTCCTGCCAGTGGTGGGCAGAGATAAAAGCAGTTGGGACAATGAATGTCAATTTTACCAAGGGGTGGGGGACATCTCAAGGTTCCCCAGCCCTGGTGTATTATGTATTTATCAGCAACTTTACTCAAATGACTCAAACTTACAAACCTAACAGAAACACTGAAGCCAATTGCAACACACACACACACACACCCCACATCTATAGAAATGAAAGGCAGGTCTAGCAGGAGATGCTGTCTCAGCAAAGGAGGCCACAAATACTTTAAATCTTGAGGGCCAAAAGCATGGGAGAAAGGGGGAAGCTTTCATGCCAGAACCAGGCAAAGAAGACGCCACACAAGCCGTATCTCATCACTGCTCCCCTACAACTGGAGTGCAGAGATATGAAACCCTCACATGTTTACAGAGTCAGTCCATGGTAAGCATAATGACTAGCGTTCCCCTCCAGAAACGTGTCTAATTTTCCACTTAAAAGCCATCTAAGCTAGATGTCCCTGGCAAACTGCAAGCAAGTCAGGAAGCAAGGAGCACGCACAGGAAGATGTACCAAGCTGTGTGTGGAAGGCAAGCCCGGAAGGGGAAGGGATGACAGCAAGGGGGTGCAAGGAAGTAGAGATCAGTTTGTCAGGAGTTGAGAATCAGAAAAGGGGAGGGTGGTGTGTGTTCAGCCCCAGAGAAGCTGTTCTGCGCAGGAGATTCAAATGGAAGAGGTTTCCTTGTGGAGGATTTCTGAAGGGGGGAAAGTCAAGATCAAAACACTGGGGGAAGACATAAAAGCACACAGAACAGAGGAAAGCACTCAAGGATAAAGGGCAAATGTGGCAAAGACACCCCTGAGCCCTGTAGTCAGACTGGCTTAATTTCACATCAGGATCATCTCCAGGAAAAAGTTTTGAGGACAGGAAAGTTTAAATATTGGAGAAGGTGCTTGTGTGGTAGTGTGTGTGCCTCATGTCCTGCACAAAAGGCAAAATTTGCATCCATTGCTCCTCTTACTTTCACCTCTGCCCCCACCCACCCCTGGTATGTGGCCCTCGGCAGATTACAGGGAAGGTAACATGGCCCTCGGGGTACAAACAGTTCACCACTCCACCTGGCATTATAAGGGGGGTCAAATTTTAACAGGGGAACACGTAGAATGCTGAGACAGAGTTCTGCAGGAGTGAGGAGCTGATGCAGTCCAAGTGAGACATCATGTGGATGAGTAGCTCTGGGGAGCTGAACCAATTTCTAATGCACATGTCTGTATAAAGAGTGTGAAGCGTTCGGTGTGAAGGGCGACCTTCAGAGAAAAACACGGCATGTATGACCTCCTTGCCCTTTGCATAACAGTCTCTGTTTCCTCACTAAGAAACATCCAGTTGGATCCCACATCCGTTCCCCCACCCCCCAACATAATACCTGCCCTGGCAGGAAGGCCCCACCACCACGAACTTAACACACACAGTTTCTGGATAGCCCCATTGTGTAATAACCCCAACCCAAATTCACCCAGAGAAGTTCCCCCCATGGAAGTTCCATTTCCAAGCAGCCAAACTTCCCCCATATAACAGCCCCCCCCCAAATGCAACCCATTCAAGAGGCAAAGCACTCCCCATTCACATAGCCCCCCACCTCCCATGTTTTTGCACAGTGGAGTTCCTGACATAATTTTGTCACATTCCTTCTCTCCCCCCCCCCTGCTTCTTAACACTTCCAATTGCTCTCTACCCCCCTAGCCACATAGGCAGCAAATTATTCCACACAACATATGATTTTTCCCCCTAATGGGGTACCCCTAGACACCCATTTATTACCACAAAACATCCCCCATTGTAGCCCCCAGAGAGGATACAGAAACCACCCCTATAGAATAAGCCTCTATGAAGCATGTTTCCTCCTTATAACCAACTAAGCTGCCCTCTCCAAGTCCCCCCAAATAATAACCCCAATACCATAGCAGCCCCCAAAATCTCCCTCCCGAACTCCCAATATAGTAACCATCTCCCTCCCCAACTCGTCCCCACATAATCCTACAAACTGACACTGCATCCCCCAACCCCCCCCCATACGGCAACCCCTGAACCTTATACACCCCCCTTCCCAATATAGCAACCCCTCAAAATCCGACTCCCCAACTCCCCCATTTGTCACCCCCCAAAAAACTTACACATCCCCCAAATACCCCATATGGCAACCCCCTAAACGCTCCTCCCCACATATAACAACCCCTCAAAATCCCTCTCCCCAACTCCCCCCTACGGCAAGCCCCCCTGAACTTACACATCCTCCGGATGACAACTCCCCCAAAATCTCTCCCTACATAGAGCAAGCCCACCCCATCAGCACAACTGCCCCCCAATGGACTCAAATCCCCAAATACCCCATATGGCAACCCCCCCGTACCCCTCCCCGCATACAGCAACCTCTCAAAAGAAAAGCAGAAAAACTCAGGTGACACAGCAGCCCATCAAATCCCCAACCCCAACAGACTCCCCCCAAATACCCCTCCCCACAACTACCAACCTTCCCCCCCCCACAAAAAAACCCCACACAACCAAAAGCCTCCTATAACCCCCCAGGTGACACAACAGCCGCTCGAATCCCCCCAGAAAAATGAGATAAGACAGTGCCCCCCCCGTCCGCTCCCTCGAGCCCCCCACCCCTGCCCCCTTCGCGGGGGGGGCTCCCCTCCCCGGGCCTCCCGCCTCCCCCCCCCCACCACTCACGTAGACGGGCAGGGGCCACGGGTAGACGGCCGGCTCGGCTCCCACGGGCGACTTGAGCCGCAGCTCCAGCCTCTCGCCCATGTTGGCGGCCGAAGGGGGCGTCGAGGGAGCAGGCGAGGTCAGGTCGGGGCGGCGGAGGGGGCCCAGCGGCGGCGGACCCGCACCATGCTAGACCGGCGGCGGCGGCGGCGGCGGCTGAGGAGGAGCACCAGCGAGAGGCGAGGAAGGAGGGGGCGGGAGGCAGAGAGGGGAGGCCGCTCCTTCCCCTGCTCTCTATTGTCGTCGCTCGCGCCGGGCCGGGCGCCTCGTCAGCCGCACCAAGAGCGACGCGGCCGCCATTTTGGGCCGCTCGCCCCCCCCCTCCCTCGCACGCCCGGCGGCGTCAGGGAAGGGAGGGGCCGCGGAGGAGGGCAACGGCGGCCAAGCTAACAGGGGCGCCAAGGGAAAGCGGGCGGGCGGGAGATGCCAACCAATGTTCTTTCCATAGGTTGTTTCGCTACTATCGTGGTGGTGGGATAGGTCGCGGGCGGGAGCGCGCGCCGGGAAGGCCAGGACGCACGCGCGGGCGGATGAGGGAGAGAAAGCGCGAACGCACGACAATGCACGGAGGGGGCGCGCACGGGCGGGGGGCGGGGCCAACCACGAGAGTGGGCGGGGCTTCTCAGCTTACCCCCAAATTAAAAAAAAAAGTAGGCAGGCGGGTGGCCGGGCGGGGGCGGGGCCACCCACGAGAGTGGGCGGGGCTTGTCTTCTCTCTCCCTCGACATACCCAATAAAATAGTAAGGAAAAGCGCGGCGCGCGGGAAAATGTGAGGGGTCGCGCGTGCGCGCTGAGGAGAGGCACGCTGAAGGGGCGCGGGCGGCCGAAGAGAGAGAGCGCGCTTCTGAGGAGAGAGCGACACCGCGCGTGCGCGAGCGAAACCTCCTGCCCCCCGCGCGCGCTCTCGCCTCTGCGCGTGCGTGCCTTGTCCTCAGTTGCCCTCAGCGACGGCGCTGCCTGTCAGGAGGGGGCGGTTGAGGCGTCGGGCGCGCGCCTCGCTCCAGGTGTCTCCCTCACACGCCGGGAGGGCGCGCGCGGGGGGGGGCGCGCTCCGAGCCCAGAGGCGGAGACACGCGTTTCTTCCTCGGAGGCGGGTTCACACGAGACGGACAGAGATGCGGGTCGGGTTCAAACGAACAAAAACCCTCCACGCAACCTCTGAGGAAGACAGGGTGATAAAAATGCCTGAAGTGGTTAGGATGCATATATATAAAATGATATTAATGTATTTATTTCAGTGGGTGTCCTCCAGGGTATCATTTAACTGCATACAACCCAGAATGTGCCCCCCGAGTGCAAACCTTCCAGGATCTCATTTCATTTTCATTTTTTTTTAATTCAAGTTACTAGTCCTCAATACTATTTATCTATTTCATTTTATTTTAAACATTTATATACCAGCTTGCTTATATTTCCATTTATATGCCGTAGTAACTTAGTATATGAATAAGTTAGTAGAGGGTGAGTCCTTTAAAAGAGGCCCCATAGATACAGGATGCACATGTTCCACAGGGCCTCTTTTAAAAGACTCACCCTGTAGATAAAGATAAATATATAAATATGGTGGTATATGAATTATAAGCAAGTATAAACTTATATTTATATGCTAATTTAGGTCAGTTAATTTAAGCAGGTCTGATCATGAATATAGCCCAGTTATATAACATCAGGAGGTGGGGAAGTGTGGCCCCCCAGGCCTCTCTATCTGGCCCTTGGAACTCTCTGTCAGCCACACCCCTCGCTGATCTGGCGCCACACCCTCCTTGAATGTTTCCTGCTTGGCTGGGATGTCCTTGGATGTTACTAATGCCTCTGGGTGACATCCCACCGTACAAAGGTCAAATCCACATTGCATGTGGCCCCCAGAAGCTTCCCCAGAAAGGAATTCGGCCCCCAGGCTGGAAAAGCTTCCCCATCCGTCATAATCAATATGTTATCAAATCAATATGTTATCTGTCAAACAAGCAGATTTTTTTCTGGTCCTTCCGTATTCCTTTGCATGCAGATTTGTTAAATTTTGTGGGGCTGGGGGAGTGCGGGCGCGCGGCTTGCAGCGGAGGGTTTGAGAGCAACGTTTCGGACGTGCGGCAGATGCTCCGACTGCAGCTGCTGGAACAGAACATTGCAAGGGGGGCGTCTTTGGAAGGGAAGGAGAAATAGCAGCTCAGATTGTCTCAGCAGCTCTGGTCCAGCAGGGGGAGGAAATCTGGTCCTCGGTGCTTCCAAGGTCTGCAGAGGAAAACTGCGAGGTGGGGGGTGAGGATAAGAGAAATGTGAGTTTCCAGATCCAGGAATCGGCTGCAGGTGTGGAACAGACCTGTGCATCGCCATGCGAAGCACCTTTCACTCTGAAAACGCAAAGGCGACTGGTTTGTTTCTTTTCTTTTGCAAAAGTCCATTCTGCAGCATTGCAAACACCGCTCCCTGTACCAAAATAGGCTGATATAGCTGATAATACTTTATTTGGCTATAAGCCCACAAGGTAAAACCAATCAGTAAATAAAATAGCATTTTACATTCTAAAATATCAACTAAAATATTTCACCGCATAATCTCCTTCACATTACATACAGTCTCTAGATGTACCATATTGTGGCCTTGAATATAAAGATGGTGGATAGAGTTTACTAGATTTTAATAGTCATGCAGCATTCCATGAAGTCTTTTATAAGAAAGAACAGAATTCAGGAATCTTGCAACCTGTAATGTTCTATAAGAGTCGATGTCCTGGAGTAAATAGGCTAGATGTAATTCAGGTGGTTTAGCAACAGTTTCCAAAATGATTGAACTCAGAATCCTTGATCGGGGAACAATATATAAAGGACAATTAAACAAGATATGATAAAGGGATTCTATTGATTTGTTGTCACATGCGCATAAAACAGAGGTTTTACCGTTAGAAAATCTATTGCTCAGCACATTTGAGGGGAACACATTAAATCTGGCTCTAACAAAAGCGAATCTATGTGATGCAACTGATACGGTAGACAGATATTGAGGTATCTGGGACATAAATGTAATGCCCTGGTTTATCGGGGAACATGTACCACCACTTGTAGTAAGATTTTGTTGCAAGTCAACCTCCTCCAATCTTTAAAATAGGGTTTTTCTATTGTAATTTTAAGTTGTGAACCACACTGAGATTTGCAGGGCAGGAGCAGCTGTTGGCATCCCTTCCCTGGAGACAAGCCAGAAAAGCTTTTGTGGGCGGAAGGAGACATGTGTGGGGACCCTGCCTCACGGCCGCCAGAGCAGGAAATACTGAACAAGGTGGACCAGTCGTCCAAGCCTATAGGAGGCCACTTCCTAGGTTCCTCTTTAGCCAGGCCTTTGGTTGATTAACATCTGGTCCCTTTCAAAATGTGTTGTGGGGGACATTATTGGGTTGTTTTTGTTTTATCTTGATTGTGAATTTTGGGTTTTTATATTGTGATTTCATCCTGTGAACCGCCCTGAGACCTTCATGTATAGGGTGATATAATAATAATAATAATAACAACAACAACAACAACAACAACAACAATAATGTAAAGGGACCCCTGACCATTAGGTCCAGTCATGGCCGACTCTGGGGTTGCAGCGCTCATCTCGCTTTATTGGCCGAGGGAGCCGGTGTGTACAGCTTCTGGCGAACCAGAGCAGTGCACGGAAACGCCGTTTACCTTCCCGCCGGAGCAGTACCTATTTATCTACTTGCACTTTGATGTGCTTTCGAACTGCTAGGTTGGCAGGAGCAGGGACCGAGCAACGGGAGCTCACCCCATCAGATTCAAACCGCCGACCTTCTGATCAGCAAGTCCTAGGCTCTGTGGTTTAACCCACAGCACCATCCACGTCCCTTAATAATAATAATAATAAATTCATTCATTTAGAGCAAAGGATCCTAAATCCAGTCCTTGCCATTTCCAGACAGTGTACGGAGGGTGAATTTCTGGAAATATTCACATGCATACATATTTTATGTGCACATATTTTCACATGCAGCATCAGTCAGCAACTGGTTGCCAAGCAAGCTCTCTGAAGGGGGGAAGTCCTCAGCCAAGGAAAGCCCTCTCTGGACCATAGCTGTCAACCTTCCCTTTTTTTGCGGGAAATTCCCTTATTCCAGCGCGGTTTCCCGCTGCTTCCTGCTGCTGTCCCATATTTTTAGATATCCCGTAGACTGTCCCCGGGACAGGTGAGGCTGCTGATCCCTTATTTTCAAATCTGAAAGTTGACAGCTATGCTCTGGAGTAATCTAGGTCACCGATTAGGGCAGCCCAGAATGCAAATCAAAAGTTATTTCTCCCCCACCTCTTTCTCGCCTCTTACAGATTCCTTCCCTGCCTGCGGCTGCACAATTGGACTGGCGGCCGTGAGGCATGTCCCCACACATGTCTACCTCCGCCCACAAAAGCTTTTCTGGCTTGTCTCCAGGGAAGGGATGCCAAGAGCTGCTCCTGGCCCGCCTTGCCTGGTTGGCAGGCATGTTATCAAAACACCCCCTGCCGCCTCGCCACCGCCTTTCAAGCTGCTGCGGAGAGCCACAAAGGCTGAAATTTGGTTCCCTCCCAGTTGAACATCTTATTGCAGGGGTCAGCAACCTTTTTCAGCCGTGGGCCAGTCCACCGTCCCTCAGACCATGTGGTGGGCCAGACTATATTTTGAGGGGGGAAATGAACAAATTCCTATGCCCCACAAATAACCCAGAGATGCATTTTAAATAAAAGGACACATTCTACTCATGTAAAAACACCAGGCAGGCCCCACAAGTAACCCAGAGATGCATTTTAAATAAAAGGACACAATCTACTCATGTAAAAACCACGCTGATTCCCAGACCGTCCACGGGCCGGATTTAGAAGACGATTGGGCCGCATCTGGCCCACGGGCCTTAGGTTGCCTACCCCTGTCCTATCACATCCCCTGGTCTGTTTTAACAGGGCAGCAACATGTGGCTTTCCTGTGGCAGAAAAGTTAACTGGACCACCCTGACACGATTGACTGGACCTTTTACTGTCTGTGGTCTGTTAAGTGCTTCGCTTTCCTGGATGAAATATGGAGAGAGGTGTGTGTGTATATAGATGACACAGGAGAGCTGCCTTCTATTTGTCAGACCCATTGCTAAGTCTAGCTCAGCACGTCCTACACTGACTCGCAGCGGCTCCCCAGGGTTTCAGGACAGAAGTCATTCCCAGCCCTATCTGGAGACGTTGGAAACTGAACCCGAGGCTTCCGCATGGAAAGGTGCAACCTTCCCTAAAATTAGGAAGCAGCCTACAGTACAAAGGGCGACATTTACACTCAGCGCTCTGCCCACCTCTGTCTCCAACCGGTTGGCTCTCATATAGCTCAGCTGGCAGAGCATGAAACTCTTAATCTCAAGGTTGTGGGTTTGAGCCCAAGCATTGGGCAAGATCCTCCTGCACTGCAGGGGGTTGGACTAGATGACCCTTGTAGTCCCTTCCAACCCTACAATTCTATGTTATCCATTTGAAAGCTGTGTCTCCAACCGCACACATGCGACCCTCAGAAGGTTCCCCGGAAAACAGTGGCTCTCAGACGCATTACTTCCTCTGACCGTGCAGCTGGAACATAGTTATTCTGGCTAGAAGCCATTGACAAGCCTTACTTTCCCTGAATTTGTCCAGTCTTCTTTTAATGGCAAGTTGGTGGCTGTCCTTACCTCCTGCGGAAGTGAGTTCCACAAGTTACTGTATTTTTCACTCCATAAGACGCACCTAGTTTTTAGATGAGGAAAACAATAAAAAGAATATTCTGAACGAAACAGTGGATGTATGATTTTTGTGGTTCATGCTGTGGCCACAGACATGTGATCTGATGGTGAATTTGGGGTGACCCAATGTAAAAATCCTGAGGATCCATGTTGATCCATGCTTTGTAACCACATTTTTGCACCCTTGTAGCCCCAGGAAACAGCGGATATGTGATTTTTTTGGTGCAGGCTGTAGCCATGGACATGCTATGTGATCTGATGGTGAATTTGGGGTGACCCAATGTAAAAATCCTGAGGATCCATGGGCTTTTACCTCCCCCCTCCCAGGCAGCCTCCACTAGCGTCCCTTATCCCTCTTCCGATCCCACCAATCAGCTGTTTCCTTTCAACACTCCTTTCCCTCTTGTTTGCCTTAGTGTCTTTTCCTTAGCTGGAGCAGTTTTTTGCTCCTCCTTTTCTTCTAATTTCTCTCCTTATTGCTTTAGTCTTCCTGTTCCCCCCCTTTGCAAGTTTGCTGTCTTTACCTCCCCCCTCCCAGGCAGCCTCCTTTATCTCTAGCGTCCCTTATCTCTCTCCCCGATCACTTCCCTCTTTTTTTTTTTTTTAAAACTGATCTGCTTTTTGCCCCGGGCAATTCGGCTCCAGGCACCACGCATTCACTCCATAAGATGCACAGACATTTCCCCTTACTTTTTAGGAAGAAAAAAGTGTGTCTTATGGAGCGAAAAATATGGTAACTCTGGTTTTTTTTGTTTTTGTTTTTTTTATTGGTTTTACAAAATATTTTAAACAATACAAACAAATAAAAAGACATACAAACATGTATAATTTCATAACCTTTTTTTTCATATCCCTCACTTCTCGGACTCCCCCAAACCTCCCCTTCCTACATCCCAATTTCCAAAATTATTTCAGCAAATTCTAAATAATTTTATCAAATATATTTCTTCTTATTCTTTTCTTTAACTTAATCTTATGTCGCTGTAATCTCCTTTTCTTTCTCGAAATCTCGACATTTTAGCATTCATCAATTTTATAATAGTTCTTAAGATAGATTTTAAATTTCTTCCAATCTTCTTCCGCCGTCTCTTTCCCCTGATCACGGATTCTGCCAGTCATCTCAGCCAGTGTCATATAGTCCATCACCTTCATCTGCCACTCTTCCAAGGTGGGTAGATCTTGTGTCTTCCAATACTTTGTGATGAGTATTCTTGCTGCTGTCGTAGCATACATAAAAAAAGTTCTGTCTTTCTTTAACACCAATTGGCCGACAATGCCCAGGAGAAAGGCCTCTGGTTTCTTAGGGAAGGTACATTTAAGTACCTTTTTCATTTAAATATGATAACTCTGTACTGTAGGAAGAAGTCCTTTCTTTTAGCTCTCCTTAACCTCCCAGTTCTACTGGACACCCATGAGTTCTCATGTTGTGAGAAAGGGACCCAAGAGGCTGGGTGTCGTGGACTGGTTGGAGGCAGGGGAATGGTGGGAGGAACCACCAAGGGAAGAAGGCTCAGAACCCGGAGGTTGGTGGTGAGACGACAATGAGTGGTCAGAGCGAGAAGAGGAAGTGGAGGTGGCGGAAGCTGAGGAGGCAACGGGGTTTAGTGAGCAGGGAGAGTCTGTGCCAGAGAGAAGTACAGAATCAGAGGCAGGAGCTGAAGCAGGAGAGGAGGGGAGGCCAAGCGACAGAGATGGTGAAGAGTCACGGGTGTCTCCCCCTCCTGCTGCAACCATTTCCCCTCCCTGCTTGTCTCCCAGGACCAGGGGAGGTATGAAAAGGGTGGAACAAACACACACAAGGTGTCAGTCTCAGATTGCTTGGGAAGGACCTGGGGGAGGAGGCAACTTAGGAAACTTTGGGAAGGCGGAGACCTTCAGTCCTCACATCTGTCTCCTTGGGGCAAGACCTCCAGGGGAAAGTTGCTGCGATCACAAAGGGTCAACTTCACAGTTGCAATCGCCGAGTAAAGGGTCAACCTCACAGACACCGTGTGAGTTATTCTGACTTGACACCAGCTTGGACACTGCAGCCCCAAATTCGGCAGACGGTGGAACCACCATCTTCAAATTCAGCCTCAAGAGCCAGTCTTCATTCCGCGATTTCACTTGATTCCCAGAAGTTCAGTGTTAGGAGAGAGCAATAAAAGCTTTCCTCTCTCCTTGCCATGCAGAGTTTTCTAAACTATCACGTGGCCTCTTGCTCTCCTTTTCTCTCAATGAAAAAGACACAAAGACTGCAACCTTTCTTATGAAGAGACCTGTGGGTATAGGGTGGTATATAAATTTTAAGAATGATGATGATGATGAATTTGCTCCACCCCTTGGCCATTTTGCCTGTCCTTTTCTGAACCTACTCAGAAAGCATTCCTGCCTCCAGCCGGAGGGTCCCCTCTGGCCTGATCCTGCTAAAAGGCTCTTCTTAGGTTCATTTTTTTAAAAAAAGGTTTTTGGGGGAAATATTCCCAACAAGCAGCACAACGTTGCCAGTCCAGCCCCCACTCCCCTACACAAGGAGGAAAGCCCCTGAGCAGAACCCCACAATTTGGGGGGAAAAAGAACCCCACAATCTGTTACCATAATAGCAGCCTCAGATCCAAAGACCCAGGTGGCCCCGGGGACATTAAAAAGCCTTTAATAAGCCTTTTGCAGTGCTGACACAGACACCTCAGGCGATGGGCTGAGAAGATGAGGAGCAGTCAAGGAGACCTGGACTCCTGAGGCCCCCCTCCTTTTGCTTTGAAAGCTGTGGGGGGGATTTGGAATGCACCCCAAAGCAGGTAGGCACCCAATTGTGCATCTACGCAGTAAATTCGCCCCTCGGCTGTGTTTGAAAGGTTCTCTGCTTCTGGTGGGCAATTCCTACACTAACAGATGGTTGAAAGCAAACTCTTTTCTTTATATATATATATATATATATATATATATATATATATATATATATACACACATATACACACACACACACACACACACACATATATATATAAATAAAAAACACACCAGTCTGGAAAGACCTACATTGGCTCCCAGTACTGTATGTTTCTAAGCACAATTCAGAGGGTTGGTGCTGACCTTTAAAGCCCTAAATGGCCTCTGTCCAGTAGACCTGAAGGAACGTCTCCACCCCCATCATTCTGCCGGACGCTGAGGTCCAGCTCCGAGGGCCTTCTGGCGGTTCCCTCCCTTTGATAAGCCAAGTTACAGAGAACCAGGCAGAGGGCCTTCTTGGTGGTGGCACCCGCCCTGTGGAACACCCTCCCATCAGATGTCAGAGAGATAAACAACTACCTGACATTCAGAAGACATCTGAAGGCAGCCCTGTTCAGGGAAGCTTTTAATGTGTGACATTTTAGTGTATTTTTGGTCTTTTTTGGAAGCCACCCAGAGTGGATGGGGAAACCCAGCCAGATGGGTGGGGTACAAATAATAAATTATTATTATTATTATTATTATTATTATTATTATTATTATTCAGCTTCATTGGATGCCCACGAGTTCTAGAGTTATGACAGGTGGGTAAAAACTTTCCTCTATTCACTTTCTCAATGCCCTTTGTCATTTTATAAACTTCTGCCATATCGTCTCTTATTCTCCATTTCTCTAAACTAAAAGGTAAAGGGTAAAGGGACCCCTGACCATTAGGTCCAGTTGTGACTGACTCTGGGGTTGTGGCGCTCATCTCGCTTTACTGGCCGAGGGAGCCGGCGTGCAGCTTCCGGGTTGTGGCCAGCAGGACTAAGCCGCTTCTGGCAAACCAGAGCAGCGCACGGAAACACCGTTTACTTTCCCGCCGGAGCAGTACCTATTTATCTACTTGCACTTTGACGTGCTTTCGAACTGCTAGGTTGGCAGGAGCAGGGACTGAGCAACAGAAACTCACCCTGTCGCAGGGATTCGAACCGCCGACCTTCTGATTGGCAAGTCCAAGGCTCTGTGGTTTAACCCACAGTGCCACCCGCGTCCCTTTCTCTAAACTAAAAGGACCTAAATTCTGCCATATTTCCTCATGGGGAGACACTCCATCTCCTGCTGCCTCCAACAGTACAGGCAAGACATAGCCAAGACAGAGCCATTGTAGCTACTACATACTGATTTCCCTCATGCCCATGAATATATCGGATCCACTTTTTAAGCTGCCAACCAGTGCTGCCTCCCGGGGAAAGGGGGGAAATTCCATCATTCAAACATATACAAGTCCTTTCTTGTATCTGTATGAATCTTCCGACTTTGGGCTTCATCGAATGCATGCCCATGAGTCCTGGAGACAGGCATAAGGTTGCAACCAGCTCAGTTCTACTCAAGAGTAGACCAATCCAAAAGAATGGCTGTGAAGTTTGCAATGTCCATTAATTTCAAGGGCTGTACTGCCTGGGATGAAAGGTTGTGTTGGCCTGCCCTCTGCTGGAGGAGATGCCAAACAGCAAAGGAAGCTTAATTCTCCGAATAATGTAAAGTTTTTCCATCTCAAATTCTTCCCCTCCTCCCCAAACCTCCATTGGGTTAATTTTCCAGACCTGTTATTCTGAATTACTGTTGCAAGGCATTCTGGACGTTCTCATTTGTAATTGGAAAGGCAAGACAACAAACGTTTCAAATCAATCAGTCTTGCCAATGTGGCATGTGGGCATATAAAATGGGTATTTATTTGTTTTGATTCAACTCCGGTGATGAGTGGTGGCCCATGAAAGGCCTCAAAGCGATCTCATGAAGAAATAATTAAAGATGTAAAAGTGATTGTGTGTATTCAAGACAATGAAGAACAATTCCATACGCTGAAAACCAGAAAAAAAACACACCCAGCTTTCAATGCGGAACAGACATAGAGACCCAATTTGCACTATGAACTTGTAGCAGGTATCATGTCATTATAAACACTGACGGTTTTCCCTGAAAAGGATCCCAGATCTAAATATGTGTGTGTGTTTAGAGAGAGAGACTTCAGTTCTTCCGTTTATTGTTCCAGCCAAAGGCAATAGCAAACTTGTAGCAACAGTATTAATAAAGTAATATACAACATGCATCCACAATATAAGGTAACATTCATGATGTAAATGAGAATAATAATAATTTTATTATTTATACCTCACCCATCTGGCTGGGTTTCCCCCCAGAGGCAACAATCTTAAATCTATCTTAATTTCAGATTAAACATCCACATTACTAAAACAATTAATTGTGACTTTATCTAACTACTTTTTCCAGGGTTTTTTTTCTGATGCTGCACAGAGAATCACTCTCCATGCCATGTAGCTGTTATTGTAACTCAAAAGAAGCCAAACCATTTCTGATTCACCACAATCTTTTTTCACCCCACTTTTCCACCGGAGATACCCAGGGTGACCAGTTATGAAAGAAAAACACAAAAGAAAGTAGAAAGGTAGAGCTAAGTGAACATCATAAAAAAGTAGATAAAATATTTTAAAATAAAGAATGATAATAGATCCAATATTAATAGTGCTATAACAGCTTGGCATTAGCAGTAAATGATTTGGTTATATGATTAATATTAAAAAATATTTTCAGCATTACAGTTTGCTGCTCCCCAGATAAATGTAATTATGTATTAAAAATAATAAATATAAAATCAGCAATGGTATGTTATAGTAAAGTGTTGATCATGTGCTCAGTCTTCACGGGTTGTTCTTATTGTTATATTGCTGTCTAAAAAAATCCTATTAATATTTTTACAAGCTTATTTATTATTATTTATAATTTAATTTCTATACCTACCTTCATCTGAAGATCACAGGGTATTTTGCAATATGAAAACACACAAATACATACCATAATAACTAAAACAACACCCAGTCCAGAGTTTAAAAGGCTATAGATTGTTTAATTAGTCAGATGGGAGGTGAATTTATTCTTTTTCTGTGTGTTGATCGTTGTGAACCACTCTGATATTTTTATAAAATAAAAATACTGTATCCATGTAATTACCGATCCATCAGCCGTACCGCAAATATTAAAACATGCTTCTCTTAAAACATGCTTATTATTATTATTTATAAAATAAAAATTTATAAAATAAAACTATATTGTTGTTTTGTTGTTGTTGGTATTATTATTATTATTATTATTATTATTATTATTATTATTATTATTATTATTATTATTATTATTATTATTATTATCATCATCATTATCATTATTACATAATCATTATCCTTTATAGGGCAATACAGCCAGACATAGGAAGGTTGGGGGCGTGGCCATATCTCCCCCTGGGCGGAGCCAAGAAGGCGAGAGGGCGTGGCTCAAGCGACGCCTCGGAATCCCCTTCGGGAGCGCCATGGAGGAAGCCGAGCGGGCGAACCATAGAGGTGGCTCGTCTCGGGGGTGGGCTTAGAAACGCCCAACCGGACGTGACGTCCTCTCCCTCTCCTTCCCTCGCTCTCTATGGGCAAGGAGGACCCGCCGCCTCAACTCGCGGAGCTATTAGAAGGACGTGGAACCTGGGGGCCGCGGCGTGGCGCGGCGTGGTGACGCAAGCGCGCCGGAGGAGAAAGGGGGCGTGGCGCGAGCGCTCCCTCAGCTGACCGCCGGCCATTTTGTCGCCGCTCCGGCTCTTTCCCGCCGCCGCCCCGCGAAGCCCCCTCAGAGCAGCAGCGCCGGCGGGGCCCGCCAGGGAGAGCGAGCGCCAGGGGCGGGAACCGGGAGGCATGTGAGGCGCCTTCGCCCGCCGCCGCCGCCTTCGCCTTCGCCTACCTCCGCCTCTCCCCCCCCCGGGGGCCGCCCCCCGCTCGCCCCTCACCGCCGCCGCCGCCGCCGCCATGGCGCTGAAGATGGTGAAAGGCAGCATCGACCGCATGTTCGACAAGAACCTCCAGGACCTGGTGCGCGGCATCCGCAACCACAAGGAGGACGAGGTGAGGCGGGCGCTAGTCCTCATGGAGGAAGCCCGGATGCTCAGGCTCCCCGCCAGTCCCTCGTGATGCTTCCCGTCGAGGCGCTAGTCCTCGTGATTCCCGAACAAGGGGGAGAACGAATCGGGTTGGGTCTCAAACCTACAACTCCCACCCCTGCTGACTAGGGGCGGTGGGAGTTGGGAGGAACGCTCAAGGTGCTAGTCCTCGTGAATCCTGGGTTGGGAGCTCTCCTCCGTTGGGGTGGAATGACGGCGTCCCTGCAGGGTTTGGGGGACAGGCCTCTCTCGCCCAGCCCTACCTGGCGTGGCCGGGAATCGAACCCAGGACCTCCTGCAAGCGGAGCATCTGCACTGCCACTGAGCTGGGGCCCGAAAGGCGTCCAGACCTCAAGAGTTGCAGACAAAAAGGCTGCTTGAAACATGAATTTTAGGGCAGTGTTCGAAATTAGCCTGGTTTTGCCAGGCTCTTTTTGCTACTGGTCCAGTTATGACAACGCGGAGGTTTCTGGGCAGAACCACCGTTTAAAAACCTCTGCTTTAGTCCATAGCTATTTTCATTTCCACTCTGTGCGTTTCTCTTCCTTGCATACTGGGACAAGTGGATTGTTGTAAGAGCAAGCTAGAAGCCAAGCAATGTAGCTGAGATTGTAGAATTGTAGGGTTGGAAGAGATCCCAAGGATCATTTAGCCCCAACTCCCTGGCAAACAAGACATTCTGTTGTAGCGACTGCAACATAAATTCAACGTATCATTAGGCGCCTAGCTTATATATCTCAGTTTCTGACACTGAACCTAGGGAGCTTGGTCATACAGAGTTGGACCATAGGTCTACCTGACTGACAGGAGCTCTTCAGGATTTGTGACCCACAGGAGTGCATAGGCGTTCACTGCACCGCACCCAAGTGTGCTGAAGAGCAAAGCAGAATTTCCTTTCTCAAGCTTTCAGCAGGGGGCGCTCTCAGTTTCCGCAAAGACCACGTAACTGGCGGATAGGAATACCTGGTGCAGGGCACCCACTACTAGAAACTTAGATATATAACCCAGGTGCCAAATGGCTCCTTCGACCAGGGTTACAGTCACCAAAATGGAATGCCTAGTTGCCATTTTTGGACCAGGCAGCTTGAAAGTCGTATATTTTTCAATGCAACTTTTTGGTTCCTGAAATTCATTCTGATTGAGCAGATAGATAGAATTCTATAGGATGTGTTGCTAGTGTGCGAAAACAGTCTGGACCCAAGGATCCTCAGGCATGCACCTCCAGATGGTGGAGACGTCAGCATCTTAACTTGGTTGCAAGTAGACAATAGCCAGGTGCAAAATGCGCCTGGTGCCTGGCGAATTTCAAAAGCTGAGGTTGGTGTTAAGGTTCTAGTCCTTTGTGTGGGGGGGGGGTGTCTCCAAGCTTCAAAATCGCTCTCAACGAGATGGTTCATGGTGGTGGTGGGAAAACAAATTTTGCATGTACGCTATAAGAAGTGGGGTCCCCCAAGGAAACAAGTTTGAGGGGGACAGAACTGTTCATGGGGCGTGTCTCTGTTTATCACCATCAATATTTATACACCATTGTAAAGACCCTGAAGCAATATGTCAGTGATGGAGAACCTCTGGCCCGCCAGATGTTGCTGGACTCCCAACACCCATCAGTTGCAGTCAGCTGCAGCCAGTATTCAGAGACAGTGGGAGCTCTGGGCAAAAATGATCTGGAGCGATACAGGTTCCCCCTTCAGTCCAGGGCTTAAGGCAGGCCTGGAAGACCTGTGGCCCTCCAGGAGCTGTTGAACTCCAACTCCCATCAGCCATTATGGTCAGGGTTGATGGGAGTTGGAGTCAGACAACAGCATCTGAAGGACCGCAGATTCCCCATTCCTCTGCCAGAACCTAAGAATAGAGAGGCAATTATGAATGCTTATGTACATCTGGAAGATCTCCCAGTGTCCCAGTTATCTATTATACCGACTGCTGCTCTTCAGGGTTTTAGATGGGGAAGCTGGGTCCAAGTTTTGTAGGACTATAACTTCCATGATCCTTGGCCATTGTGGCAGAGGGGTGCCGGGAATCTTGGCAAACCTGGTTGGCTGCAGGCTCCCCATACCCACCCAAAGATGGCAGAGGACCCCCCCCAGGACCTTCTGCAATCAAAGCATGTGCTCTACCACTGAAGCACCGCCCCTTCCCCACGACCGATCCCACCTTACTTCCACTTTGCAAGAAAGCTTGGCATGTCTGTCGGCTGATGAGAGTAAGGACCAAGCAAATGCCTTTCGACTGCAGACCTGAAAGAGGAACTGCCACAGAATATCTGCAAGAAAACGGGTGGGCTGGGTGAAGGAAGTTGCAGGAATCACAGAATTGTAGAGCTGTGGAATTGGAAGGGACCCCAATGGTCATCTAGTCCAACCCCCCTGCAATGCAGGAATCTCAGCTAAAGCATCCAAGACAAATGGTCATTTAGCTTCTGTTTAAAAACCTCCAAGGAAAGGGAGTTTAGTTGGAATCTCCTTTCTTGTTACTTGAAGCCATGGGTTCAGGTCCTACCCTCCAGAGCAGGAGAAAACAAGCTGGTTCCCTCTTCCATGTGACAGCCCTTAAGATATTTGAAGATGTCTATCATATCTCCTCTCAGTCTCCTCTTTCCCATGCTAAACATCCCCAGCTCCTTCAACTGTTCCTCATAAGGGCAGCATCAGGCAGAGCCACAGTGGGGCGACTGGCCCCCTGCTCACCTGCCTCTAGACACGGGTCCAGCTTGTCAAAGGACTCGGGGTGGCAGACTGGGCAATGAGCTGCAGCAAGGTCTGGAAGAGATTCACATACGGAAGGGGAGACACCAGGGCAAGGGACTTATGTAAGAATATTTGCAAGCGGGGAAGCTGAAAGAGTGCCACCCGTTTTCAGAATTGTAGCAAAACAGCGTTGTCTCCGAGGACTCTGCCATGATGAAATAAATTTTAGTTTTCAAAGTGATTCTTGGATTGCAACATCTTTTCTCTCCCCCTTACCCTGAGATCCCATTTGCTGACTAACTTTCAGGTGAAACCCTTGTCAATGCCTGATAAAAGTTCCAGGCTGCTCCTCAACTGAGAGAGTCTCCCACTTTCAACCCTCCCTTTTGATCATACCAGTTTCGTCCTATCTAGACCCATTTGGGGAGCTCTCTGTCTCAGAAGAGGAAGCCACTTGCTGCAAGAGAGCCTTTCTGGAAATCTCATTGTGTTTCTTTGGAGAGCTTTGCAGCGCTGGCCTTGAAGTGTTTGTAATGTGGTCAGAGAGTTAAAACAAGTATCCATTGTGTGAAGGCACAGAGATAACAGATGGTTTTTTATCAGGAAGGAGGTGACAGTCTGTAAATATATTGCTTTTCTTTTAGCTGCCCTTGACTAGATTGGGTGGTGGGTGGGGAGCTGGTCTGCAGCCCCTTAAGAAGCATACCTTTGCTATCAACATACAATTTTGAATGCATATATTAAGTTCGTAGCCTGAGCAGTCCAGCTCGCTTGTAAATAATCATGCACTTACTGCAAATTGGTGTGTGTGGCTGGGGGAGAGATTCAGGGAAGTAACCAAGAACCTCCGCCCCTTTCACTTAGTTCTCCTTTCCTCATTCCTGAAATGAGATTGTGAGCTCCAGAGCAGCATGTGCCATTTTAACTTTGTTTACAGTGCTTGGATGCTAAATATTGGAGGAATTTTTATTACACACCTGCAGATAGAAAGAGGGTGTGTGGTTTTTTTCAGGTCATGAATGGCCAAACATTGGTATGGCCTGCACTTTTGTGTCCAGGTTTCGGGTCTTTGGTAGGCTGTATAAAGAACATAAGATGTTGGATTGGGCAAGTGGTCCAGCTAGTCCAGCACTGCGTTCAAAATTTGTCAGGTGCATTCTGCACCTGCTAATGGCCACTTGCAACCAATTGAAGCTGCCAGGATGCTGCCTGACGTCTCCATCATCTGGAGGTGCGCACCTGGGGATCCTTGGAATTTGACTGTTTTCCCACACTAGCAATGCATCCTTCAGAATTCTATCCATTATATTTTATCTACGCAATCGGAATGAAGCAGGAACCAAAAAGTCATATACACAACTTTTGAGCCATCTGGCACCAAAGTGGCAGCTAGGCATTCAATTCTGGCGACTGTAACCCTGGTCTAAGGAGCCATTTGGTACCTAGCTTATACAAATATCTGTGTTTCTAACACTGCTCATGGGGGGGGGGTTCAGAGTGAAATTGGGAAAAGCAGCACCTACAAAAGGACACGCATCGTTGCCTCTGCTTACATGTGGGGAAAGCAATCTGCTGGTGTTAAAAAATCAACAATATTGGGAGCCTGGCGAGAGGGTGAGGTGTTTGTTTGGGGAGCGCTTTTAAGGACTCCAGGGATGATATGGCACTTCTCACAGGGCTGAGCCACCCGAGTGCTTCTGCTCAGGAAATTAGTCATCCCCTCCTTTTTTTAAAAAAAAAGAAAAAGTGTTCATGTTGACTGAAGGATTGGTTCCCAGTGGCAGATAGCAGAAGGCCTGCTCTCTTGTGAGCTTTTAACTTCTGGGACACGTCACTCCTAGTCCATTGGGAAGCCTCCTGAAATGGTTTGTTGCTCCTCTCTCCCCCCATCTCCCAAATTCCTGCCAATGAAGAGCAGCCGCTGGCTCAGTTTCATAGCAGAAATGCCAGGAAGGACTTTGCTGTGCTGGCCAATGGGACAAGTGGCTTCTGGATGCAGAAGCTAGCCTCCTGGAAAGAAAATAAGCTTGACTCTGGCAGTTTGAAGCTGCAAAATGAGCTGTGTCGGGTGTGTTGGAGGCCCCCTCTAGGATTGACAAATCACAAAGTGTACCTTATGTGAAACCTCTTATACAGTGGTGCCCCGCAAGACGAATGCCTCGCAAGACGGAAAACCCGCTAGACGAAAGGGTTTTCCGTTTTTGAGCTGCTTCGCAAGACGATATTCCCTATGGGCTTGCTTTGCAAGACGAAAACGTCTTGTGAGTGTTCCGGTTTTTTTTCGCTCCCCCCCCTTTTTCTAAGCCGCTAAGCCGCTAATAGCCTTTTAGCCGCTAATCCGCTAAGCCTTTAATAGCCGCTAAACCGCTAATAGCCGCTAAACAGCTAATAGCGCTAAGCCGCTAATAGGGTTGCTTCGCAAGACGAAAAAAACGCTAGACGAAGAGACTCGCGGAACGGATTAATTTCGTCTTGCGAGGCACCACTGTGGCTGCAGGGACATAGCATTATGAAAATGGCTATACATTATTCCCCTCATTGCAGGGATGACCCTTGGGGTCCCTTCCAACTCTACAATTCTGTGATTCTAAGACATGTTCCCATGCTCAAGCTGTGTGCCCAGTGTAGTCTTCCCTTGAAGTGTATGTCTAGCTTACCTGAACCAGTGGGTTCAACTTCCAAGAAAGTAGATTCTGATTCAATGCTAGGAAGCACTTTCTGGCAGTAAGAGCTGTTTGGCAGTTGCATGCAGTCCCTTGAAAAGTGGACTCTCCTTCCTTGGAGGCTTTAAACAGAGGTTGGTTGGATGCCTGTCCGTCAGGGATTTTAAAGCTGTGATTCCTGCATTGCAGGGGGCTGGACTTGATGGCCCTTGGAGGTCCTTCCAACACTCTTATGATTCTATGTAGGATTGTGTTCCTTTGGGGTGATGGTGGTCATCACAGCACTTCATGCCTTAGGTGCATCTAGCCTTCACTGCCAACCATCTTGGGTTGTGGTCAGTATTAGAAACTCCCAGTATATAAGCTAGATGCCTAAAGGTAAAGAGACCCCTGACTGTTAGGTCCAGTCGTGGCCGACTCTGGGGTTGCGGTGCTCATCTTGCTTTACTGGCCGAGGGAGCCGGTGTACAGCTCCCGGGTCATGTGTCCATCATGACTAAGCCGCTTCTGGCGAACCAAAGCAGCGCATGGAAACGCCGTTTACCTTCCCACCGGAGCGGTACCTATTTATCTACTTGCACTGTGTGCTTTTGAACTGCTAGGTTGGCAGGAGCAGGGACCGAGCAACGGGAACCAAACAGCTCCTTAAACCAAGGTTACAGTCGCCAAAATGGAATGTCTAGTTGCCATTTGAGAGCAAGACGGATCTAAAGCCTTACTTTTCAAATGACGGACTGACTGTGAGTGATTCTCAGCTAAATATCTGGCTAGTTCAGAGGACAACCTTGATCTCGTTTAAGAGCTTTGAGAACTTGAAAGAAGGAAAGTCACTTGATCCAGGGACAGTCCAGATACCCACAATCCACTCATTGCAATTAGGACAGAAGATTAAAGAGGGCCGTCGACCGCGCCCTGTGCAAAGAGCAAGAATAGACTTCCCTGTCTCTGATTCCTGTTGAAAGTGCTGGCAGGAGCTTGGCCTGGAAGCCTCTGAAATGTTCTTGCTCCATTCTGTGGTTTACGCTCCTCCGCTAGCCGGCTTGAGATCTGCCTCCTGTCCACACCCACAGAGCTCTTTTAGCAGCCTCTCCTTGCAAAGATTTAACGCAAGCCCAACATGCTCCCAGTCACAGGGTTTTGTCCCATCGTGGGAGCCAGGCGAGGCCATTATTGAAAACGGCTGCTCGAGGCAAGCAGCACTGAGGTCAGCCGCCTTCAAGGAGTTGCTAAATGTCAAGGGAAAGGTAGAGAGTCCCCATGTTAAGCCAACACATTTCAGAATTCTGGGATAGGAGCACTGGACCTGCTGAACACATACTCTGAATATGGCGCATCTGAGACCCAGACCCCCAACAGGTTGAGGTCAGCAGGGTAAAAAATGGTCTCCTGCCTGAGTCCCTGGAGAGCTGCTGCTGGTCAGAATAGAGAATTATGAGCTAGATGAACCTGGTATAAATAAAGCTGCTTCCCAGATCTTAAGATCCACATAAACGCGCCCCCCCTCTTTTTTGCATTTCCCATTTCAATTTGGCCACCTTACACCCAGAAGGACTGAAGCAGGAGTTGACTGACCTCACGCCATTCCTGACCGTTGGCTGTGGGGCTTGTATTCAGTCAGTGTTGGGGGGGGCACTGATATAACATACTGCCTACAATCAGAGATGCCCACCCACTGATCCTCTGTAGGAAACGGCATGCTCGCTTGACAGCTTTGTAATCTCTGCATGGGGAGAGATCTTGTTTGAATCAGAGACAGAGCAGGAGTTACCTGCCCCAGCCCCAGGGAGGCTGTATGGCCAGACCAGTAAATCATACAGAAGTGCAGCAGGCAGCCTCAGGGGTTTTTTTGGGGGGGGAATACAATTCCACATGGCATAATGTGTGGGAGCAACTGGTTTCAGGATTTTACATTCAAAACAGCAGCCATGCAACAGAGTTTGCTTCCCTTTTTATATACATTATAAACGTAAGGCTGTCCATCGCGCAACCCCCCCCTTGGGAGGATTTGTAGTGCCACATCATAACTCTGGATTTGCCTGAAGAAATGCGGCTTCGGAAGGTGAAAAATGAGCTTTGTAGTTGCATGGTGCAAGAAGGGGAAGCTCTGGAAGGTGGATGGCAAGATGGTTGGTGAGCAGAGCACGCAGGGGCACAGAAGAGGGTCCGAATTAGTTATCTCACTGCCCTCTGCGTGGCAAGGCAGTCCCCCAGCTCCCATCAGCCCAAGCGGCCACCGTGGCCCTGTGGTCAGATAACATACCAAAAGCAGCAACAGATTGGCCTACTACTTTATGCAAAAAATTTTAAAAGTCTGGATAATGGAGCAGAAAACCCAGTTAAGATGCAGCTAAGGTGATAACTCTTCCATTGAGCTGTCAGGGTCCCATAAGTCAGAGCTGAATTATTCTCTCCCCCCTGCCCCCCCCCAATCGCTTGTTGGCTGTGCAATGGATCTCTGAACACATTGTTAACTTGCACTAAATATTTGATGGCCATGTCGCGGCAGGAAAAGACAGATGTCATGGAATCCATCAGGCACGTATCTAATTTCCCAGGCCCCACTGCTCACTTGTGGGGAGCAGAGTGAGAAGTACCCAGGGACAAAAATGTGCCAGGTTAAAGATTTGGTAACTGGGGAAGACAAGAGAAACCAATTATCTGGCAATGTTTATTAAAAGCCACAGTACTTTCTAGAGCAGGGATGGAGAAGTTTACTTTAGAATGCGTTTCTGACTAGCCCTCAAAACTGTGCCCAGGTCATACATTTCACGGGCTGCCGCCGCCTCCCCCCCGGGCTGGGATGTTTCATTGAAATATGATGATGCTTCTTGATTGACTGGATGAAGGATAAAGAGTGTGTGTGTTAAGAAACTGGACAAAAGCACACAGATAGAATTTACATCAGTTGCCCCGCCCACTTTAGTAGCATTGGTCATGCAAATGAGGTCGTCAAACTTGGGTCTTTTTAATCAAGGGGAAAAAGTAATTGAGGACACCAGAAGGATATGGAGCCCACATTCACATGATGTCCTGGTTGTTTCCCGCTTGGACTACTGCAATGTTCTCTGTGTGGGGCTGCCTTTGAAGGTGACCTGGAAACTACAACTAATCCAGAATACGGCAGCTAGACTGGGGACTGGGAGTGGCCGCTGGGACAATATAACACTGGTCCTGCAAGACCTGCATTGGCTCCCGGTACATTTCCAAGCACAATTCAAAGTGTTGGTGCTGACCTTTAAAACCCTAAACAGCCTGGGTCCTCCTCTGAGGGTCTTCTGGCGGTTCCCTCACTGAGAGAAGTGAGGCTACAGGGAACCAGACAGAGGGCCTTCTTGGTGATGGCACCCGCCCTATGGAATGCCCTCCCATCAGATGTCAAGGAAATAAATAACTACAGTCATACCTTGGTTGTCGAACGCCTTGGTACTCGTCTGTTTTGGCCCCTGAACGCAGCAAACCCGGAAGTGAGTGCTCTGGTTTGCGAACTTTTTTGGAAGCCAAGTGTCCAATGCGGCTTACATGGCTTTCGATTGAGTGCAAGAACCTCCTGCAGCCAATCAGAAGCCTCGCCTTGGTTGTCGAACATTTTCAGAAGTCAAACGGACTTCTGGGACAGATTCCATTCGACAACCAAGGTACAACTGTATCAGACTTTTAGAAGACATCAGAAGGCAGCCCTGTATAGGGAAGTTTTTTCAATGTTTGATGTTTTAGTAAGTTTTTATATATGTTGGAAGCCACCAGAGTAGGGCTTCCGACAGTCGGATGGGCGGGATACAAGTAATAAAATGATGATGATTGATGATGAAATCAGGACCCCACAAAACCTCCCCTTGAGGTGTGGGCTTCAGTATCGTGGCAGGAACCATGTACACAGAGGGCGATATTTTGACTCCCTTCCTAAATTATTTCCGCTTCTCTTCTGTCTCCCATTCCCTCCCCTCCCAAATCGCACGTTGCTTTATCATGCGAAGCTGGCTTTTAGCAAGCTTAATTAACGAAGTCTAAATCAGTAACTGTGCAACACCTTTGGAGAGGGAATGTTAATTGCCTATTGCAATGTGACCCACAAAGGGGAGGGGTGCCTAACATTTATATCATGTCAGCGGTGTGACCTGCCTATCCCCAGCTCCAGGTAGAGCTAGGTGTGTCCTCTTGAAGCCCTGGATAGCTGCTGCCGGTCAGTGCAGACAGTACTATGCTAGATTGACCAGTCTGGCATAAGGCAGTATCCCTGGCTTGGGGAGGCCAGCCAAAACTTTCCGTGCCTAAGAACGAAATGTGTGCTGGGTACTGAATCTTTGGGGACAATCTTTCCTGAGCAAGAGATTTCCAGTGACTTCCTTAACCCGCCTCTCCTTCCTCTCCATCCCTCCAGGCAAAGTACATCTCTCAGTGCATCGATGAGATCAAGCAGGAACTGAAGCAAGATAACATTGCCGTGAAAGCCAATGCCGTCTGCAAGCTCACCTACGTAAGTGTCTCCCTCACCTGTGGGTCGGGTTTCTGCCGTGTGGCCTGCGGGGCAGGCAAGTGAGCCTGTTCCGCGAGGAGCCTCCCAAGGCGAGGTGGCCCTCTTTGTTTCCGACTGCATCCCATAATTCTGTCTCCCCGTAGTAGAGGTGGGGAGTAAACAGCAGAAGTTCAGAATTTCCCAGTTGGATCAGGCCAGTGGCGCTTCTGGTTCTCAAAAGAAGCCAACCAGATGCTCACAAGCAGGCTCCGAACACAGCAGCACTTTCCCCTCCAGCAAGTGGTATCTGCTGCCTCCAGCTGCGGAACATACATTGTGTTCCTGTATCACTGTTACTTCCATGGAACGTGAGGTGGTGTCAAATTGCAAAGTTGACAACTCTTACAACCTTAGTATATACAGTGCCAAATTAAAAATGACATTGTACAGTGGTACCTCTGGATACGAACGGGATCCGTTCCGGAGCCCCGTTCGCATCCTGAAGTACAGTGGTGCCCCGCAAGACGAATGCCTCGCAAGACGGAAAACCCGCTAGACGAAAGGGTTTTCTGTTTTTGAGCTGCTTCGCAAGACGATTTTCCCTATGGGCTTGCTTTGCAAGACGAAAACGTCTTGCAAGTGTTCCGATTTTTTTTTGCTTTCCCCCCCCTTTTCTAAGCCGCTAAGCCGCTAATAGCCTTTTAGCCGCTAATCTGCTAAGCCTTTAATAGCCGCTAAGCCTTTAATAGCCGCTAAACCACTAATAGCACTAATCCGCTACGCCGCTAATAGGGTTGCTTCGCAAGACGAAAAAACCGCTAGACGAAGAGACTCGTGGAACGGATTAATTTTGTCTTGCGAGGCACCACTGTAAATGTAACACGCGACTGCGCGTGACGTCATTTTGAGCGCATGTGCGAGTGGCGAAACCCTCTCCGTTACTTCCGGGTCACCGCAGACCGCATCCCGAAAATATTCATCCCAAAGCTACGTCAACCTGAGGTATGACTGTATGAGGTTTGCATATACAAGCGTGTTTTCAGGCCGACCATGAAACAGATCGAAATCCGGATATCTCATTGTTGCGCTTGTCATTTTTATTTTGTCATTGTACGTATTACCGTATTTACTCAAATCTAATGCTCACCTTTTTTTGGCCAAATTGCGCTGTGAAAATTAAGGTGCGCATTAGATTCGATGGCGCGTTAGACTTGAGTAAATACGGTAATTAAGATTTCATGTATTAGAGATTGTTGAAATACTGCACGTTATTAATGAATTTGCATAAACTACATACAGAATTGTCACGTTTTTGATTTATCTCTATTCCTTGGGCGTGGCATTGAGCTTGGCAGGGGTGTCAAATTGGGCAGGTGTAAGAAACCTCAGGCCTGTGTGCGCGCAGGCTGAATATGGCCCTCCAGTCCTCTCCATCTGGCTGTCCATAGGTGGCTGGACGCAGAGGACTGGTGAGAGGAAACCCCCAAGGGAAGATTCCTGTATTGCGGGGGGTTGGACTAGATGACCCTTGGGGTCCCTTCCAACTCTACAGTTCTACGACCCTGTGATCCTGTACCATCAACTACTTTTGGCCTAGGGCAAAAGCATCTTGGGTGCCACGTCCAAAGGCAAGATGCCTTTTCTCCCGCTAATCATTATAATGTCCCGCCCTTGCTGTCCCAAGACTCACACTCTGGCCTTTGTTCCTCCTCCCCTCACAGTTGCAAATGCTGGGCTACGACATCAGCTGGGCAGCCTTCAACATCATCGAAGTCATGAGCGCCTCCAAGTACACCTTCAAAGTAAGTGGCCTGCGTGGGAACCTGGGCTGCCGGGGGGGAAAGGCGCCAGGGGGTTCCTGGCAGCTGCCGTGGGAACATATTTCCTCTAAAACGGAGGTTCCCAATCCTATTTGGCCTGCCAAATTCATTCAGAAAATGAAAAAAAATATATATATACTCGGCGCCCCTCTGGAAACCTCCTGCCTTTAAGCGAACAAAGAGAAAGATGCAGTGACAAGTTTGCGTTCTTTGATGTACAGTGGTACCTCGGGTTACAGACGCTTCGGGTTACAGACTCTGCTAACCCAGAAATAGTACCTCGGGTGAAGAACTTTGTTTCAGGATGAGAACAGAAATTGTGCGGCAGATTAAGAATGGACCTCCAGAACGAATTAAGTGCTTAACCCAAGGTATCACTGTATGTATATTTCTACCTACCCCCTATAACATAGCGAAGGAAGACGTTGTTGTAAATAAGACACCTTGAGAGCTTGAAATTATACAATTATTTATTAAAACCAAACATAGCAACGTTCGCATTACACCCAAAAAATTAAGATAATTAAGGATAACATTAAAATAAAAATTATGAATAACATTAAAAATAGTCTGTGAAGGACAGATTACAACAATTTTTAAGAATATGTTTTTTGACCATTCCTGTACACAGTGGCAATGATTCCCTTTCAGCCTTCGATACTGACTCTCTTTCTCTCTTTCCTAACCCTGCAGAGGATTGGGTACCTTGCAGCCTCGCAGTGCTTTCACGAAGGGACCGACGTCATCATGCTGACAACGAACCAGATCCGAAAGGTGAGTGTCGCCATTCCAGAAGAGCTGATGCCTGTTACTAGTGTCTCCTCCTGCGAGACCACCGGCCTGTTTTCTTCCTTATGACTTAAGAAATGTAGGTCACGCCCTTCAGTTTGATTCATTGATTAAATTTTACACCATCCTATACCCATATCTCTCAGGACAGTTCACAACACAAAGTTACAATACGAAAGCACGAAATACATAATGAAAATAATTACTAATACTAATGTGTGCAAACTTGCAGAAATCACACTCCCCAACAAAAGCACCTAACCAGCCCTCCAGCCCACAAATAACAAAAATCAAAATTAACATGTAAAAACAATTTTAAACAACAGCTTTTAAAAATCTAACAGCAGCGGTCTTTAGCTACTACAGTGGTACCTCGGTTTAAGAGCAGGCCAGTTTAAGAACTCTGCAAAACTGGAAATAGTGTCTTGGTTTGAGAACTTTACCTTAGCCTAAGAACGGAATCCGAACAGTGGGAAGGGCACCGGCGGTGGGAGGCCTCATTAGGGAAAGCGCGCCTTGCTTTAAGAACGGTTTCAGTTTAAGAATGGACTTCTAGAATGGATTAAGTTTGTAAACCAAGGTACCACTGTACTTGCATTAGAATACAGGTCTCCCCACATGGTCCTGCTAGCTAGGGATGGTGGGAGTTGCCCCAAAACATCTGGAGACCCAAGTTTCAGAAACGCTGAACCTTGGGCCCGTCACTCACTCTCAGCCTAGCCTATTGCACTGGGCTATTGTGAGGATAAAAAGGTTAGGGGAGAGCTGTGTTCTCCACTCCTTGGGGGAAAAGTGGGATATAAAGACTTCGTCTTTCTAGGTTGAACTCAACTAAGGACTCTTCTCCCTCCTCTTCCCACACCTCTCTCCCCTCCTCACCCACCGACACTCCTTTCCATCTCCCCTCCTATTCTAGGACCTGAGTAGCCCCAACCAGTATGACACCGGCGTTGCACTGACTGGTTTGTCCTGCTTTGTGACTCCTGATCTGGCCAGAGACTTGGCCAACGACATCATGACCCTGGTGAGTTGGGCGGGGGGGGGGAGTGCCTGGTCTACAATGGTTGCATTGTCCGCTCTTTCTTCTGCCAAGCCATTGGGGTTTTAAAAGCTGTTCAGAAGTCCTTGTCCCACAACTGAGCTCTGTGCTTTGCTCCTCGAGCGCGTAAGAACCATCTCGAAAGCATACGGTTTCAATCGAAATTATTCAACCCCCATTGCAAATCTAGTTTATTATCAAAATTTACAGACTCCTTGTTTGTGAAGGGCTCTCATCTCTTACCTTTTTGGACTATTCTCTTGACTTACTGATATTTCTAACGTGCAGCCAAATTTGACACTCGGCAAACCCCAGCCAGTTCAGGTATTTCATGTGTTCTAGCTCCAGCACATCAGGTGTGCTTGAGACAACACCTGTTGTATTTGTGCTGTTGTGAGGAATTCCATTCAGGGGACTGAATAATAGTGAGACAGGAGAAGCCAGTATAAGTTGCATTTTCAGCTGAATTTGGGGGAAACCATCGTGTTGAGCTATTTCAATTGCTTTTGTTTTATTTGCTCGTTGCAAACAGCTGAAAGTCTGATAATAAACCTGATTTGCAGTGGGAGTTGAATCATTTTGATTGCAACTGTAGATGGCAACAATTGGACAAATCCCCGGAGAAGATCATCAACCTCCAGTAGCCACGATGGTTATGCTCTGCCCCCAGATTCTTCTGGATAGCAGTTTCAGGAAACTGCTGGAGAGAACTGCAGTCTCATTCTTTGCTTACTAGCAGTACCTGTGAAAAGGTTGGTCGGCCACAAGCTAAACATGTGTCAAGCGTGTGATGCAGTAGCAAAAAAAGCTAACACTTTCTAGGCTGCATCAACAGAAGACTAGTGTCCATATCAAGGGTAGTAATAGAACCCCTCTGTTCTGCCTTAGTCAGACCACACTTGGAATACGGTGTCCAGTTCTGGGCACCACAGTTTAAGAAGGATGTGGACAAGCTGGAAGGTGTGCAGAGGAGGGCAGCCAGCGGTCATTCCTCCTCTGGTCACTGCCATGGATGCGCCACTTCACTTCCTGCCTCCAGGCACTGTAGCCATCTGCAAGCGATTCCCACATGGCGGGGTTAATGTTGCCAGCCTTCAGGTCATGTTTGCAGACATCTTTGTAATGCAGCGTTGGTCTGCCAATGGGCCCGGTGCCTGGAGCCAGCTCCTGATTTAATAGTATTGTGATTTTATAATACTGCCCACGCTGGCTGGCGAAAGCTCTCTTCGTTTTTAGGCAGGGGGCATTCGCATCCCTACCTGGAGATGTTGTCAGGGCTTGAACCTGGGACCTTCTGCATGCAGCTCAGCTCAATTGCTGAGCTACAGCCCTTCCCAGTGCTGCTGGTTTGCTGTGGTGCAAAAGAAGAGACCTTGATGCCCTTGTTCTGGAAAAAATGTGTGCTTATTCTCCTCTCCCTTCTTCCTCTCCCTGCCCTCCCCAACAGATGTCTCACACAAAGCCTTACATCAGGAAGAAGGCAGTGTTAATCATGTACAAAGTGTTCTTGAAATACCCGGAGTCCCTTCGCCCTGCGTTCCCCCGCCTTAAGGAGAAGTTGGAAGACCCAGATCCCGGTTAGTAAGCTGGATGAAACAGGATCCAGAAGATTGCAAAGACTGTGTGTTTTGGGGGTGGGGAGGGGAAAAGAGTGGCTCCAGGTAGCCTTTCATTGGGTTGTTTTTCTTTTTATCATGTAATGTTGTGTATTTATATTGTGCTTTTGTGCTGTAACCACCCCGAGACCTGCAGGTATAGGGTGGTATACAAATTTTAAAATAATTTTTATAAACCCTGTGGTGGCACATAAATCAAGGGGCACAGGGCTCTTCGAAGTACTCCCAGCACCCCGAACAAACTACTTTCCCCAGGATAGCTCAGTTGATCAGAGCATGGTGCTGATCACGCCAAGGTTGCAGGTTCGATCTCTGTATGGGACAGCTGCACGTTCCTGCATTGCTGGAGGTTGAACTAGATCAGAGCTTTCCAAACTTTAAATGTCGGTGACACACTTTTCAGACATGCATCAGTTTTACTAGCAACCTGGAGGTTAAGCCAACCCCTGTCCGGGAGCAGCACAGGGCGTGTTCACATGACATACCTACACACTTCAGCCAACACACTAAGGAGCCACGACACAAAGATCTGGACCAGATGATCCACAGGGTCCCTTCCAACTCTGATTCTATGACTCCTTGCGGGAAGCCATGTCTCTTTAAAGTGATACCCTGGTGCTTTAAGTTTATGGAGAAGATGTGTCTTAAATCCGTCAGCCGTTTTGCTCCACAACTCACTCGGACCCCCTCTTCCCTTTATTCCTCCCCTCTCCCCCAGGTGTCCAGTCAGCCGCCGTGAACGTCATCTGCGAGCTGGCCAGGCGCAACCCGAAAAACTACCTTTCCCTTGCTCCGCTCTTTTTTAAGCTGATGACGTCGTCCACCAACAACTGGGTCCTCATTAAAATTATCAAGCTGGCAAGTACAGGCGGCTTCCTTCGCTCGTAGTGTGAAGACACACACTCTGTCACTTAAGAGGTGAAGAGTTGATGTGAAACAGAGGGGAAAGGAGCAGACACAGCAGGCAGCCTGCTTAATTGGTTTGTGCGGGGAGGTGGTGGCGAAGTGTCTTCTGATTCTCAGGCTGCAAAGGATTCTGGGAGAGGCTGAAATGTGAGCAAGGGTGTGCAGGGAAGCTGCCGTATACTCTGTTGCGGCCCGGATTTTAGTTATTTACAGGTGACCCCAGTTGCATTACGGGTTTGGAGCACCTAGGCATCCTCTTCAGGCTCTGGAGAGGGTCTCCTCGTGAGCCGGAGGAGCAGCAGGGCTTTGTTGAGGCTTCCCATTGGGGCATCTGTTCAGCCCCTGTGAGGGCAGGACGCCTGACTACATGGGCCCCTTTGGGCCTCATCCAGCAGGACTGCTCCTATGTTCAATTTTCAAAAGGGATCAGGAAGATTAATGGAGGAGAAGGCTGTCAAAAGCAGAGGGGAAAGCGGACACAACTCTCACCAGTGTAAATTGGGCTACATTCAAGTTCACGCATTCCGACGGGGCAAAAAGAACTCAAGGAGGGTGTGGTCTGGGGAGAAGCACCCCCCCCCCGCAAAGGCTGGCAGGCTAGCTGGATTAGTCAGTTAATTGCTTCCCATCCAGCCACTCTGGGCGGCTTCCAACAAATTGAAAACATCAAGCGCAGTAAAGCATCAAACATGAAAAACTTCCCTATGCAGGGCTGCCTTCAAGTGTCTTTCAAAAGCCAGATAGCTGTTTATTTCCTTGACATCTAGCGGCAGGGTGCAACTACAAAGAAGGCCCTCTGCCTGGGTTCATGCATCTTCCACTAGAAGGCCCTCGGAGTTGGACCTGAGTGTCCGGGCTGAACAATGGGGGTGAAGACGCTCCTTCAGGCCCTGCAGGACAGCTGTTGTCATCCGGCCATTCAAACATTCTCTCTCCTTTCTTCCTGCAGTTTGGTGCTCTCACTCCTTTGGAACCCAGGCTAGGGAAGAAGCTCATTGAGCCCCTCACCAACCTCATCCACAGGTGAGTGAGTCAGTTCTTTGGTGATGCTAGTCCTTACGCTGTTTGCGCAAAGCGCCTCTCGCGCCTCAGCTGCTGATATCCAAGAATCCCAGCCCCTTGCCTTTGTGTTTCCACTCAAGCACACACTTCTGCCTCTGGGACAGGGTTGCCAGGACACTCTTCACTCCTTAGCCAGCCTCCTGTCACCATTGGGGGGGCGGGGTCTTGTAAAAAGTGCAGCACGCCCTCTCCACCTTTGCCAAGGGAGCACCCCCATCCGTTTTTTAAAAGGACACGTAGATCCCGTGCGAAGTGTTCCACTTAACCCTCCTTTCTCTCCCCAAACAGCCAGCGCGCCCTCTTCCAATTCCCCAAAGAGGGTAGAGTTCATGGCAGCCCCTCCAAAGATAAAAAACTAGTCCTCTTCCAAGAAATGCGCCCAAGTGGACAGTATGTATACTTCAAAGCAAACACAAACCCACCCCCCCAAAACTCCACCACCCCCGTGCTCTGGTCTCCTCCCTCTCTTCTTCACCCTAATTCTGCTGTAGTTGAGTAGCTGTTGGGGCCAGGGGTGGGGGTCGGGTGGGGGGCTACTGGCCGAGAAAACCCTGCGAGGTCCCAAGTTGACGCTCGAACCCTGACCGTTCTTTGATTCTGTGTTAACGGGAGCAGAGCCAGCCGACTTGGAAGACGGCGGTGGCAGGGGTTGGTCTGGAATGAGCGGCCTTCAACTTTTTCAGACCCAGGCTTGCCTTTTAACCCAGATGTGTTTTGAGACCAATTTATTATTATTATTAATGTGTTTAATTTGCTGGAAGCCACCCAGAGTGGTTGCGGCAACCCAGTCAGGTGGGCGGCATATAAATAATAATAATAATAATAGTATTTTTTATTTTCTTTCTTTCTTTCTTTCCTTCCTTCCTTCCTTCCTTCCTTCCTTCCTTCCTTCTTTCCTTCCTTCCTTCCTTCCCTCCTTCCCTCTTTCTTTCTTTCTTTCTTTCTTTCTCTCTCTATTTGGCCATGTATTTCATATGGTCAGAGTGCTGCTGCTGCAACCCACCTTAGATTAGGCCAGTAGTGAGTACCCAGTGGTTTAGAGAAGGGGCTGTGGCTCTGTCTTGTGGCCCACCCCTTTGCCCCAATTTGGCCAGTAAAGCCATTTTGCCCAAGCCACAGCCACCCACCTCGCACCGGGCACCATATGCAATGTTAAGTGTGGAGCAGAGAAAACTCTGGCTCAATTTTTTATTATTAAAAACACACCATCTTTTATTCCTATACCACCTTTTTCTCCTCCAGTGTGGTTCTCAAATCCCTTCCCATTTTATCCTCACAACAACCCTGTAAGTAGGTTAGGCTAAGACGGTGAATGCTCCCCAAGATGAGCTTGGGGGCTGAGTGGGGGATTTGAGTACCCTGGTCTCTCCCAGATCCTAGTAACCCTTTAACTGTTATGCTGTGCTAGCTTGCCAGTGAGAGAGGGACACAGGAACCTGCTATATATGAAGCCAGACCATTAGTCCCTCCATCTGCCTGCTCTGGTTGGCAGAAGCTCCCCAGAGCCGACAGTTCCCAGTCCTACTTAGAGATGCTGGAAGAGATTGAACCTGGATGACCTGCCCACAAAACAGGTGATCTAACCATTTAGCAAGCTGGAAGTAGGTTAGAGGGCCCTGCTGACAGGGAGTGTCTGCTGAGCCCTGCAGCTCCTTGCAGAAATAGCCCTTTGAAAGCTTTGTAAGTGGCTGCCAGCTCTCACCTGTGCAAGCAAAAAAGAAAAAAGGTCACCTGGCTTTATTGGGAGGTCAGGGGATTGGCAGTTGAGCAGCCCCACCCACCTGTCAAACTCTGCCCACAAGTGCTGGGATAAGGATCCAGTTTGCCACCCCTGCCCTAGAAGTTAAAACAGAGCAAGGTGCATAACCCAACAATAGAACGTGGTTTCAGATTGTAGTTTGTTGGCGGCAGAAACACCATAGTTAAGCACATGAACGCACGCCAAGCCATATTTTACTAAACTGTAGCTGCACAAACCATGGTTTAGCATTAGGTGGGAATCAAGACATGGTTTTATACCATGGACAATTTAATGGCTCAGCATTCTCTATGTTGCGTAAACCTAATCTCTGCTTCCCAGAGCTGTTCACTTGCTGCCTGCAGAACGGCGTCGGAAATGGGTGCCAGTTCTGCAACTTGGATTATATCAGGGGTTCCAGAATGTGAAAGAAGCAATTACCAGCATCTAGCACAGCTGACAAATCATTCTGCAGTCCAGCAAGCCCCCTCGATCCTTTTCAAGTGGAGCAGGGAGTTTGGGAACCACTTGCTTAGGTGGTGCTGCTGTTGTCTATTTTTTTAAAAAGGAGAAGTGCGTATCTCTAGCTAGCGCCTTTTTCACTGGGTGGACCTCAGCCTGGGGGCTGCTGTTTCAGATGTGGTCCTTGAAGAGGGGGGAGAGTTGCCACCTGGGATGTTGACGCAGCAGCAGCAGTGGAGGGGGGTGGGTTTTTTGGGTTTGTTCCGTTTTTGCTTTTGTGCTCCTCCCACTGCTCGCACCTCACGGCGACCCCATTCCTCTCTCAAGCGTGCAAAGCTGCATAAATCCCCACGTGGTCCCCACTTCTGGATTCTCCTTAGATGCGGCCAGTTTGGGTGGCGATTGGTACCAGGCCTATGGAGCTTGCCCATCTCCCCCCCCCCCCCACTCCTCTAGGGTAGATTGGCTCCTCCCCTATCAGCACTATGATCCCACCCCATTAAAATAGCCGCCTTCCAGCAGGAACCAGAAGAGGGCGCTCTGCCTCTGTTTGTGTGTCGCTCTAGGCCTTTCTCCTTAGCTCTGTGGAAAGCATGTTGTGGCTCTTCATCCCTTGCGTTCTCCCTCACCTCTCTATGGTTTGGGGCGGGTTGTCTGTGCTGTGGATCTTGCAAATCCAGCTGTCAGAACAGCTTTGCGCTTCCTGAAACAGCCAGTCCATGTGCTGACCTGGGGAAGCAACCGACCTTCAGCCAGGGTTTTTGTTCGACCTGGTTGACAAAACACGGGGCATTTTGATTTCTAAATCATGATATTTAAACCTGAACAGGCACGCAGGCTGATTGCTTGTGCGAATTTGAAAAGTGTTGGTCCCCAACAAAATAGCAACCGTTTGGCTTCCAATAATATAGATCTGCAAAGATCTGCGCTGTCTGGTGACTTGTTAGTGGGACAGATTCAAGGGGGCACATGAAACCCATCCACAACTTGGGGCTACTTCGTCAGAAGGACTGGCCTTGCCCCATCGTGTTCCCACTGCTTTGGTCTACAGAACTGACTCTTTTTTTCCAGGGCAGCACCATGTTTGTTCCACGTTCCAATCTTTTAGCAAGACAGCATCTGCTCTCTGCCTTCATTCTATCATGCTTAAAAATGTTTCATCCTGACATGTAGTCATTACGCATCTTGGCTTTTGAAACTGTTTACATTCTTCCTTTATATCTTGCTAGTTTTATCATGTCTGTGGATTTTATAGCTAGTCTTTAAGTGGTGTGCCGTATTTTTCTGTGTATAATACACCCCCTATTTTGGGGGACTCAGATTTAAGAAAATGGGGGGAGATGGTCCCATGTGTAAGACGCCCCCTAATTTTTGACATTTTAAAGGGAAAAAGCCTAGTCTTATACACGGGAAAATATGGTACGTGTTTTTCTAAATAATGAACCTGTAATATTGGAAGCTGGGGGATATGGGGTGTTAACAGGAGGGGTTGCACCTCTAGTGGGGGACACGTCATGTTCCTCCTGGGGTGCTAGGTCCACCTTTGGTCCCCACCCTGTACTCTGCTCTCACCTGTGGCTCCTGGAAGCTGTCAGAAATGCAACAGCGGGTGGAATCCCGGAAATGGCTTTGACTGGCCGGCTGAACCAGGCGAGGGGAGCCGATGGGTCTCAAGCCCTCGGTGAGTTAGGAACTTCCCCTCCGTGTGAAGATAGGCTCCAGGGAAGGGAGCGGACGAGACCAAGGGCAGGTCCAGCGGTCAAGATGTCAGTTTCACAAAGTGGCTCACAATAAAAAACAATAACTGGCTCAGGACCACAATACTGTACATTGAGTACTGCCTTTCCCTATATAAAACAACCCATTCACAAGAGCAGGGCCTTTTCTTAGTGGCTCCCCGTTTGTGGAATGCTCTCCCCAGGGAGGTTTGCTTGGTCCCTTCATTATACACCTTTAGGCGCCAGGCAAAAACTCTCCTCTTCTCTTCTTTTGGCTGATTAATAAATAGTCTACAGCCTTTTAAATGTGTTTGTGAGAAGGGGGAGGGCATGACTGTTTTGTTGTTTTGTTTTACATATTTTCATGTTTTTATCCTGTATTTTATTCTGTGACCTGCCCTGCGATCTTCCGATGAAGGGCGGTATGCCAATCAGATAAATAATAGAACAACACAAATGCAACATAAATCGTATGGAATACTTAACAGATCATCAGCAAAACAATCACTGTTAACAAAAGAACTTTTTTAAAAAGCTAAACAGCACAGCCACAACAAAAAAAGTCGTAATATATGATTCACAAAGCACTGCAGCACTCATAATCCGCAAAACAATGCTAACAGCATCAGCAAACCAGCAGCCAAAATCACACTAAGCCCTGCTGAATTTGCGCACTCCCATGACTCGCGACCTTCCACTTCATTTATCACATGTACCGTATTTTTCGCCCCATAGGGTGCACCTAGTTTTTTGGGGGGAAATAAAGAAAAAATATATATTTCCCCTCCCCACCGGCACGGGGCTGGGGCGGGGGAAGCCTGAGCTTCCCCAGCCCCCAGAACAGGCTGCTTCGGGCGAAGTCACGCCGGGCTTCCGCGGCTTGTGGAGAGCTGCCCAAAGCCCGGAGCGCACTTCTCAGCACGCCCCAGGCTTCGGGATGCAGGCAGCTCTCCGCAAGCCTTGTGAGCCCGTGGGAACTCCCACCGGGCTTGCAAGGCTTGCGGATAGCTTTCTGAAGCCTGGAGAGTGAGAGGGGCCGACCCTCTCGCTCTCCAGGCTTCAGCGAAAGCCTGCATTCGCCCCATAGGACGCACACACATTTCCCCTTCATTTTGGGAGGGGAAAAAGTGCGTCCTATAGGGCGAAAAATACGGTACTTAATGCTTGTGGCAGCAACTCCTTTCTGAAGGCTGCTAGGACTGGAGTGTGGGTGGAAAAAGCCATTGCCTTGATGGTCCTAAAGTCTCACGCTGCCTCCAAAAACAGAGGTAAAACCCGGTCAGCCGGCTAGTGGACACCCATAGCCTTTCTCCTCCATAAATGTGCAATGCTGCAGTACTTTCCTGCGAGCTTTCCAGAGTGCAATAACTCTCTCTTTCCCCCCTCTCAGCACTTCCGCCATGTCGCTGCTTTACGAATGTGTGAACACAGTGATTGCAGGTAAGGAAAAGCATTGCCAAGCACGCCATTATTGTTTACCCCTCCTGACCTGCGTGTTTTGCACCGTACTAATTTAAACTCCCTTTTCTCCCCCCTCCTTTCTCCAGTGTTGATCTCTCTCTCCTCGGGGATGCCCAACCACAGTGCCAGCATCCAGGTACAGTCCCACCTTGGCCTCCCAGCCCTCACAGCAGCAGCTGAAATTTTGCTGGAGTGCAGAGGGCTTTCCTTGATTGCAGAGGGAGGTGGAAGGTGTCATCCTCTGCCGCTTGCAAAAAACTTGTGCGTCATTTCTTTACAGCTCTGCGTTCAGAAGCTGAGGATACTGATAGAAGATTCGGACCAGAACTGTAAGTCTCGGGCCTGTGGGGTGGGAGGGAAGTCCTTGGCACCAGGGGCAAGGGAGGGGACACCCTTAAAATCCTGCTAAATACTAATATGAGTGAGCAGTTGCATTGGCTTAGTCATTTTATGATTATGATTGATTGGTTGAATTTATATACCACCCTATACCCAGAGGTCTCAGGGCAGCTCACAAAATAAAATCAAAATATAAAACCACAAAATACATAATCAGAATATAAACAACAACCCAATAACCTCCCCCCACCCCCACATTTAAAAAGGGCATAGGATGTCAATCAAATCAACCAAAGGTCTGGTAAAAAAAGGAATGTTTTTGCCTGGCACCTAAAGGTGTATAATGAAGGCACCAGGCGAACATCCCTGGGGAGAGCAGACGGTGAGCCACTGCAGAGAAGGCCCCGTTCTCATGTTGCCACCCTCCGGACCTCTCGAGGAGGGGACACACGAAGGAGGGCCTCAGAAGTTGATCTCAGGGTCCGGGTAGGTTCATAAGGAAAGAGGCGGTCCTTGAGGTATTGCAGTCCTGAGCCGTTTAAGGCTTTATAGGTCTGTTGAAATCCACTGGGCTTTCCCACTTGAGTCCGTTGATTTGGCGGAATCTGCTCTTGAGTGTAGCCCAGCTTCCGTGGCCTCCACTGCTGCCCCTGGAAATCTTATTTGGCCTTTGTGTGTGTTTGTGTCTCCTCCTCTCCACGTAGTGAAATATTTGGGGCTGCTGGCGATGTCCAAGATCCTGAAAACCCACCCCAAATCGGTCCAGTCCCACAAGGATCTCATCCTGCAGTGCTTGGATGATAAGGACGAGTCCATCCGCCTCCGGGCCTTGGATCTTCTCTACGGGATGGTATGTTCACCTGCCGCCACAACATCACGGAGGTCTTCACTTTTAGAAATATAGAGAGCATACCCGAAAACCCTTAGGAGCAATGCAGCAAGAACACCATCCTTGGAGGCAGGAGGGAGATCAAGCTGGGGAAGGTCCATGGCTCATTGGTAGGGTGCCTGCTTTGCATGCAGAAGGTCCTGGCTCAATTTCTGACCACTCCCAGGTAGCACTGGGCAAGAGCCCCTTCTGAAACCCCAGAGAGCTGCTGCCGGTCAGTGTCAACCGTACTGAGTTAGATGGGGCCAACTGTCTGACTCTGCATAGGGCAGCTTCCTGCATTCCTAAAGCAAACCGTGCTTCGTGGGGTGACAGATGTTGCATCCAGAACCCTCTCAAAAGCAATAGAAGACAGTTGTAGAGTTGAAAGGGACCTTCAGCTTCATCCAGCCCAGCCCCCTGCAGTGCCAGAATCACGGCTCAAGAACCCCTGGCAGATGGCCACCCAGCCTCTGCTTAAACGCCTCCAAGGAAGGAGCGTCCACCCCCTTTATACTGTTGAACTTCTTGATGTTTCATTAGATAATCTTTTCTTGCCATCTGAATCCATTGTCTGGGGTCCTCCCCACCAGAGCAGTAGAAGACAAGCTGGCTCCACCTTCCATTGAGATATTTGAAGGTGGCTCCACCTTCCATTGAGATATTTGAAGGTGGCTCCATCTTCCATTGAGATATTTGAAGGTGGCTCCATCTTCCATTGAGATATTTGAAGGTGGCCATCTTCCTACCTCTCACTTCTCTTCTTTAGCCAAAACATCCCCAACTCTTTCAGCTGCTCCTCAAAAGGCTTGGTTTCCAGGCCCTTCATCATCTTGGTTGCCAGTGATGTGCAGATTAGGGGAACTAGGCTATGTTCCCAGTTAATTGTTCATGTATTAAAGCCCGACTTAGGGAGGTGCGATGGTCATGCACACGACATCAACATGTTGGGACATCACAACATGATGTTCACCCCCCCCCAATCGCCCTCACAAGCTGGCACCATTGTTCCCCAACAAAAAACTTCACTCCACTGTTGGTCCGCCCTCCTCTTACCACGCTCCAGCTTGTCAATATCCTCCTTAATTTCTTGCCCCTCCCTCCCCACCAACCGGCCTCTGCAACTTCAGGTGTCCAAGAAGAACTTGATGGAGATTGTGAAGAAGCTGATGATCCACGTGGACAAAGCGGAAGGGACAACCTACAGGGACGAGCTGCTGACCAAAATCATTGACATATGTAGCCAGTCCAATTACCAATACATCACCAATTTCGAATGGTCAGTATTTCTGTTTACCTACAGGGCTTCACACGTTTCATCTAATACATGGTCCTCTGTTTCATATATTACCATTTTCTTCCCGTTGCTAAAGTTTCAAATCCTGCCGGCGATTTGATTATGATATTCTTCCATAAATTGCCCATTGTATCAACCTCTTATTTTCACTGTTAGCTTTGCCAGTTCCGCATAGTCCGTTAATTTTAAGAGCCGTTCAACTTTCTCTGGACTTTTCTTTCCAGTTCTGGTTGTATACGGTTCTGGCTGCTGTTTCTTGCATACATAAATAAGTTGATCAGCTTATTTATTTATTATATTTATATTATATTATATTTATTCATTGTATTATTTATTATTATATTATTATAATCAACTTATAAGTTGATTAACTTATTATTTGCGACCTCTGACCCAATTACCCCTAGGAGAAAAGCTTCAGGTTGGGGGGATAACCAGTTTAAATATCTTTTTAATTTCATTTCGTTTTTATTACTTTGTTTTTTAAGGAAAAACCCATAGCTCAGTGGTAGAGCAATCCACCTTGCGTGCAGCAGGTCTCGGGTCCCTTCCCCAGCAACTCCCGTTAGGTCTGAACTAGAAACCCTGGAGAGCCGCTTTCAATCACTGTAGACCAGGGCTTCCCAAACTTGGTTCTCCAGCTGTTTTTGGACTACAACTCCCATCATCCCTAGCCGAAGAACCAAGTTTGGGAAACCCTGCCTGTAGGGGTCAGATGGGATTACCATGAGGAATTATAAAATATACATCAAGCCTTCGTGTTCACGATGAAGATATTGTGTTGACTGGGTTTGATATATTGACGATAATTTCTGATTAAATCCCATAAGATTCTACATTCATGCCCTTTTGATGCCCTTTTGCCTCTACTCCCCATTTCTCTCTCCTCACATGTCACGTACTCAGCAGTACACAGCAGTGGCTTCACCAGGCAGGCATCCTGGGCCATAAAGATAGTGGGCAAGTTTCTTTGATGTATATTAATCTTAGGATGTTAATCTTAGGGCCAGGAAACAGATCTCACATTAAGGGGATAATGGTCACTGTCCTCCTGGCCATCCTTCTTATCATATGTATTGATTGCTTATTACCTCCGGGGTTGCCAGATGCTCTTCTTTGTAGTTCTGTTCTTTGTTTACCCCAGAAATATTTGAGCTTAATTAGTTTTAGTAGTTTAACTTGTCCCCACGTGGGTTTGTGGAAATGCTCAGAAGAAATCTGATTGGTTCTTACGAACACTCTGTAAAAAGTTCTTTTGTGAATAAAAACTACCTGGGCCAGGAGGCTGCAGACACGGAGAGGCACAGAGAGGCACGATTATACGCACCCTTCCCAGAGTCTTGTTGGTTCAAGCCTCTGTGTGCATTCTCATTAATCAGAGTTCAATCCTTCCTTTACTTTGCGAACGCAACACCTGCCAAAGACAGTCCGGAGCTTGAGGGACCCAATAATCTGACTCTAAGGCCCTTTCCTGTTTTCTCGTGATCCAGGTACATCAGCATCCTGGTGGAGCTGACCCGCCTGGAGGGGACCCGCCACGGCCACCTCATCGCTTCCCAGATGCTTGACGTGGCCATTCGCGTCAAGGCCATCCGCAAGTTCGCCGTCTCCCAGATGGCCATGCTGTTGGACAACGCCCACCTCCTGGCCAGCAACACCCAGCGCAACGGGATCTGCGAGGTCTTGTACGCCGCGGCCTGGATCTGCGGGGAGTTCTCCGAGTAAGTTCCCAGCGGCACGGTGGCACCTGCCACTCAGGAGCTCCCAAGCGGTAGCCTGCAGACAGCCAGAGGGCCTGCCAGATGGGAGTCAAGAGCGCGACAGGTTCCCCAGCCCTTTTCCAAGAAGCAGTGTCTGCTATGGGATGCTTGAGATGGAGGAGTGTCTCTGTTGAGAAGAGGCATTCTCTCCTCAGTGGGGAATGCCTCTTCTTAGACCAGGGATGGGGAACATCTGTCAGGGCCCTCCCAGATGTTGCTAGTCTCCAACAACCAACATGACCAGTTGCCAACATCTGTAAAGACATGGTGCCGGTATCACCTGTGTGGGGAGGCAGTTCCTGTTAGGATATTTCCGTTCCACCTTAAGAGGGAGCAGGATGTTTGCGTCACAGCCTGCGTATTTCCTGTTCACAGGATGTTTCTGTTGTGTCTATGCTTTCGTTCCCTCTCTGTGTCTGAGACACTGAAGCAGGCAGTCATGTTTTCTCTTTGTTCTGACCAACGCTGAATAAACTTGTAAATAATGCTCTCCTGCATGCATCTTTCGCTGTGTGAATTCTGCTGATAGAGCGTGCATGAGCTCTGGAATGTGGCAAGCTATTTCTGGAGCTCGTGTCGCTAATTGCTGATACTGTATCTACGGGAGATCGTGGAGTCATGATGGACTTGGTCTCCCTGGCAGTATCCCAACAGTTCCTTGCCCTTGGGGCCACCACCACAAAGGCTGTCTCACGAACCACCAGGGAGGCCTCGCAGCTGGGAGAGGGCCGAGTTCTCCCCTTGCTGCCTCTTGTGGTTTCCTCGCTTTCCCTCCTGGAAGGAGGATTTGGGACACCCTGCCTCTAAGCACCTTCTCCCCCTCCTCCTCCTCCTCAGGCACCTCGAGGAGCCTCACCAGACTCTGGAAGCCATGCTGCGGCCCAAGGTCACCACGCTGCCCGGCCACATCCAGGCTGTGTACGTCCAAAACATGGTGAAATTGTACGCCGCAATCCTGCAGCAGAAGGAGCAGGCTGGCGAGAAGGAGGTGGCGCAGGAGGCGACGCAGATGATGATAGAGCGCCTGCCGCAATTCGTGCAGAGTGCGGACCTCGAGGTCCAGGAAAGGGTAAGCAAAAATCCTCCCAAGATCCCATCTCTCTCTCTCTTTTTACATTATTATTTTCTATTAAATTATTAAAATTTCACAGACTTCAAATCGAATAATTGCATCGATTCATAAATTGTCTTCCCATCCCCAACTTCACAGTGTTTCTGTTCAAACCTTTTTCCTCAAATTAAAGTTTTCACAATAAAATAAGATCATATCTAGAACAAATGAAGTCAGAAATATTGAAAAGGAAAGAGAAAACGCAGCCCTTTTCATACCCTTTTCTATTGTGATATATCAAACTCTCATCTATTGCAGAATCCCACTAATACAATTACTGTATGTTTTTCTGCTGCTGCTGCTCCTATCTAGAATCCTGCCCGCAATTTCATTTGACTATAATAATTTTCCAAATAGTGCAAGAAAGGCCTCCATTCTTCTGTAAAAGGCTCATCATTTAGATCTCTTAATATTGCTATCAGTTTTGCCATTTCTGCATAGCTTATTAATTTTAAAAACCACTCTTCCTTTGTTGGAACCTTTTCTTCTATTCATTTCTATGCAAATAATATTCTAGATGTTGTTGTCACATACGTAAATAGTTTGCTCGTCTTCAAAATGTCTGTCCCTATTATGCCTATAAGAAAAGCTTCTGATCTTATGGGAATAATCTATTTAGATATCATCTTCATTTCACTGTATATCATTTCCCAATAGCCTTTTACTTTTTTGCATGTCCACCACATGTGAAAGAATGACCCTTCTGTCTACTTACCGTTCCCACCACTTACCTGGCACATTTTTTTACATTTTGGCTCATTTATTTGACATTAGGTACCACCTGCGCAACATTTTAACCCTCTGGCTAAAATCATTGTTTCCCAAACTTGGATCTCCAGTTGTTTTCAGACCAAAATTCCCACCATTCCCGACCACTGGTCTTGCTAGCTAGGGATGATGGGAGTTGTAGTCAAAAAACAGCCAGAGACTCAAGTCTGGAAAACACTGGGCTAAATCAACGAGCGTCTCCCTCTCTCTTTTTCTCTCTTAACTTTAATAAATCTCTTTCCTCTCGTCAGGCCTCTTGCATCCTCCAGCTCATGAAATACATCCACAAGCTTCAGATCAAAGAGGTCCCCGTAGCCGAGGAAGTGATCGCCTTGTTCGCTGGGGAGCTCAACCCCGTCGCCCCCAAAGCCCAGAAGAAAGTGCCCATTCCAGAAGGGTAAGATTCTCTCCGCCCGGGTGACGGCATTGGAGACTGCAGCCTCGCCTGCCTCCCAGCCAGTCTGAGAGGAGTGAAATCGGGGGGAGGCAGAGCAAGGGGTCTTAGAAAGGGCAAGGAGGGACTGTGCGATTTCTGTGTTCGCAGCAGGGTCAGAACTGCCGCAGTGCACTCTGCATGGGGCTGCCTTTGAAGGTGGTCCAGAAACCATGTTTGGTTCCAAGCGGGTGGGGGGAGTCTTTTGAACCTGGGTGCTGCGTTCTCTCATGGAGAAGTCATGGGGAGGGGCAGAGGAAAAGGAAAGGGACAGTGACCGGGGGGGGGGGGCAACAGATGCAATTCTTACCTTTTGTACAGTAGGTTACATTCCAGTTGCGCAAAAGGTGTGTACACTCCCCTCTCGCTGGCTCCATAAACACCTCTCTGTTCCCCATCCAGCTGAGCAAAGAGGCACATTAATGGCACAAGGAAACATTCCAGCTATGCAAAAGCGCTTCAGGAGGGTGCAGAGTAGCCCTGGGGGAGGGTCCTGAGTAGGGCAGGATGATATACAATCCAAAACAGTTTTGAAGTCTGTATCGTGATAGCAGTTTTGAAATTTTTGACCCGGCAATATACTGTTTAGCTGGTGATATATTTTGACATTGAAAACACCGCCTTGAGTTTCTGCAGCCCTGGAGAAATGATAATGTTGACTTGAGACTGGGTGTGGTGATGGTGATGGTGATTTGCCCACCCTTCACTCTAAGAACCCAAAGCAGGTTGCAACAGTTAAGAAAATTGCTCAGAACAACCGAAATAAGTTTTAAGAAAATAAGGATCTGAAATTATACTTGTATTTTTTCTTTTTCTTTTTGTTTGTGTTTGTGTGTACTGTTATATCTGTTATAATTTGTAAAACCTTAATAAATATTTATAAAAAGGGGAAAAAAAGAAAATTCCTCTGAACAACCTAAAATCACAGAAATAAGATGGAGTTATAGAATCGCAGACTTGGAAAAGACCACAGGTGTCATCTAGTCGAAGCCCCTGCAATGCCAGAATCTTTGCCCAACATGGGGCTTGAACCCGTGGCCCTGAGATTTAAGAGTCTATTAGTAACTTTTTGAGTAATCAATAGCAAGGGCAGCTTGGTAGTGATGCGGAGGCTCTCTCCTTTCCCAGCTTGGACCTTGATGCTTGGATCAACGAGCCTCCCTCGGACAGCGAGTCTGAGGACGAGAAGCCGCGGACCATCTTCCACGAGGAGGAACAGAGGCACACAAGGCACCGGCAGCCTGAAATGGACGAGGAGGAGCTGAAGAGGGTAGGCTGGCTGCAGAACAGGGGTGTTGGAGCATTTCATGGAGTTGGAGGGGACCATGAGGGCCGTCCAGGCCACCCCCCTGCAATGCTGGAATTTATTATGCCCATCATGTAGGCATCGTGCCCCTCTGGCTCACGTGAGAAGCCAGCGCTTTTAAGTGGGCCTGGAAACTGATTGGCAGCCAGCGCAGTTGGGCCAGGAGCAATGCAATGTGCTCAAACTGTTTTGTCCCAGCGAGCAACCTGGCCGCTGAATCCTGCACCACGGAAGCTGACGTTTCCGCACTGTCTTCAGAGGCAGCCCCACGTATAACATGGTGCAGTAATCTAACCTGGAAGTTCCCAGAGCCTAGACAAGTTAGGCTGTCCCTGTCTGGATAGAGACACAGCTGGGCCCCCAGCCAAAGCTGATGTGGAGCGGGGTTGGGGAGGCCATTTGGATTCTCCTTTTTTAAGTAAACGAAGTGAATAAAAATATTCCAATAATCCTCAATTTAAACCCACCGCCATGCCCCTTGTCTCTCCCTTAAGCGCCGAGAAGTCCGGAAGCAAGAACAAGCGAACAACCCGTTCTACATCAAAAGTTCTCCTTCCCCACAGAAGGTAAGCCTGTCTGGTAGTCGCAAGGGACCCACTCTAGGGTGGTGGTGGTGGGCCCCTCTTTTAATGGCAGGGATCCTGCTGTTACTTTTGATAAGCCACACAGGGCCAATGTTGGCACATGACAAATCTTGTTTCCCCACCTGATCTTCTTCCCTCCACCCCCACCTTGTCCAGAGGTACCAAGATAGCCCCGGCGTCGAGCACATACCTGTGGTGCAAATTGACCTCTCCGTTCCTCTGAAAGTTCCTGGTAAGAGTTCTGCCAGTTTCCCAGTATTCCACACCAATGAACGGGGCCCGGTGGGTGGAGCTATTCAGATGAGCAGCCTTGATTCTCAGTGCTTCCAAATCAAGTTTTCTATGCCCTGGTCTCTGCTTCCCACGTCAGATGCTGGGATCCCGAAAGGGCGAGTACACCTGGCTTCCATTTCTCCAGCTGCTGAAGTTGGAATAGCCACACAAAGAGGGCAGGGCTGCCTTTTGAAGTCCATTAGTTTCAAGGGGTCTGCTCTGAGTAAAATCATTAAGCATTGAAAGCTTCCCAATAGGGGGCTGCCTTCAGGTGTCTTCTGAAAGTTGTGTAGTTTTTAATCTCCTTGACATATGAGGGGAGGGCGTTCCACAGGGAGGGTGCCACCCCTAAGAAGGCCCTCTGCCTGGTTCCCTATAACCTCACTTCTCACAATGAAGGAACTGCCAGAAGGCCCTCAGAGCTGGACCGGACGTTGAGGGTGGAGACGCTCCTTCAGGTATACTGGGTCAAGGCTGTTTAGGGCTTTAAATGTCAACACCAACACTTTGAATTGTGCTTGGAAACACACTGGGAGCCAATGTAGGTCTTTCAGGACTGGTGTTATATGGTCTGGCTGCTGCATTCTGGATTAGTTGTCGTTTCCAAGTCGCCTTCAAAGGTAGCTCCACAGAGAGTGCATTGTAGTAGTCCAAGAGGACCAGAGCGTGCACCACTCTGGCGAGACAGGGAGCAGGCAGGGAGGGTCTCAGATGGAACTGGTAGACAGCCACCCTGGACACAGAATTGACCTGCTCCTCCGTGGACAGCGGTGAGTCCAAAATGACTCCCCCAGGCTGCGTACCTTGGCCAGTATGTCCTTTCAAGGCTGGTGCTCAGCCCACTGCCCCTCTTGAGAACTCGCTCTGTCCCTCCCTGCCCATCAACGCAGGCTTGCCGGTTTCTGACCAGTATGTGAAGCTGGAAGAGGAGCGTCGGCACCAGCAGAAGCTGGAGAAGGACAAGAAGAGGAAGAAGGAGAGGAAACAGGAGAAGGAGAAGCGGGGAAAGCACCACCGGCGCCACAACTCGCTGCACACCGAGAGCGACGAGGACATTGCGCCCGCACAACATGTGGACATCATCACGGAGGAGATGCCGGAAGTAAGGCCTGGCAGGAGGGTGCGGCTGATGCGTGGAACAAGGCACCCACCCTGTTCTTCCTGGTGTTCTCTGGCTGTGGGTGGACCGGGAACCAACCTGGTTACAAATCCTGATGGGTGGTGGTAGTAGTAATTAATTAATTATTCCCCACCCATCTAGCCGGGCCTCCCCAGCCACTCTGGGCAGCTTCCAACAAAATACTAAAATATAGTAATGCATCAAACATTAAAAGCTTCCCTAAACAAGGCTGCCTTCAGATGTCTTCTAAAAGTCTGGTAGTTGTTCTTCTCTTTGACATCTGGTGGGAGGGCGTTCCACAGGTCGGGTGCCACCACCGAGAAGGCCCTCTGCCTGGTTCCCTGTAACTTGGCTTCTCGCAGGGAGGGAACCGCCAGAAGGCGCTTGGAGCTGGACCTCAGTGTCCGGGTAGAACGATGGGGGTGGAGACGCTCCTTCAGATATACTGGACTGAGGCCGTTTAGGGATTTAAAGGTCAGCACCAACACTTTGAATTGTGCTCGGAAACGTACTGGGAGCCAATGTAGGTCTTTCAAGACTGATGTTATGTGGTCTCAGTGGCTGCTCCCAGTCACCAGTCTGGCTGCTGCATTCTGGATTAGTTGTAGTTTCCAGGTCACCTTCACAGGAAGCCCCACATAGAGCACATTGCGGGAGTCCAAGCGGGAGATAACCAGAGAATGCACCACTCTGTACCCTGCCCATCTAGCCGGGTTTCTCTGGCCACTCAGGGTGGCTTACAGCACATTAAAAAACACATTAGACATTAAAAATTGCCTGAAAAACTAGTTATGGGTATGGACCCACTGTCTGTCAAACAGCTCTTACTGTCAGGGAGTTCTTCTCAAGGTTTATTCAGAATCTTTCTTGTCACTTGAAGCCATGGGTTCAAGTCCTACCCTCCAGAGCAGGAGGAAACAAACTTGATAACCTCCTCTCTCCGTTAAATGGCCACTGCATAGATTTTAAAGGGGGTGGGCAGGCAAGGTAACAGCAGATAAAATTTGTTCTGATGGTGTGGTTTCAGGCTTGAGGTTGAGGTTGATGGGTAAAGTGGTCATAATAGCAGGTAAGGGTGCCTGGGGTGCTCACACTTTGCTGAATGCAGGTGGATCTGGGGGTGGGGGGGAGTGCAGAAATAGAGGGGCTGTGTTCTCCCCGCACAGTTGGAGGCAGCAGTGCTTCTGCTCCCAAGTCACTGCTTGCGAGCTTCCCATTGATGTTTCCGGTTGACCGCTATGAGAGCAGGTGGCTGGACTGTAGAAGGTCCCCCTTTGGCAGATGCGGCAGGCAAATTCTTACATTCTTAATCTGGCAAATGAAATCCTGCTGCAGCAGTACAGTGGCACAGTCATTATCTCTTGGTTCAGGGTGGTGGAAACACATTTCTGACTTCAAAAAAATTCTGTTGCTGTGGCAATGGAGGGTAGGTCACCAGCCCCCCCTTTCCCCTGCCCCTTGGAGGTCAGCTCCCCATTGACCTACTCCCTCTTTCTTGTGGCTTTTCCCCCAGAATGCTCTGCCCAGCGACGAGGATGACAAGGACCCCAACGACCCCTACAAGGCTCTGGACATCGACCTCGACAAGTAAGGAAAAAGCTGGGCTGGCGTTCTTCTGCTTTCCTGGCTAGCGTTAAACCTTCCTGACGTCAGCTGAGGCCTGTTGCTTTGCCACTCTCTGTGGGATGATGATGATGATGATGATGATGATGATGATAATAATAATAATAATAATAATAATAATAAGTATTATTATTATTATTATTATTTATACCCCACCCTTCCCGGTTCAGAAAACCGGGCTCAGGGCAGCTAACAACAAATTTAAAACACTTAATTGATGCAACAAAAAACAGCATCAGAGTGCAAGGAGCCTTTGGCCAGCCGGGCATTTTGCTGAACTACAACTCCCATCACCCCCAGCCATCAGCCATGCTTTTGGGGGCTGGTGGGAGTTGTAGTTCAGCAATGCCTGGAAGGCCAGAGTTTCCCTGCTCTTGGTTGTAGTTCAGCAATATTTCATTCATTTGTTTCAGGTATTTAGGTGGAGAGATGGAGATGGCTTAATATCCAGATTTCTAAGCTGTGCACATGAATTGTGGGTGTTGTTGTTTTTTTAAAAAGAAAAGCATTATTACCGAGAATGAGAACGATTCAAATATAGACCGCTTGCGAGTATGGCAAGCCCTCCTTTATGTCACATGCAACCTCTTGGGGTGAGCGTTGTTTGGGGCAGGCACTGACCTTGTGGGCCAGATTAGACCCAGGGGTCACAGGTCCCCACCCCACCCCCAGTCTTCACCTTGTGGACTTAACTTAGTTTAGGGGGTGAAGCCATCAATTTGGACACTTCCACTGCATTTTTTAAAAGGCTAGGTTTGCTCCTTAGGTTCTTCCATCTCTTCCGTTTGTACGTTCTGTGAGGCATCACCAGAATTATTTTGCATTTCTCACTCTCTGTCTTTCCCTCCTGCTTCTTCCATTCGCACAGCTGCTGTATTCTGTCGTCATGTGTATTTTATTTTATTTTTTTCCTGTCTCCCTCTCTTTCTCTCTGTCTTTCACACACAGTCTGGTTTCAGGGAAATCGGCGAGGTAAGCGCTCCCTTCTCCCTATCTTTCTCTCTCTCTCTCCAGTGTAGGGGAAGTTGTTCTTTTTATTATTTATTAAATTTGCATACTGCCTCTTTATCCGTAGATCTCAGGGCATTCACAACATAACATTACACTGTAAAAACCATAAGTTGGCTGCTCCCTTTCTGACGTCGTAAAACCCCAACACGGCCAAGAGAGCTGCTGACCCAGCCACCCCACCCCAAATTGCAGCAGAAAAAAGAGACTCTCCGTATTTTGAGAGTCTAGCAGGGAAAATCAATTCTCTCTCTCTCTCCTCTGCCTGCATAGACCTAAATTTGCATGTTTGTGGCCTGGGACAAAAGAAACGTTTTTTTTAAATCCTATTTTTCACTAAAGCAACTTACAAAATAAAAACATGCAGTATGCAAAACTGAAAATCCAAGAGCAGCATTTATGGTGCAAAGGCCTCCTGGAATAAACCTGTTTCAGCCTTGCATCTGGTGCCTGCCTGATTGCTAGTGACGGGGAGTTCCATGCTCTGAATGCCGTTTGGTCGCTTGCTTGCCTGGAGCCAATCCTCCGTTCGCCATAGGCGACCAGGAAAGCAGCTGTATGCAATCCACCTCGCTGTTAACCTGTTGTAGTGCTGCTGAAACTTACTCCAGGACAGCCTTCCGCAGCCCAGGTGCCCTTCTGGAATTTCCTCCATCACGACTCCCCAACAGCCGCAGCCAGCATGGGGGCTGCTGGGACTTGTGGTCCAGAGCCGCTGGAGGGCACCAGAAAGGCAAAGACTTGTGTCGGGGAACTTCTGGTCGCCCTCAGGCCGTTTCAGAGGGTTCATTCAGCGACGGAGCTGCGGTCAATCACAGCTTCCTGGGAGTGTAGCTGTGTGCTATGCATGAGAGTGTGTGTGGCGTTAATTCTGGCCTTGCAATGGGCACCATATTACCGGCCCTGCTATAATCTTGCTTTTGGGTTGGAAAACAGGAGGCTGGATCTCGAGATGGTGTTTTTTGCAGCCTGAGTTGAATTTGTATATTTATTTACCCTTCACCTGAAGATCACAAGGCAGCTCACGGCGTATAAAAGCAAAAAGAGATGCAAAAATGCAAACGAAACGCGTAGTTAAAAACAAACAAACCTCCCCTGTCCTTCCTTCCCACTAAAAAGGCCTTTGGCAGACAGCGAGAAGCTTCCGGTGCAGAGACACAGGAACGCCGATGACCTCAAGTCGCCCCAGGAGGCGGAAGTGCTCTCCACAGAGAAGAAGAGCAAGCGACCAAAGAAGAAGGAGAAGAAGCACAAAGACAAGGAGCGAGAGAAGGAGAAGAGGAAGGAGCGGGAGAGGAAGATCGAGGAGGAGGAGGTGGAGGAGGAGCAAGAGGAAGAGGAGAAGAAGGTAACACACTCACACACCTGTGCTGTTCTCAAGTCTGGCCTCTTCTGTTCAGAGCAGGGACGGGGAGCCCCATGGAGGGTCCGGCCATTGCACTCTGATTCCCAGCACCCAAGTCTGGTGGGAGTTATAGTTCAGCTGCTGCATTCCAGCAGGGCTCATCAGTCGCGGGTGATAGTGGGAGTTATAGTTCGAAAGCACCCAGAAATGGGCACGGGGTTTGCTGTTTTCATACACACTTTGTGTATCGGGGTGGGGTGGTAGTGACTATTATTATTTGTAAGATTTGAATAAGTTGTAAAAGAAAGTGCACTACAGGTAACCCACGGTCCTTTTTTGCTCCCCTTCTCTCTCATTCCAGCAGGAAGACATGGACTTCTGGCTTTCTGACGGTCCGCCACCTGCAGCTGCTACGGAAACAAAGGTTAATCTCCATTGCAGAGCTTTGAAATGATGTGTGTGTGTGTGTGTGTGTGTGTGCGCGCGCACGCGCGCACATTCAAGTGTTGCAAACTCAGATATATACTTATTTTTCGCTCCGTAAGACACACCACCTAAAAAGTAAGGGGAAATGTCTGTGCATCTTATGGAGCGAATGTGTGGTCAATCGCTGGCTCCCTTTCCGGCCCCTTGCCCAGGCCTCCATTGTTGAATGTTCTGCAGACTGAGACTGTTTGTTTCCCCAGTGACATGTGACTATCTGATTAGATTGTCTGTCTGGAAACTGTAGAAATGGCTCCCTTTCCTTTCCTAAAGAAGCTGCAGAACTTTGAGCTGAACCCCATAAAAACAGGATATTTTCCCTTTGCAAAGTAAGCTCAACAACTTTGAGCTGATCCTCAAAAAAACGGGGCTTTTCACCTTTGCGAAAGAAGCTGCACAACTGTGAGCTGATCCGCCCCCCCCCCCCAAAAAAGGGCTTTCCCCCTTTCCTCCTCTAAAAACTAGGTGCATCTTGTGGGGCGAAAAATAAAGTAAGCCAGGCACCAAATGACTCCTTAAACCAGTGGTTTTCTACCAGTGCACCGTGGCACCCTGGGGTGCACTGAATGGTGGTCAGGGTGCTGCAGGCAACGCTGCTCTCTGTCCCTCTTTCTTTCCTTCCTTCCTTCCTTCCTTCCTTCCTTCCTTCCCTCCCTCCCTCCCTCCTCTGATGCCCTCTTGCATCTTGCATACGTGTCCAGAGGAGGGCAACCAAAATGGTCAAAGGCCTGGAAACGATGCCTTATGAGGAACGGCTAAGGGAGCTGGGCATGTTTAGCCTGGAGAAGAGGAGATTAAGGGGTGATATGATAGCCATGTTCAAATATATAAAAGGATGTCACATAGAGGAGGGAGAAAGGTTGTTTTCTGCTGCTCCAGGGAAGCGGACACGGAGCAATGGATCCAAACTACAAGAAAGAAGATTCCACCTAAACATTAGGAAGAACTTCCTGACAGTAAGAGCTGTTTGACAGTGGAATTTGCTGCCAAGGAGTGTGGTGGGGTCTCCTTCTTTGGAGGTCTTTAAGCAGAGGCTTGACAACCATATGTCAGGAGTGCTCTGATGGTGTTTCCTGCTTGGCAGGGGGTTGGACTCGATGGCCCTTGTGGTCTCTTCCAACTCTAGGATTCTATGATTCCATGATCTTCCTCCCAAAGGCTTGCACGGCTGTTTGTTGCAGCAGCCCCAGCTACAGGCTCCCCAGGCAAATGGTGCCTCTGGGGCTGGCCAGGGGGTGCTTCCCAGGCCCCTGTGGGGCAGTGTGAGGAGACACCTCTCTTTGGGACGGGCAGCTCAGAAACCAAGGGCAGCAACTGCCCAGAGGACTCCCAAGGAGAGGGGGAAGAGAGAACACTCCACAAGGGAAGGCGTTTGAAAAAGGGTGAGAGGCTGCCAGCTCTGCAGACAAGGGGTGACATAACTGGGCTCCTGAGCCCCACAGGGGAGCCGCAGAAAGAATGGAGTTGGTCAAAAAGCTGTGGACTCAAAAAGGTCGAAAACAGATGGTTTAGGCGAAGACCTTGGGACCTGTTGCTCCCATGTTTTCTCTCTCCTGCCCCCGGTATCACAGCGATAAGACTGGGATATAAGGTATCAGACAGTATCTTAAGATCTCCTGGAGCCATGTTGTTAAGGGCCTTGTAAATTAACGCAAGAACCCTGAGCCTGGCCTGGTAAACAGGCAGCCAGTGGGCTTGGGGGAGGGATGCAGGCAGGGAGCTGCCCAAAGTTTGAGGGCTTGACCCATTGTAAAGTAAGACCCCTCCTTGCCCCTCTGGGAGAGCCTCCTAGCTGTCCCTTAGCCCCTTGGCTTGCTTTTTGAGCATTTCCCACCAGACGTCAGTGAGATAAACTAGAACTTTTAGAAGACATCTGAAGGTGGCCCTGTATGGGGAAGTTTTTAATGTTTGGTGTCTAACTGTGTTTTAATTTGTTGAAAGCTGCCCGGAGTGGCTGGGGCAACCCAGCCAGATGGGCAGGGTATAAATAATTTCGATCTTGCCGCCTCCCTTTAGAGCCCTTCTGAGCCGAGCACGAACCTCGCGGGGGCTGGGGAGCCAGTGGGGGCACAGAAGGAAGTGCGAGAAGAAGAGCTGCAGGAGGAAGAGGAAGGAAAGGTGAGTGGCCAAGTCCCTGTCCCCGACTGCCAAAAAAGGGGGGGAGCAGGGGGGTGTCAGTTGGCTTCTTCTATTGTTTACTTGAATATTTGCGACCCATGCTTTCATAAGATATGTCAAGGCAGCGTGCAATATGGAATACAGTATAACTGATCGTCCAGTCTGGACATGGAGGTCCAACTCTGAGGGCCTTCTGGCAGTTCCCTCCCTGCGAGAAGTGAGGTTACAGGGAACCAGGCAGAGGGCCTTCTCGGTGGTGGCACCCGCCCTGTGGAACGCCCTCCCGTCAGATGTCAAAGAGATAAACAACTACACAACTTGAAAGACACCTGAAAGCAGCCCCATATAGGGAAGTTTTTAATGTTCAGTGTTTTATTGTGTTTTTATTATTTTGTTGGTAGCTGCCCAGAGTGGCTGAGGCAACCCAGCCAGATGGGCAGTATATAAATAATATGATTATCATTTGTTATTATTAATTAAAAACCACAATAAGACAGCAGTAGATGCTGCTTGGTTAAGGAGAAACATTCATATTGGGAAGCGCCTGTCCCAGAAGCAGTTTTTGAGAGACTTTGGAAGGAAGTTCCCTCTATGGGCAGGCCTGGCAGAGATCACTTGGGGTGAGCCTTGGCTTTTAATGGGAGATATGGGAGGAAGGTGTCTGACCCCTGGATTTCCCCCTGGCCCAGTCGAAATCCTCCAAGCACAAGAAGAAGAAGCACAAGAAAGAGGAGAAGTCCAAGGATAAGAAGTCGAAAAAACACCAGGGCCACAGTGGAGAGGAGCTCCCTGCAGAATCAGTGCAAAACAGGACGCTGGAGGATGAACCGTTACCGGTGAGCAAGGGTCTTATAATTGCATTTTTGGGTTTTTTCCCTTGTTATTATTATTAACTTGTTTTTTACTGGTATTTTAAATGAATATTTTAGGCCATCTGGCAAACCACTTGAGAGGTCTTCTGCAGGATTTCCCAAACTCAGGTCTCCAGCTGTTTTTGGACTACAACTCCCATCATCCCTAACTAGCATGGCCAGTGGTAAGGATGATGGGAATTGTAGTCCCAAAACCAGCTGGAGACCCAAGTTTGGGAAACACTCCTATATAGAGATTTCTTTTAATCATAGCCAGTGTTAGTCCTGCCCAAAGTAGACCCACTGAAATTAATAGGCATTGCTAACTTCTCTTAATTTCAGTGGGTTTACCCCGAGCAGAACTTTATATATATTTACTGCGTTTATAACCTTGCCTTTTTCTATAACGAACTCAAGGTGGCATACATTTAGTCTGTAAAAATACCCTGCGAGGCAGGTTAGGCTGAGAGTGAGGGACTGGCCCGAGGCCACCCAGACAGTGTCTTAGCTGAGTGGGGATTCGAACCTGGTCTTCCAAGTCCTGTTCCGGCGCTCTGTCTCTCCACACATAATTGGCCGCAGCTCAGGAATGACGCCCTTAATAACAACTTGCACCTTAATATCAGCAAGACAAAGGAGATGGTGTTGGACTTTCGGAGGAAGAGAGGAGAACCAGCCCCCCTGTGTGGAGAGAGTCTCTTCCTTTCAATTCCTAGGAGTTTATCTCAGTGAAGACCTTACTTGGGAAATCAATACAACCCAGGTTGTTAAGAAAGCCCAAAAGAGACTCCATCTCCTCAGAGTATTGCGGAAGAACGATGTCAATCAACATTTGATGATCTCCAAATGTCAATCAACATTTGATGATCTCCTCCTCCACAGTAGAAAGTGTCCTTCCATACTGCATCACGGTGTGGGACGCTGGTTTGACATCAACTGATAGGAAGTGCCTACAGAGGGTGGTGAATGCAGCACAAGATATTATGGGCTGTCCCGTGAATCCACTGGATGAAATAGTGGAAGAACGTTGCCTCAGGAGAGTGAGGAAAATTCTCAGGGATGATTCACACCCTGGCTGGCACTTTCTCCTGCCCTCAGGCAGAAGATATAGAAGCAGGATTAGTCGCACCAACAGGGTAAAGAACAGCTTCTGTCCGTGGGCTGTTAGGCTGCTGAATGAAAAGATAACAACAGGGCAACGGACTTTTGGGTTTGGTGGGTGTGCGTCAGTAAATGAGGGGAGCTGAGTGGGGGGTGCTGGTGTAATCTCACTGCATACAAGTTGTACAAGTGACAATAAAGTATTTCAATTTCAATTTTCTTTCTGCCTTCCAGCCTATGTCAAGTTACGCCCTCCTTGCCGAAAACGCGTACATCAAAATGGTGAGTGGGGTTGGGTCTGCGTCTCCGTGGAGTGCAAGTGCCTTAAATGTGCCGTGGTTGAGCGATGGTCTCCAGCTCCACTGCTGCTCCCTCTTCACAAATGCCTTTTCCCGCAGACCTACGACATCCAGGGGAACCTGCAGAACGACAGCCAGGTGACCGTCTCCATCATCTTCGAGAACAAAAGCAGCAGCTTCCTGAAGAGCATGGAGCTGAACGTCCTGGACTCACTCAACACTAAAATGTTCCGGCCAGAAGGCTCCTCGATACATGACGGAATTCCTGTCCCTTTCCAGCTGCCCCCTGGTATGTCCTGTCTTTGCTGGGGGGGGTGGGGGGTCCAGGGTTGGCCAGAGGCGTCAAGAAAGCCTCCCTTTCCATGAAATGTTTCACGGCATCAAAGGGGTTATATCTAGATTAAGCCCAGGGGCAACCTTTCAAATTATTATTATTATTATTATTATTATTATTATGCCAGAAGACAATTATTAGAGGCCTTACAACTCACTACCAACTACGCTACCAACGGTTCAGAACCTGCTTTTGGACAGTAATGATCAAATTATTTTAATAGTGACTGAATTTTTGAGTGCTGTCCATGTAGAAAGACTGGGCCGTTATAAAGAGATTTAGTGGTTGTATTATTTATGCAAATTGATTTTCTTTGGAGTTAAAGATCTGACTGGGACAAACCTTGTTATGTTGAGCTTGTATTTTGCATAATTTGTATACGGTTTCTATTTGATAATGTGTGGTTTTGCTATGCATAATAAAGGATATATTATTATTATTATTATTATTATTATTATTATTATTATTATTTATTATAATATTTTCACATAATAGATAGAAACTTCATTTGTTTGAGCCACCAGCTATATCAATAAGATAAAATATACTGGGAAATATGTTCTGGAGGTTTACTGGAAGTTTACATTAATACAAATGACAGAATTTGATAGTAGTTGGGGGGGCAGTCTTCTCTGTAGCTGTGTGACTTTGCTGAGGGTCTTTGATGCTTTTCATTTTCATACACTTCCAAACTATGTGTTCTTAGTATGCCTCTGTGTGGTTTGGTAGGGCTCCCCCAGCCCCCACCAATCAATCAAGCTTGAGCCAAAATGGAAGAGAGTGAATATTTGTCAATTTATTTCTTTTTAAAAAAATTTCTCTTTCCCCTGCCCCCACTCCCTTCTCCCAATTTAGGGGTGTCCAGCGAAGCCCAGTTTGTCTTCACCTTGCAAAGTATTGTCATGGCGCAGAAACTAAAAGGAACCCTCGCATTTATCGTCAAAGTAAGGGCCTCTTCCACTTTCCCAACGCTTGAATTCTACTACTACTACTACTACTATTATTATTATTATTATTATTATTATTATTATTATTATTATTATTACAATTTATTGCCTGCCCTTCACCCCAAAGTCCTATGGCAGGCTGTTACAATTAAATTTCACTTACTTCCATGTTTTTAACCTGTATTTTTTTACTCCGTGAACCGCCCCAAGATCTTGTGATGAAAGGTGACCTATAAATCTCACAAGTAAAATAAGAATAAATAAAGCACACCGTTAACATTAAAACTCAGTTTTGCACAGTATTTTTTTAAAAAAAGTTTGAAACAGATTAATGATGAAAGAGCCCTGAACCAATTTCCTAAATAAATAAGTCAGGGGACTTCAAGACGACACTGAACACCCAACCCCCACCTTCATCGCTGGCCATTGGTCTTGCTGGCCACAGGGGCTCATGACAGAATTTAGCAGCAGCCGCAGGGCATCCTGCCAATATGTGGGCATCTGAGGGGGGGTGAAGGCACCGTCCTCTCTGGGGAGAAGGAGGCAGCCACAGAGACCTCATTTTTCTCCTCCTCGGCCCCTCTGTCCTCCACAAACATGTGTTTTTTACTTCTCCAGCCAAGGTTGAGTGCAGGAGGCAGACAAAGCTGGCCGGCAGCTTGATATATAAAAATCCATTGTGCAGCTGCACTAACTAAATCTGTGGCCTGGAGGGGTTATTGCTTTTCCGTTGTGTATTTTTGTGTTTTTATGCCAGAAAACCGCCCTGGGAATCCTCGGATGAAGGGCAGTACATAAAAGTAATAAATGGTGATTTTATATTAATATATTGGATGCGGCTTTATCCCATCCTTGGGACTCTTATGGGTAGAAGGGACTGTAAAGCCAGATTTTTTTTCCAAAGCCTCGGAGAGGAACAGCTAGGCGGGTGGCTGGAGTGAAAAATGGAGCATGCGGGAGGGTCCGTTGGGGGGCTTTTTCTGCCTCCTTCCCCACTCCCCATGAGAAGAGGCTGTTTCAGGGATGCATTGGGGGGTCTGCTTCCTTTGCCCCCACTTCCCACCCTCTGTTGTTTTCTGGCAGGACGAGGAAGGCTCAACACACGAAAAGCTGGACTTCAAGTTGCATTTCAGCTGCGCCTCCTACCTTATCACGACGCCCTGTTACAGGTGAGCCCCTTCCAGCTGCCACTGTCCGCTGTCTCTCGCAGAGAAGGGCAGACCGCTGTCTTTACAAGGCTTCCTAAGTCGCCACGTCACTGGGAACGTAGCGCCTAAGCAATATTCTTGAGACTCTGGGAGCGGACAAATGAACTTCCACTGCTGGATGCAGAGATCGACCTGACATGCTTTTCCCTTGCCCTGCTTTTGAGAAAACGTTTGTAGAATCATAGATTGTGGAGTTGGAAGGGACCCCAGGGGTCATCTAGTCCAACCCCCTGCAATGCAGGAATCTCAGCTTAAGCATCCGTGACAGGTGGGCATCCAACCTCTGCTTAAAAACCACCAAGGAAGGAGAGCCCAGAGCCTCCGGAGTGAACCCTTTCCACTATCACACAGCTCTCACTGTCAGAAACTTCTTCCTGATGTTTAATCGGAATCTCCTTTCTCGTAACTTGAAGCCACGGGTTCGAGTCCTACCCTCCAGAGCAGGGGGAAACAGGCTTATTTATGAACCGTATTTCTTTGCAATGTCATTTGAATGTACTTATTTTTCGCCCTTATAGGACGCACAAAAATGAAGGGGAAATGTGTGTGCGTCCTATGGGGCGAATGCAGGCTTCAGGCTGCTATCCGCAAGCAGCAGGAGAGCTGTGCGACTTTGCGCAGCTCTCCCATGGCTTGCGGAGAGCTGCCTGCACCCAGAAGCCTGGGGCGCGCTGAGCTCAGTGCTCCCCCAGGCTTCAGGCTTCGCGCAGCTCTCCCACGGCTTGCGGATAGCAGCCTGTTCTGGGGGCAGGGGTCGGGGGAAGCTTGGGCTTCCCCCGCCCCAGCCCTGCGCCTGGGGGGGGAAATAATTTTTTTTCTTTATTTCCCCCCCAAAAAACTAGGTGCACCCTATGGGCCGGTGCGCCCTATGGGGCGAAAAATACGGTACTTTGATGCTTCCCCCCCCTTTCTTTGTGTGTCGGTATGAGTGTGTGTTTGCTCGCTAGGCCTGGTGGGCCTCAAGATCATAATAAACATTAAAAAGCTTTTCCGGCCCACAGAAGTGGGCAAGCCAGAGATGGTGTCCCGGCCCACTCCTCTTCCCCCAGCTTCCCTTGCCACTCAATTCACCTTGATTTCTCCTCCCCCAAGTGATGCTTATGCCAAGCTGCTGGAGTCGGGGGACCTGCACGCCAGATCCTTCAAAGTCGACAGCATCACCATGCCTTTCCACCACCTCCTGGCGAAAATCTGCTTCCACCATCACTTCTCAGGTGAGCTCCTGCTGCAGTAGGTTCCCCCTCCTCAAAACAACAACAACAACCCAGAATAGACTGTCCTAGTGGGGTTGGAGAGCTGAAAATAATGTCAATAGATTGGTTGCCAGACGTGATTTCTCCCCCCAGCTGTTGGCATTTGTTTGGGTACAAATTTGAGGGTTTCCACACCCTGCTTAAGTCCTTATGACTGGCAGGTAAGGGGGGTTGGGCTTTTTTTTGCTGCCTTTACCCGTCGTCTATTTCTGCATCGGGTTTGGATGCATCAGGAGTGAGCAATCCAAGGAGACTTGCCCACTCTCTGAGGAGGCCTTCCGTCGCTTCTCAGCATGAGTCCCTGCTTTGAGCTCTGCTTCTCCCCCCCAGGAGATCTAACCAGTGCCTCTTGTTGATATGGACAGAGGGAATAAGCTCTTCTCCTCCTCCTCCTCCTCCTCCTCCTCCTCCTCCTCCTCCTCCTCCTTCTTCACACTCCTGAAAGCTTAGCCTTGTTTTTGAGGGAGAGGACGAAGACGCCCCATCTCAAACGCCTTCTCTTTCCTTCCCCTTCAGTTGTCGAGCGAGTGGGGTCCTGCGCGTCAATGTATAGCCGTTCTATCCAGGGCCATCATGTCTGTCTGTTAGTTAAAAAGGTAAGTGGGGGGGCAGACACAGTGGGGTGATGATTGCATCCTAGGGGAGTCGCTCCACCTCCTTTGATTGTGTTGGTTGGCCAAAATCCGTGTTTGCTGTCTGATTTCTCTCTGTCCGCACCCACAAATGAAAAACCGCTCTCTTTCCAAAGGGAGAGAACTCCGTCTCCGTCGATGCCAAGTGCAACGAGCCGACCTTGCTGGGCAACCTGCTGTCTGAACTCAAGGAGACCTTGTCGCAGTGCTGAGTTGCTCCCGAGAAACTGGTGCGATCCGTTCTCCTCCCCCCGCCTCCCCCCGAGAGAGGAGTGTCGTGAGGCTCACACAGACTGAATCCGGCCGAGCGATAAAGATTCCTCTCCCCTCCCCTCTCTCTCCCCATGCGCACGTACGGTCCTCCCCTACCTGCCCCTCCTGGGGGCGGGCATTTTCCCACTCCCACTCCGCCCTGGGACGCGGGGCGTGGGGGTGGGTGTTGTTTTTCGGTTCTGGCGGTTTACACATCCCGAAGCTGTAGTCTTTTCTCTCTCTCCCCCCTTCCCTCACATTCCATTTTGAACTTTTCGACCAGCCGTGGTGGGGAACTTCTTCTGTACCAGAGAAGTGCCCTGCCATCGTTGACGCAGCCGCCCAAGAGACCCTTGCCACAGTCGATGGCCCCATGAGGTGTGGTGCTGAGCGACCCAAGAAATCGCAGGCACCGCATCTCTTTAAATTGGCTCCAATTTCACGGTTGCTCTTCTGGGTCACCACCCTCAATAGCGTGGTGGTCCACATCCAGGCTGACTGTACCTCTAATTAGTTTTGTTGTTGCTGTTGTTGGGGTTTTTTGTTTTTTTTTTTAAGCCCTGGCTTCCCTCCCACCTCCCACCATAAGCCAGTTGTGTTTGCCTCCCCTCCTGCCTTCCAAGAATGGGATCCATTCCCGTTCTGCGAGATAGATCATCTCCCCTTCCCCTTCCCGTGGGTCTTTGTGATGTCCACTTAGAGAGAGAGAGAGAGAGCAAAATCTCACATTCCTGAAGTTTTTATTTTGTTTAGAATGTAGCAAAAAGAAAACTGGAAACCCAAAGGTTCATTGTCTCTTGGTTTTGTGTGTGGATCCCCCCCCCCCACTTTATTTTTGACATTTTTATTTGGCTTACCATGTTAGGTTGACCCCTTTGGCTGCTGCTGCTCCGGCCATGGTCCTCCCACCATGACCCCAATTACCCCTTTTCGCCCCGTATTCCACCTGCTCCCATAAACTGTGCCTTGGGCTTCTGAACTCCCAGCTCAAGACTCTGATCGATCAGCCGCGTGACATTGGTCCGAGAAACTGGCAGACCGCACAGCTTGTGGGACGGCTCCCTTGTGTTTTTTGGAGATTCTTGGCTGGAATCAAGACTTCTTCCCTCTAGTTTTGACAAACCTTCCCCCAAGCTGCTGTCCCGTAAGACGGAAGTGAGCCGGCGACTTATTTATTTTGAAATCAGCTTGATCACTGTTGAGGAATATGGCACTTAGCAATTTTTTAAAAAGAACCCACCTGTTTCGCAAAATATCATTTTTCAACCTCCCCCCCCCACCCCCAAATAAAGTATATTTTGTGGGATGCAGAGAGAGAGAGCACAGAAACAAGCATGAAAACCCTGGTCTCTGGCTTGCTTTTTGATGTACTGCTTGTTTCAAGACACGGGTGCCTCAACCTTTCCCCCCCCCTCCCCATTTAGGGGTAGGTTTGGGTTTTTTAAAATCCAAAACCACTTGCAAAATGCTTGCCGGCTTGGGGAAAGAGGGGTGCGTTTTGCTCTGGCAGAACTTGATTTATCAGATGGATCCAGGTCTCCCCTCTCCCACATTATCGTCGGGGCCCATGTTGCTTGATAAAAGTATTTAAAAAGTTCTTTGGGGCGGGGAGAAGCTCCTGGTCAACCTTCTGTGGCTTAGTCCGGATTTTTGCGTACGCGTTGGGAGGGAGACTGCACGGCGTCTTTTAAATTTGTCTTAAAAAGGACAAAGGTTCCTTGGAATTAGTGGATTAAAAAAAGAAGTATATATATATATCTATATATGTGTACATATATTCCTGGATGAAAAAAACAACCCTCACTTTAGCATGTAGATTATGTTCTCTTGCAGAAACCTTTTGGTGATTCTAGAACCTTTAAAAAACTGTATGATGTGTTATGTTTTGGGGGGGGAGGAAGAAGAAAATCAAACTTATTTGCTATCGACATTCCCCCCTTTCCCCTGAAATCCCTGAAAGAGAAAAACGCCACAAAGCTGCTGTACCAATTTTTGTGTGTGCGTGTGTGTATGTTGAGATGATCCAATAAAACTACAAAACCAGCTGACTCTTGAAAGGTCTTTCATCTTTCCCCCCGCTTTGGAAAAGCTTCGGTTTTGGGTAAAGGTAAAGGGACCCCTGACCATTAGGTCCAGTCATGGCCGACTCTGGGGTTGCGGCACTCATCTCGCTTTACTGGCCAAGGGAGCCGGCATACAGCTTCCGAGTCACGTGGCCAGCATGACTAAGCCACTTCTGGCAAACCAGAGCAGCGCACGGAAACGCCGTTTACCTTCCCGCCGGAGCGGTACCTATTTATCTACTTGCACTTTGACGTGCTTTCAAACTGCTAGGTTGGCAGGAGCAGGGACCGAGCAACGGGAGCTCACCCCGTCATTGCGGGGATTCGAACTGCCGACCTTCTGATTGGCAAGTTCTAGGCTCAGCGGTTTAACCCACAGCACCACCCGCATCGGTTTTGGTTACTTACCTGTAATGGTTCTAGGGGTTGCTTGTGCGTAAGCCAGTGCAAACACCTGGCTGGGTTGCCTGAGTGAACCTTTTCTGTCCGGACAGCCACTCGCCCGTGGCTGTCTCAATCGCTGTCAGAATCCATCAGTGGGCGTTTCTTAAACTTCTTCCAGCAAAGAAGCTCTTTGACGCCAAGTCTCCGCCTACTCTCCCAGCGCGGAAGCCTTCTGCGCAAGGAGGGCGTGGGCAGCGGAGGACCTCTACTCTCCCCGCTCATCCCCGGCAAGGAGTCATGGGATCGCCTCGCCGCTTCCCCCATCTGCCCCCCTTCTCCACTGGTGCTACGCTGATTCGCTTCCCCAGAGAATGGGCTGCCTCTCCCAATCCCGGGACGCTCTCTGGAATCCCTCTGGATTTTGCTCTCTCCCTCCGGCACTGATGGCAGTTCCCTGACATTACCCATTAATTCACCATTTCGTTTTTTCTTGAGCCATTTTGTTTTTTCTTGAGCCATCAAACCCCTTTTTCAGTTGATCCCATTTTCCCTTTCAAAAGACCCGGACCATTTCATATGTAGTTGGGAGGGATCTACCAGGTTCCTGGCTGTTTGTAAAACCAACGAGACCATCTTTCTGATACAACCAAGCTCGACAGCAGCAAACTGCAGGGGTCCCTCTATCCATAATTTTATTACATCAAAGTGGGCTCTCCATAGAACATTGCGGAAAAGAAAATAATTCAGCAGATCGGGGCGAGGAGCTGGAGAACGGGGGTCTCTCCCTCAAGCTCCTTCAGCGCCATCAAGTTGAGCCAGTTTTTCGAGAGGGTGCTTTCTATACCTAGGGGACACAAAGCAGGCATTAGAGACCCCCCTTGTAGCTGCTGTCCCTAAAACCGGCATGCAGCGCCCTTCTGACTCCACCTTTCCATCTCTGTAACATGGTGGCATAACAGATTAGGAACCTGTGGCCTCCCCAGGTGTTGGAGGACAACTCCATTCCTGATTTTTGGGCTCGCTGGATGGTGGCTGTTTGCCAGGAGTCGGCAGCCACAGAGGTTCCTACGTCCCTTCCTGAAGAAGATGCGCAATACCTCGAAAGAATGCCTCTTTAAGATGGAACCATTACAGTGATGCCTCACAAGACAAAAAGAATCCGTTCTGTGATTCTCTTTGTCTAGCGGTTTTTTCGTCTTGCGAAGCAAGCCCATTGACGGATTAGCGGATTAGCACTATTAGCGGCTTTTAGCGGCTTATCGGCTTATCGGATCAGCTGATAAGCGGCTTAGCGGCTTAGAAAAGGGGGGGGAAGGAAAAAAAACCGCAGGAACTCGCAAGACATTGTCTTGCGAAGCAAGCCCATAGGAAATTCGTTTTGCGAAGCACCTCCAAAACGGAAAACTCTTTCGTCTAGCGAGTTTTCCGTCTTGCGAGGCATTCGTCTTGCGGGGCACCACTGTACTCCCATCTCACACGTGGTCTGGGAGGACAGGAGGGGAGAGTCCAGCAAGAGATGGGCCAGAGACGTATCTCCCTTCTTGATCTAAGAAGAGGTCTTCCTTGCTAATGGAAGAGAATGCCTCTATTTCACATCAGCCCATAAGTCGTGAAGAAGCCATGCACCCAAGTCAAAGTTTTGGAAACTTACTCGTAAAGTTCAGGTTCTCTGGTCTGCGGAAACAGAGGAAGACACGGAGTTAAGTTCAGCGCCATGTGCCGGTTGTATACATGTGTCGATAAAAAACAAAACTGCTAAAGACGCCACTGTCTCCCCTGGCCTTTATTTCAAGGAGGCCAAACCCTGAGTTAGTGCCCAGAACCCCTGGAGTCTTTCAGCACTTGGAGATTTGGGTGTGTGCAACACTGGTGTCAGAAGTGGTGATTCTGCTGACCTCCTTTCCAGGGAAAATGAGCCCTGGGTAGATGCAGGAACCCCTGGAATCTCTCGCTGCTCACGAGATTGGAGTGGCGTGTAACAATACTTATCATAGTTTCAAAGTATGATTGTTTTAAGCTGTTTTTATGTACGTTAACAATCATTGCATTGCGAATCACTTCCAGATGCCTCGTGGGAAGTAATTCATTAGTGAATTACTAGTATTATGAATTAGTAATTCATTAGGAAGAGCACGATTTTCTGCCAGAGTGTGCTGGGAGCTGTCTTTTTAAGAATATTAGATGGCCTATCTATTCCAGCACCCTCTTCTTGCAGTGCCCAACCAGATGTCTCTGGGAAACCCAAAGGCGTGATTCGAACACAAGAGCCCTCTCCTCTCTTGTGTTTTCCAGCAGTTGTTATTCGAAGCATTACTGCCTCCAATCGTGGCGGGCAGAGCATAGCCTTCTTGGCTAGCAGCCATCGATGGCCATGAATTTGCCTAATCCTCCTTTAAAGCCTTCCAGTGGCAGTGAGTTCCACAGTTCAACTGTGCCGTGTGACAAAGGACTTTCATCAGTCCTGAATCCTCCAAGCTTTGTCAGATATCCAAAAGTTCAAGTGTTCTGAGAGGCAGAGAAAAACTTCCCTCTATCTGCTTTCTCCAAATGATGCGTGAACTCTCACGTAACCCCTTTCTGCACTAAAGGTAAAGGGACCCCTGACCGTTAGGTCCAGTCGTGGCCGACTCTGGGGTTGCAGCGCTCATCTTGCTTTACTGGCCGAGGGAGCCGGCATACAGCTTCCGGGTCATGTGGCCAGCATGACTAAGCTGCTTCTGGCGAACCAGAGCAGCGCATGGAAATGCCGTTTACCTTCCCGCCGGAGCAGTACCTATTTATCTACTTGCGCTGGTGTGCTTTCGAACTGCTAGGTTGGCAGGAGCAGGGACCAAACAACGGGAGCTCACCCCGTCGTGGGGATTCGAACCGCCAACCTTCTGATTGGCAAGTCCTAGGCTCTGTGGTTTAACCCACAGTGCCACCCGCGTCCCCTTTCTGCACTAAAAAGCCCCAAATACTCCAACCTTTCTCCATCCCATTGATCCTTCAGGTTGCCCCTTTTCTGAACTTTCCCCTGCTCTACAATCTCCTTTTCAAGGAGAGGTGACCAGAACGGAACAGGGCATTCAAAACATGGCCACACCATAGACCTGCGACATTATGGGATTAGGATAAGGGCGCTGGGAATTGTCGCTTTGCAAGAGGCAAACTACAGCTGTCTTTGGGACTCTCTCTGGGGGAATCCATTTTTGAAAATGTTGTGTGCGTGCGCAGCCACAAACACAACAACCACTTTCGGCTCAGCAACTCCCGTCCATCTTTCCTCGAGGCCGGTTGTTTACCTTGTAGATGTGCAGTGGCTGAAAGATAAAGGAGTAGGGAGAGAAATACAGAATTGTACAGTTGGAAGGGACCCCCGCTGCAATGCTCTAAAAATGTTCTTGGTGGTTTCTTAAACACATTGATGCCGTGGGTCCCAATTCCTTTCCTTCCCCCTGCATCTGCCTCCGTCTTTCCTTGTGGACCCTGTAGGTGCTGTAAGCCGCCCAGAGCGGCTTGGGAAACCCAGCCAGATAGGCGAGGTATAAATAATAATAATAACATTATTATTATTCCAGGTTTACACCTGCTTAGCTGCTGCAATGCTGCATCAGCAGGAATTGATAGGCGTTCAAAGGGTCCCCCAGCCCCCCTGCTGAACGCAGGATGCAACATAAAATCCCAGAGAAAAATCCTGAAAAGCACAACATCCCTGATAGGATGGCCATCCTGTCTTCCCTTCAGCTCTGGCTCCGCTTCCTGGGACGGAACAATTATCCCAGAAAGGGGCCACTCCTCTGTAGGACTGAGTCCCTGCTATATCCTCTCGACAGATATTCGTTAATTTAATCTATAAGCCTCCCCCTCTCCCACAAACTCATTCTCCCAGCCGCTGTTTCCCCACTCGCAACTGTTGCCCTACGTTTTGTGGTGAAGTACCTCAGTTTTTCCAATGGCTTTCAAGGAAATGGGCGCCTACCTAAATCCCGGGAGTTGCTTCAGTGCCATTGACCACTCGCCTGGGTTCCTGTGAAGACAGCAGCCAGGTGTTTAAAAAATCACCTGGAAGAGTTCCCAGCTAATTAAAAAAAAAACTCTGAAATTTTGGATTATTTGAAGGGGGGGGAATATAACCAAATGAAATCGCAAACAGGATTTGAAATTTGAGCAACGGGAAGAAAATGATAATGGATGAAATCTGTCTTAGATGAAAGGGATTGGTATGAAAAACAGCATGGAAGAAAATGTGGGAAGTCAAATCATAAGAGAAATGTGTAACAAATTTGAAAACTGAAATTAATTGGTTAAAGTTTTGAAAAAATTAATTTAAAAAATCTTAAGTAAAAAAAAGAGTTCCTAGCAAAATCATTTCTGAGGATCTTAACGCACACACGCGCACACAAACGTCATATTCTGCACACACACACACACACACACACACACCAATGTGCGTCATCTGGTCCAACCCTCTGCAATGCAGGAATCTTTTGCCCAGTGTAGGACTTGAACCCACAACCTTGAGATTAAGAGTCTCGTCTTCTGCCCACTGAGCTACCCCAGCTCATCTTGCACCTCAGGGTGGGTCTCCCTCAGCTGCTTAATGTTTCACTTTTGGCAGCCTGGACAAAAGTGGTGTGTTGTCTGTTTTTTCCACCTCAGGGGGCCAACCCAGAGCCCCCCAGCTGGTCATTTCGGAAAACTCTACTGCCCCTCTACTGTCCATCACTCCCTTCCTTGCAAGAGTGTCGCACGGGGCGCAGCCAAGGGGGCCTTGCAGAAAGGGGCAAAATCTTCCATTTCCCACGCTCAAATTTTCGTCGCTGCGGAAAACTTTGCTCCAAAACACGAGTGAAAACACCCAACTTACGTTGTCAAACTGTATCTGTGAGAGAGAGAAAGGGGAAGAGGAGGAAAAAACAGAGGATATAACAGGCTTCTTTATTTCTTTATATTTCTTTATATTTCTTCAACCAGATTCTTATATTGCTGGGTTGTAACAAAAACCTCTAAGTGGTGTGCAAGAAACATTAAATGTTACTGGTAGAAACAGTTTTTAAAATGGCTAAAAGCATTTGAAAGGTACTGTATTTTTCGCTCTAGAAGACTCACCTTTTCCCTCCTAAAAACTAAGGGGAAATGTGTGTGCATCTTATGGGGCGAATGCAGGCTGCGCAGCTATCCCAGAAGCCAGAACAGCAAGAGGAATTGCTGCTTTCACTGCGCAGCGATCCCTCTTGCTGTTCTGGCTTCTGAGATTCAGAATATTTTTTTTCTTGTTTTCCTCCTCCAAAAACCAGGTGCGTCTTGTGGTCTGGTGCGTCTTATAGAGCGAAAAATATGAGCGACAGCACTAAAAGGAGATCAAAACACGTCAATGTTTATGGGGCAACCCAGCCAGATGGGTGGAATAATAATAATAATAATAAGTGTCGGGATACTCCTCCCTAAACAAATATGTTTTAAGCAGGCACCACAAAGAGTACCACGGAAGTTCCTGCCCGATATCAAGTGGCAGTGAGTTCCAAAGTCTTGGTGCCGCCACCTAATGGGAATCCTGTAGAGCCCCCACCAGCCAGTTCTTTCTAAAGGGGGGCAGGACTGCTGCGTTCTGCTTCCCCCAAACTGCCTGGGGCTTGTCGCTTGTGCGTGGACATGGCATTGTTGACCTCTGCAATGTGAAAGTCCGAAGGGCCAAGGTGGGGCCCTGTGGCCCTCATTATATTGCAGGGACTGCAACTTCCATTAGCCCCAGCAGCCCACATGGCCGGGAGCTGGGAATGGCAGGAGTTGGAGCTCTGCAAAAATGAGAGTGCCATTGATCCTTGATCTAAGGGAAGAGGCATTCCCTTCCTTCCTTCCTTCCCTTCCTTCCTTCCTTTCTTTCCTTAATTTTGTTTTTATTAAATTCAATAAAGCAGAGACTGCAGCACAAAGCAACACACAGTAACAAGAGCAGTTCCAAAGTGGTTAAAAAAACCACAATGTCTTGATTAAAACCTGAGACATTACAAAAGTTTTCCAACCACCTGCCTGCATTCTATGAAGCAGGTGTCAGCCAAATGTCATTTTACATGGTCTTAAAACGCTGGCAGGTTCTCCACAGACAGGTTTGTGAGGCTGGTGGGAGAGCTTTATTTTCTCCCCCCCCCCCCAACTTTCATATGAAAAGAAGGGAGACCAGGTTTTATTTTCCTTTATAACCCCATTTGCAACTCTTCCAAGCCCAGCTCGTCGTTCCGAACTAATGTTATTGAACCACATCTCAAGAAGTCGCAACACCTGGGATTTCCAGGGATCTGCTATCACTAGGTGTGCAGCTACCAGTAGAAAAAGAATTAGGGTAAATCTTTATGCTGGGTGGTAGGGTTTTGTGAAAGCAGGGCTAAGGCTGGGCTTGGCAAGAGAGGTTGTTTAATAATTTCGGAGAGAAAACCAAAGAGCCGGGTCCAAAATATATACCGTATTTTTTGCTCTATAAGACGCACCAGACAACAAGGCGCACCTAGTTTTTGGAGGAGGAAAACAAGAAAAAAAATATTCTGAATCTCAGAAGCCAGAAGAGCAAGAGGGATCGCTGCGCAGTGAAAGCAGCAATCCCTCTTGCTGTTCTGGCTTCTAGGATAGCTGTGCAGCCTGCATTCGCTCCATAAGACGCACACACATTTCCCCTTTTTACTTTTGCAGGAGGGAAAAAGTGAGTCTTATAGAGCAAAAAAATACGGTAAATCTTTATGCTGGGTGGTGGGGTCGGAATCTGGGTTTAGTGAAAGCTAAGGCTGGTACTGGCAAAGGAGGTTGTTTAATAATTTCGGAGAGAAAATCGAAGAGCCCGGTCCAAAATATATCTACGATTTTGCATTCCCAGCAAGCATGAAGATATCTTCCAAGGGCATTCTCCTTCCTCAGGAGGGAATGCATCTTGCAAATAGAGGCCTTCCGCCAATGATCTATGGAGGGATGCAAATTCCCCCTGCCCCTGCTGCCAGGAGGGGCATTCTCCATTCCCAGGAGGAAGCGCCTGTCCTGAACAGAAGCATTCTTCCATTGCTTGCATGCACTAGAGAATGCATCTTCTTAGACCACGGCAAACCTGTGACCCACCCGATGTTGCAACTCCAATTCCCACTGGCCCCAAGCCAGGGATGAGTCCAACAACTTGGGGAGGGTCCCAGGAGGCCGCTCTCCCCGTCTCGCTTCGTTCACCCTGTCTCCAGAAACATGGGGACTAGAAACTTGCCCAGGGACTGCTTGCTCCCCTTTCTTGCCTCCCAAATGCCTGCCCACCACCGCTAACCCTGCACAGCCCCTGGAAAACTCACATGTACTCGTAGAGGCCCTTCAAGGCGTCTTCCCAGTCTTCAGAGGACCTGGGGGGGGGGCGGAAACAGGGGACAGAAACTCGGGGTCAGAATGTGGGGTTGTGCAGCAGGAAGAATACTCATCGCAAAGTATTGGAAGACACAAGATCTACCCACTCTGGAAGAATGGCAGATGAAGGTGATGGACTACATGGAACTGGCGGAAATGACTGGCAGAATCTGTGACCAGGGGAAAGAGACGGCGGATGAAGATTGGAAGAAATTTAGAATTTATCTTAAGAAACATTGTAAAATTAATGAGTGCTAAAATGTTGAAGTTTTAGAAAAAAGGGGATTACAGCTGTAAAAGACTAAGTAAAAGAAAAGAATAAGGGAGAATTGGATAAAACCAAGGGGTAGGATTTGCTGAAACAAATTTGGAAATTGGGATGCAGAAAGGGGAGGTATGGGGAAGTCGATGAAGTAAGGTTTAAGAAAATTGGATTTGAAATTATACATGTTTGTTTATGTGTTTGTTTGTTTGTATTGGGTAATGTTTGTGGTTATAAAAATTGTGAAAAACCAATAAAAATTTTATAAAAAAAACACAACAGAATGTGGGGTTGTGGCTGGAGAGACTTCTTGGGTGTCAGGGCCAGATGGAAGCCACTTGCCCTAAGAAACCAGTCTCCCCTGTTTTTTAATATGATTATTAGTTTATATTATTTATTTTTATTTTTATTTTTTACCAACAACCAAACACAAACAGTGAAACCCCCCCAGGCAGCTGATACATTGGGTATACATAATCAGTAACAACATATTCAAATCAACCATATGGACAATTTTATATACGTTAACACTCCTCCATCCACAAGGTTTATTTAAACTTTAACATTTTCATTGCCCCAAATTGTTCAAACTTACCCAAATAATTCAATATCTTCTCAAACCAATCCTCCTCTTTCTCACTGACCTCAAACCCTTTCATTCTGTGTATCTTCACAGTTAGATAGTCTAAAATTATAATATTCTTCAGTTTTTTCCTTCATTCGTTCACCCCTAGCTCTTCTGGATTTTTTCCAATTACTCGCTATAACCCGTCTGGCTGCAGTTACCTTGCCCTTATTTTGTGTTATGAAACAAACAGATGAGGGAAAGGTACGCCCATCGTCTGCACTTTAAATTCATCGTCTTTTTTGCAGTTTTTAATGGAAGATCAAACTAAGATCATGGCCACTGGTCCCATCACCTCCTGGCAAACAGAAGGGGAAGAAATGGAGGCAGTGAGAGATTTTACTTCCTTGGGCTCCATGATCACTGCAGATGGTGACAGCAGTCACAAAATTAAAAGACGCCTGCTCCTTGGGAGAAAAGCGATGACGAACCTAGACAGCATCTTAAAAAGCAGAGACATCACCTTGCCAACAAAGGTCCATCTAGTTAAAGCTATGGTTTAAAGAAGGCTGATCGCCAAAGAATGGATGCTTTTGAATTCTGGTGCTGGAGGAGACTCTTGAGAGTCCCATGGACTGCAAGAAGATCCAACCTCTCCATTCTGAAGGAAATCAGCCCTGAGTGCTCACTGGAAGGACAGATCGTGAAGCTGAGGCTCCAAGACTTTGGCCACCTCATGAGAAGAGAAGACTCCCTGGAAAAGACCCTGATGCTGGGAAAGATGGAGGGCACAAGGAGAAGGGGACGACAGAGGACGAGATGGTGGGACAGTGTTCTAACTGCTGGAAGTGTAAACAAGCAAATTGGGATTTCCCCCCCATATGTAGGTGCTGGACTTGTAAGAAAGTCAAGGGTATTTTGGGATAGGATATATGATGAGATAAAAAGGATGCTCAAAGTGATTATACAAAAAAAGAAAGAAGTGAAGCTTTGCTCTTAGGGATTAGAGGGACAGAAGTTTCAAAAAGGATGATTAAGCTGTTTATGTAAGTAAAGAGAGCAGCTAGGATTTCTTAATGCACAAAAATTGAAGGAAAAAGCTCCCGCCAAAGAAGAATGGATAAGGAAATCAGTTTTGTTGAATTAATCAAACTCAATTGTTCTAATTGGATTTTGAATAAATGTGCAATTTAATTGTTTCTGATTTAGAGTTTCATTGTGTTATTATCTTCCTTGCAAACTGCTATTCTGAATACTGCTTTCCCCCTGGGAATGAGTTGGTGGAACCAAGGGGACGTACTCCCCACACTCCCGCAAAAAAATAATGTTTGGGAACCTCTGGCTTAGATTTCACACAGTGGAGAATAAGCGCAGGAATGGGCCTGGAAGCTTTTCTGCTGTGGGAATCAACCTCCCCCAAATGCCATTTGTAATTGTATTTTTTCTAACGTGGGAATGAGAGAAAGAATTCTTACTCGCAATTATATCCAAAGCAAGCTGGCTTGGTGACGTTGCAGGTTACGCAAGAAACGGCTTCGTATTGCTTTATTCCTGTAAAACAAAAACAGAAGACGTCAAATATGGCAGCCAGATTGGTGACTGGAAGCGGCTGCTGGGACCATATAACACCAGTCCTGAAAGACCAGGCATAGGCAAACTCGGCCCTCCAGATGTTTTGGGACTTCAACTCCCATCATCCCTAGCTAACAGGACCAGTGGTCAGAGATGATGGGAGTTGTAGTCCCAAAACATCTGGAGGGCCGAGTTTGCCTATGCCTGTGAAAGACCTACATTGGCTCCCAGTGCGTTTCTGGGCACGATTCACAGCGTCAGTGCTGACCTTTAAAGCCCTAAATGGCCTCGGCCCAGTAGACCTGAAGGAGCATCTCCACCTCCATCACTCAGCCCAGACACTGAGGTCCAGCACCGAGGGGCTTTGGGTGGTTTCCTCACTGTGAGAAGTGAGATTACGGAGAACCAGGCAGAGGGCCTTCTCGGTGGTGGCACCCTCCCTGTGGAATGTCCTTCCATTAGATGTCAAGGAGATAAGCAACTATACAATTTTAGGGGACATCTGAAGGCAGCCCTGTATCGGGAAGTTTTAAATGCTTGACGTTTTATGTTTTCATATGTGTTGGAAGCTGCCCAGAGTGGCTGGGGCAACCCATCCCAGTGGGCGGGTTATAAACAAGATGGTGTTATGTGGTCCCAGCGGCTCCTCCCCGTCACCAGTCTAGCAGCCGCATTCTGGATCAGTTGTAATAAAGCACTAGAACCTGCAATGCAGACGTCTTTGACATCCTCCTTTGGTATCCCTGTGCCGGCCACTCCTGCAAGCCCTCCTGTGGGCTCAGGACAGGAGGCTGACAGCAGGTGGCGCCAGAGCCAATGACAAGCAGAGAGGGCTCTGTTTGGTTTTGTCCCTGTTCTCCTCCTCCCTCCCTGCTGTTCTAGGAGGGCAACACTGAGACTGAGGAGGAGGAGGAGGAGGAGGAGGAGGAGGAAGATGGGAGGCAGGTGGCCGGCTGGTTGAGGCTGGTGGCGCAGCATCTTCCAGTGCCACGCATGGACCCATTTCCTCTGCATCAGAGATTAAAACACCAGAGCATCATTTGCGATGCAAAGTCCAAGCCCACGTTTTGAGGAGTGGGGCAGTTTTTTCCAGCTGAGGGGCCGCCTTCCTTTGCATTCCATCACCCTGGGGCCACTAGCCTTTAAAGGTAAAGGGACCCCTGACCATTAGGTCCAGTCGTGGCCAACTCTGGGGTTGCGGTGCTCATCTTGCTTTACTGGCCGAGGGAGCCGGTGCACAGCTTCCGGGTCATGTGGCCAGCAGGACTAAGCCGCTTCTGGCGAACCAGAGCAGCACATGGAAACACCGTTTACCTTCCCGCCGGAGCGGTACCTATTTATCTACTTGCACTTTGATGTGCTTTCGAACTGCTAGGTTGGCAGGAGCAGGGACCGAGCAACGGGAGCTCACCCCGTCACGGGGATTTGAACCTCCGACCATCTGATCGGCAAGTCCTAGGCTCTGTGGTTTAACCCAGAGCGCCACCCGCGTCCCTATATAAACCACTCCTACCTGCAACTAACCCTTCAATCATGGATGTTGGCAAACCCACAGGCTCACGTCTTGACCCCACCAAAGTCGGAGGGTCTCAACACACGCTCCCCTCTCTCCGTTCAGGCACACAAAAGGCACTGCCGTGATTCAAGATGGCACCTCCCCACAAAAGCCCAACTTACCACAATGGCGTTCACACTTCACTCTACCTAAGGAAAGGCGAGAGAGAGAGAGAAAGTGAGTCGGTTTTTAGGCAGTGAGGTTCCCTCGTGGCTCTCTGGCCACCTCTCAAGAGTAATTGAAATTTGGGCCACGGCCGGGCAGTTGATTAACTGGTTGCATTCAACCAACTTAACAGTGCTGGAGCTGAGATTCCTGGCATCGCAGCGGGTTGGACTAGATGACCCGTGGGGTCCCTTTCCAACTCTTCAATGCTAGGATTCATTTCCGGCAAGGCGTTCCCAGAAGTTATGCATCCCCTCTTGATCTCAGCTTCTGCGCTTCTAATGGTATTGTGTCATTATTATTTTTTTGTCATTGATAATTTTGAAAAGCGAGCAAACCGCCCCAAACGAAGGAGAAATGCAGAAATGCATAAACTACTCGAAAAGAACCCCCCCCAAAAAAACCAAGGAAAACACTGAAAAACAAATTCACTAATAACCCGCCGACACAAATTTATTCCTCTTAATTATTTGCACGAATGGATGAGGAGTAGGGTTATTATGAAACTATGCTGAAACGCATTCCCAAAAGATTTGTGACAAGGTTAAAGTCTTCTGGAATTATATATATAATGAGTTTTTAAAAATGTTCAGGTGCCTGAAGAGACCTGAAGCATTTCTATTAGGAATGGTTGGACTGGAAATACCAAAAATAGATTAAAATTTTACTAGCCCAAAAATGGAAACAGCAGGAGCTACAATAGAAGAATGGCAGGGCGAAGGTAATGGAGTATGCGGAAATGGCAAGGCTGATCGGACGCATCCAGAACCAGGGTGATCAAGCGTTCCAGAAAGAATGGGCTAAATTTACACTATACTTAGAGACTCATTGTACACATATAAAGACACTAGCAGGACCGAGATAAGACTCGCTTTGTGAGAAGAATCAACATTCTATTGAAGACAAAAGTGAACGTTAAGACCTGATAAATATAGGAGGGAGATGTTATAAATGTGCAAAATAAAATGTAGCGGAAGGAAACCAGAAAAAGGACGGAGGGAAGTTGAAAGCTCTGCAAGAGCAAATGATATGATGGTTGTTATGTAATGGCATCATATACAGTAATTGTTAAAATTTGGAAAATTAATAAAAATTATACAAAAAGAAAAATGTTCCCCACAAGCTGCCAATTTAGAAGGGTTCATCCCACCGGCTGCCATATTAGAAGATGGATTCCCAAGACATTCCCACAAGCCATTATGGTAGAATAGGCACTTCCTTCAGCTGACTGTTTGAAGAGGCATCGCTCTTTGTTGTGCCAATTCACTTGCTCAAAAAAATTAACAATCGAACATCAAATTGATTCTAATTTAATACAAATTTACACGCATTTCCAAATAATAAATAATAATAATAAATTTTATTTATACCCCGCCCTCACTGGCCAGAGCTGGGCTCAGGGTGGCTAACACCAATAAAATTACAGGAAAAACATAATAAGGAAAAAAACCCAATTTAAAATACAGGTTAAAATGCAATTTAAAATGCAGCCTCATTTTAAAAGCAGCCCATAGATCAAAACCATAAGGGGAGGGAAGCATAAGGGTCAGACTGAGTCCAAACCAAAGGCCTGGTGGCACAGCTCCATCTTGCAGGCCCTGCGGAAAGATGTCAAGTCCCGCAGGGCCCTGGTCTCTTGGGACAGAGCGTTCCACCAAGTCGGGGCCAGTACTGAAAAGGCCCCGGCCCTAGTTGAGACCAATCTTGTGACTTGGGACTCTAGGGTGTTGCTATTTATGGACCTTGAGGCTCTCCGTGGGGCAGACCGGGAGAGGCGGTCCCGTAGGTACGAGGGTCCTAGGCTGTGAAGGGCTTTCAAGGTCAAAACCAGCACCTTAAATCTGACCCTATACTCCACCGGGAGCCAGTGCAGCTGGAAAAGCACTGGGTGAATATGCTCCCATGGCAGAGACCCCGTGAGGAGCCTCGCTGCAGCATTCTGCACCCGCTGGAGTTTCTGGGACAGCTTCAAGGGCAGCCCCGCATAGAGCGAATTACAGTAGTCAAGCCTGGAGGTGACCGTCGCATGGATCACTGTGGCCAGGGCGGGGCGGGAAAGGTAAGGCACCAACTGCTTAATATGGTACCAACTGCTTTAGTACCTTTCAAAAATAGAATGAACACGCTTTAGCATTTTATCCAGAGGCGATGGATTCCCCTTGCCCCCCATCTTGAAAGAGGCATTCCCACCAGCCGGCCTGCGAGAGGGGCTTCTGCGCGAAAGAGCCATCTTGCTTTCTTAACATGCCTCTTTTTAACTAAGCCCTGCTCCGAAACACAGGTATGTATAATCCAGGAAAGAAACTCCAAACGACGGAAAGAGGGAACACTCACTTTCGATGATGGCATTCCGTAGCAATTTGACTTGTTCCTCGAAAATGGAACGCAGGATTTCCGGAAGGACACCTTTGGGGGGGAGAAGAGAGAGCGAGAGAAGCCCGGCAGCATGTGTGTGTGTACTTTTTAAACTTGGTAGACCATGAATCTTAATCTCAGGGTTGTGAATTCGAGCCCCACATTGGGCAAAAGATTCGGGCATCGTAGGGGGTTGGAGTAGATGCCTCTGGGGGTCCCCTTCCGACTCTACAGTTCTGTGATTAGGAACATCTGCAGACTTTTGCAGAGGAATCGCAGCCCCGGGCGATTCTAGTTGCCATAAATGGTCATCCTAATCGGGGCAAACAGATAAAGGCAGACCCTTTCTATATAATCTATATTTACATTTATTTACCTGGCTTGTAAGTGTTGCCTTTGAATAGGGTGTCCAGCTTCCCATAGACGACTGTAGCTATTGCCTGGAGTTTCTCCATCGCTGTGCAAGATGGGGAAAAGACAGGATGTGGGGAGAGAGCATACAAAAAATTATAAGCCCCCCCCCCGGAAGCTGCAGTCCACATGGACCTTAAATGCAAGGCTGCGCTCCTAACGGGTCAAGAGTTTTGGCAAAGGGACATTTCGATTTTATAAAAAAGAATAACCTGGTTTTTAGTCACCGCCACACCTTGTGGAAGGGAGTTCCACAGGTGAACCCGGTGCAGGAAAGCCTTGTCTAAGTGGCAGGTGGGGGGAAACCTATTTGTTTAAACTCAAGGGCCACGTTTCCTTCAAGCTGGCCTTCCCAGGGCCGCATTTCAGGGTCAACAGTGGGCGGTGCAAGGGATGTAAGAAGGCTGCGGACCCAGCTGGGCGAATGAGGGCGCGGGGCCCGGGGGAGTGGCCTGCGGAGATTTCCAGGGGCCAGGTGGAGAGGTCTTGAGGGCCACACTGGCACACAAGCCTGAATTTCCCCATCTTTGACATGGGGCCCGTCCATGGGGAGAGAGGGGGTGTTATTGCTTAGGAGGTGCTATGACCCGAGGGCCACATCGGGAGGTTTGGAGGGCCACATCCGGCACCCTGGGAGTCAGGGGAGGTGACTCACGGATCTCGGCCGGGACCCCCAGGTTGAGTTCCGCCAGGGTGTCCTGGGCCCAGCCCCGCAGCCTCCGCCCGGCAGCCGGGACGTCCCCCAGCCCCCAGGACTTGCGGCTCAGGTGGGGGGCGTAGGAGGCGAAGCGGAGGGCGAAATTGGGGTCGCACTGCAGGCAGAGCCAGGAGGGGCCCGGCCCCAGGATCAGAACCGCCACCAAGGCCAGGCATGGGGTCCGCCAACCCATCTCCCATTCCTGGCATCTCCAGGGCATCAGACAATGGGGCATTCTGGCTTCCAGGGAACGTTCCGGAACAGCCCCGGTGGTTCTAGATCGTTCCGGAGCGCATTCCGGTTCTCCTGAGGGCAGCGTTGCCGCCTACTCCCATAACAGCCTCTTAATTACCCCGTGTGGGTCGGAGAGATGGTATTGTCGGCCATCTTCCAATGCGCCCCCTAGTGGCCCCCCGAGGGCAGCGTTGCCAACTCTCCCCTCTCCCCGCTGCTCTTAAGCGCTCTTGTGGCAGGGAGTTCCACAAGTTAGTCTGGCTAACTTTCCTCTTTTTTAAAAAAAGAATTAAATATTTCCTTGTGTTACAAAACAGACAAATAAGCACGGAAAGGTACAAACAGGGGAAAAGAGGGGGGACAGCTATTTTCCAATGAAAGTGCGGTTTGTAAAAGTTTCAAATAAATAAAGAAACATGCAGAACGGGAGCTTTTTACAATTGATTTAAAAAGGCAACCAAATGAGCCGGACTCTTTGGCAGGTTTTGAATAAACATACACAAATTTATTGGTTGATAACATGGTAGACAGATAATATGTAAGGAAATGTATAGTTTTATAACATGCAGAGAATAATATGTGCTGAGAAAACAGAGAGGAGCTGAGGGGAGTCTCGGGGGGGGAGGGTTTGAAGGGGGGAATAATGAACATGATATGTTTTGATAATTGTTAATAAAAAATAAATGTTGAAATTGTTAATAAAAAATAAAAAATTAAAAAGAAAAATGCAGATAGACTGCCCCTGGCTGGGATGCTTCACACTGACTATAGTCGCCGGTTACCCTTGGTAGATTTCATGCTTTTTTGTGAATTTGCCTTAGTCCTTTTCCACTAGGAACTGCCAAGATGCTTATTTTATTAATATTATTATTAGAGATATTTTTTAATTGATTTTTCACAGATTGGCCAGTTTACTTATATTTCAACATACGTTTTTCTTAAAAATTTGACTCCCCACCCTTACTTCCAGGATATTTTCATTCCCTAACTTCTGAAGCCATTCCTCCTCCTTAGTAACTAATTATTCTGGCTGCTGTTGTTGCAGACATAATTAGTTTAATCATCTTTTTTGGGGGGGAACTACCACCCTAGGAGAAAAGCTGCAGGACTTTTGGGAACAACCAACTGGAACATTTTCTTCAACTCGTTATCTATCTTTCCCCCCAAAGCCTTTAGCTTTTATATACTTCCACCACATATGACAAAAAGGACGCTCTTGTTGCAGTGAGTTCCACAGGCGAACCAGGTGAGGAGGTGTTGCTTCTCCAGCCACCAGCCTCCCCTTCCTGCAGATATGGAGATGAAGCAATTGCAGAGGGCGGCCAAGACTTTTCAGCTTGAAAAACTTCCCCACCCAAAAATAATATTATGGTTTTTAAAATAATATTTATAAATAAATATTATGTTTTTGTACGTGCTGGAAGCCACCCAGAGTAGCTGGGGAAACCCAGCCAGATGCGCGGGCTATAAATTATTATTAAGATGGGGATGCCCTGCAATTTCAACGGGTCTACTCTCGAGTAGGACCACGCCGGGGCAGTGCCTGGATCGGGACCCGGAAGGGGTGGTGCCGCTCAGCCCCGATCCTGCCTCCAGGGTGGAGTAACGTGCGGAGAGTTCCCCTCTTTTCCAGCGATCCGAGAACGTGGCCGGGGGGGGGAGACTGACCTTGACACGCGTTTTGGGGAGCCCCTCCGGAAAGCAGGTAAGGCGCACGTGAGGATGCGGGGATGCGCGCCCGCCTCCCCTTTTAAAATCGGCGGTCGAATTTGCATTGCAGCTTTGTTCCCCTTTGCAAAAAAGAAAAGCCTGTCTGATGTTGCAATGCATTGCAGATTTCCGGTGTTCCGCGCCCCGGAAACGCCTGCTTCCTCTCTTGCTCGCGAGTAGGGACGAGGTTAGGGCCTCTACCCTGTAAGATCATTTGGGGGGCGATTAACTCCCCCCCCCCAGCGATCCTCTCCTGTTTTTCCCACGGTGGGTTGCCAACTTACGGGGAAGAGGAACAGCTGGTATTTAAGACGACCACCAATTTTTGATAAAGTTAGCAGAAAACATCCTTTTATTTTTATTTTTTTTTATTAACAATTCCAACATAACACAATATCAAAACATATTATATTCATTATTTTCCCCCTCCCCAGCTCCTCTGATTTCTCAACACCTCTTGTTCTCTGCGTACTGTAAAATTGTATAAATCCTTATATTATCTGTTTTACTATGTTAGCAATCAATAGGTTTGTGTATGTTTATTCAAAACCTGCCAAAGAGTCCAATTCATTTTGTGGTCTTTTTAAATACTTTGTAAAAAGTTCCCATTCTTCTTTGAAGTCACAGTTGTCCTTATCTCACAGGTTATATGTCAGTTTCGCCAGTTCTGCATAATCCATCAATTTCTCTTCTCACTGTTCTTTAGTCAGGGTTTTCTCGTTCTTCCATCCTTGCGCTATCAAGACTCTTGCCGCCATTGTCACATACATAAATAAGTTATTTAATTTCCTTGGCAGGTCTTTTCCTACAATCCCTAACAAGAATGCTTCTGGTTTTTTTTACAAATGTCATTTTAAACATTTTCTTCAATTCATTATATATCATTTCCCAATTTTTAAAAAAAATTCTCTACATTCCCACCACATATGATAAAAGGCCCTTTCCTTTTCAGAAAACATTGTTTTATACACGGGAAAAGACGGCAATTCCAGAGACTTTCTGCTCCAAACAATTCCCACCCTCTTTGATAACTGTTATTTGCAAAACGATATCAAAATATAAATAAAAAATAACACACACACCCCCGTAAAGTGCCGGTTAGGGACTTGGGGGCATCTTAATTTTTTTCAGAAGCTTGTCAGATTCATTTGAATTCCACCCCTTCCCCCCATTTGATCTGGATTAATAATAATAATAATAATAATAATTAAATTTTATTTATATCCCGCCCTCCCCAGCCAAGCAGGCCTCACCTTGTAATTGTTATTTCAAAATCTTATAAATGCAGCAAAATGTGAATTGCGGGGGGGCTATGAGAATTTTAAAACATCAATGTTATTAAAGGTTTTCAACCTAATATACCATAAAATTCAAGCTAAACTAAAGAGAATAATGATAAAAAAAAATCAAACAGGAAAAACTAAATTCTCTCTTCCTATGGGACTCTCCATATGGGGTTCAAAGAACTCCGCACATGCTATCTTGTCCCTTATGACAGAGCTGCAAAGTTTGCCCGTGTTCTTCAGCCCATTCCGCAGATGGGGAAGACCGAGGCCGAGAGCAGGGCGGTTGGTGTGGCTTGCCTTTCGCATGCCTCATGTCAGAGGCGGCATTCGAACTCTGGGCTTCCTGCTTTGCAGCTGTGTCTCAGGGTGGGGGGGCTGCGGTTCGGTGGGGAAGGGATTTCAGCCGAAAATATTCACGAACTCGAAACGAGGAACTGGTAGATCAAAACCAGCATTTGGAGGCCAGTTGCTGGAAAGATGCAGGAAATGGATTTTCCTGGCAATCTTCCCGTTGTAAGCATGCAGAAAGAATTTCCTGCCAGGGGGAATTCCTCATTTCAAAGAACTATGAATAATTGGGATTCTGGCTTCCTGAAAGTCCTGGGTTTTTTGTTTTTTTAAATCATCAGCGAGTCTTTTTCATTTGGAAGTTTAGAGGGTTCTCTCCCCACACACCCCTTTATATTATTTATTGGCGTCAAAATGAAGGGTAGGCAAACATGTGTGCTTTTATTTAAAATGCATCCCTGGGTTATTTGCAGGGCGTAGAAATTCGTTCATTTCCCCCCCTTCAAAATATAGTCTGGCCCCCCAAAAGGCCTGAGGGACAGTGGACCGGCCCCCTGCTGAAAACGTTTGCTGACCCCTGAGATAGATAGATAGATAGATAGATAGATAGATAGATAGATAGATAGATAGATAGACAGACAGACACCCTCGGCCGATTCATAAGTTAATGGACTATGCGGAAATGGCAAAATTGACAGCAAAAATAAAGCGATAAAAGAGACAAATGTATCTTTAACCCAATGTATTATTGCAGCCTTTTTTTTCACCATTCAAGCAGCATAGCCTTCAACATTTCTCCAGTGAAAAGACGGACGTCCTTCTCAATAATAATAAGTACCAGACTTTTAGAAGACATCTGAAGGCAGCCCTGTTTAGGGAAGCTTTTAATGTTTAATAGACTATTGTATTTTAATATTCTGTTGGAAGCCACCCAGAGTGGCTGGGGAAACCCAGCCAGATGGGAGGGGTATAAATAATAAATTATTATTATTATTATTATTATTATTATTATTATTATTATTATTACAGCACCCATCTGACTGGGCTCTCCCAGCCACTCTGGCCGACTCTCAACATATAAAATATTATAATAAAACATGAAAGTATCATTCAGTCTAGGTCTTGTGCATAGATTTTTACAAAAGATGAAAATTTTCACCCCAGAACCATTTCCACCGACCCCTGAGAGTGTCAGTTCCAACCACTTTGGAAAGCCCAGATCAGTTGAACCAAGAGGGGGAGGGGGCTTTCTCCTGGCTCCCCTCCAAAAAACGTCATTTTCGTATAAATAATGTCGCCCTTGGGTTTTTTAAAAAGAAGAAGAAAAGGAAAAAAAAACCCTCTTGCACGAGCGTCGCTTTCCCTAAAAGGAAGTGAGTTCAGCAGGCGTTACTCATCAGGGTTCTGAATCTTCCTCAAGCAGAGAGGTTTCCCGTGTTTTGGGTCAGGATCCGAGCGAGCGACTTGCAATCCAAGCTCCGTAGGGTGACCTCAGGATCCTGTTCCGGTGCGTTTTCTTAAAATATCCACCTTTTTCTGTTTTTTCCCCGTCTCCCTTCTTCTTATAATTCAAAAAAGCAGGCAGCGACGAGGAGGCCCATCGCCAATTCCGCCTGGAGGCTCTGCATTTTGTTCCGGTCGGAAAGTGGTGCCGGTAAGAACACGAACCTGGGTTTAATAAATAATAATAATAATAATGTTATTTATAAATAACAAAACAAAGATTCCTTGAAATGTGGGAATCGTGGCTGAGTACCTTTCGATGGGATATGTATGGGTAAAATAAAGAGGTTTTTTTTGATCCGTTGCTTCCTGGCTGCCTCTCAACTTCCTCGTGTTGTGGGGATTAAATTGGGATCTTGGGGGGGGGGGGGCTGTGAATACAATAAATAAATATTGAGTTATTAATTTGTTTCTGGGATCTTTTATAAAGGGCGGTATATAAACAGAACTATTGTTGTTGTTAATACTCCTCAGAGGAGACCCGTTGAAATAAATGGATCTGTGTATTCTTTCACAAAATTTGTATACCACTTAAGAACCTCTAAGAAGTTTAATGACAATAGGAAATGTTTGAATTGTCATTTTTTAAAAGCAGTTATATGGAAATATTCAAAGGATGGTGGAAATAAACACATGTAACTTCTACTTGGCTAAACAAAAATGTTTTAAGCAGGGACAAAAGTTAGACTTCCCCCCTTTTTGTAAAGACTTTATACTTCATTTTATAGTGTATAGAGGGTCAAAGTTGGTCTTGTCCATGTGGTTCCAAAAGCAGACTTACATGAATATTGTAAGGACTGTGAAAAGCATTGTTTTCTAGGTCCCTGACTTTTTAAAAATAAAAATATGCATTTCATTGAGTCATAGAATCATAGAATTGTGGAGTTGCAAGGGAACCCCAGGGGTCATCCAGCCCAACCCCCTGCAATGCAGGAATCTCAGCTAAAGCATTCATGGCAGATGTCCACCCAACCTCTTCTTAGAAACCTTCCCCTGTTGAACAGCTCTTATTGTCAGAAAGTTTCTACCATATGTTTAGTCGGAGTCTCCATTCTATAACTTGAAGCCACGGGTTCGAGTCCTACCCTCCGGAGCAGGCGAAAACCAGCTTGTTCCACCTTCCTTGTCACAGCCTTTGAGATATTTGAAGGTGGCTCTCATATCTGCTCTCAGTCTCCTCTTTTCCAGCCTAAACATGCCCAGCTCCTTCAACCGTTCCTCATCAGGCCTGGATTCCAGACCTGTACAATTAATTCCACCTTTTTTATTACAAGCACAGTGCATACTGTTTCCTCCTGTCTGCCTTCTAAAAAGTTTGATGCTAAAGCCTTGCCAAAGAGGAAGAGGTTTCCCTGTATTTAAGAATCTGAACCTCCCCACGCAGGGGCAGTCTACCTCTGAATTAGCAACTGCTGCAGATATGCTGATGACACAACCTTGATGGCAGAAAGTGAGGAGGAATTAAAGAACCTTTTAATGAGGGTGAAAGAGGAGAGTGTAAAATATGGTCTGAAGCTCAACATCAAAAAAACAAAGATCATGGCCACTGGTCCCATCACCTCCTGGCAAATAGAAGGGGAAGAAATGGAGGCAGTGAGAGATTTGACTTTCTTGGGCTCCATGATCACTGGAGATGGTGACAGCAGTCATGAAATTAAAAGACGCCTGCTTCTTGGGAGAAAAGCAATGACAAACCTAGACAGCATCTTAAAAAGCAGAGACATCACCTTGCTGACAAAGATCCATATAGTTCAAGCTATGGTTTTCCCGGTAGTGATGTATGGAAGTGAGAGCTGGACCATAAAGAAGCCGAAGAATGGATGCTTTTGAATTCTGGTGCTGGAGGAGACTCTTGAGAGTCCCATGGACTGCAAGAAGATCAAACCTCTCCATTCTGAAGGAAATCAGCCCTGAGTGCTCACTGGAAGGACAGATCCTGAAGCCAAGGCTCCAAGACTTTGGCCACCTCATGAGAAGAGAAGACTCCCTGGAATAGACCCTGATGTTGGGAAAGATGGAGGGCGCAAGGAGAAGGGGACGACAGAGGACGAGATGGTGGGACAGTGTTCTCGAAGGTACCAGCATGAGTTTGACCAAACTGCGGGAGGCAGTGGAAGACAGGAGTGCCTGGCGTGCTCTGGTCCAGGGGGTCACGGAGAGGCGGACATGACTAAACGACTAAACAACGACAAGCAGACAGGGAAAGGCTGGTGCATTTGTGGTGGGCTTCCCTGCAGGCCTCTTGCTGACCCTTGTCAGAAACAGGATCCTGGGTTCAATGGGCCTCTGGGTCTGAGTCAGGCAAGGAGAGTTTGGGGGCGGCGTAAGAGGGGGTAGATGCCTGAATTGGAGGAAGTGGATGGAGAAAAAGGCCTCCTCTCTCCCTCTTCTAACAGTGGATCTTGCAGACATCCAAGGAAGCTGATCATGGGAAGATTCCAGGCAGACTTTTCCCAATAAACTGCGGAACTCCCTCCCACAGGGTATAAAAGAGGAATGGGGAAATTCGTGGAGGAGGAGTGGGCTGTCGATGGCAACTAGCAACCAGCTTATTCCAAGCAGATCCCCCCCTTTTTTTACAGGAAAAACCCCTCTCTCCAGGGTGGTCCAAAAAATTCTATATGCTTTACTTGAGATTCCTGCATTTCATGGGGGGTTGGACTAGATGACCCTTGGGTCCCTTCCGACTCTACGATTCCGAAGCTTTGAAGCAATATCTTCTAGTTGGTGCTTTTGTGTTGTTTCGAGAGACAGCTTCTCTCTCGCTCTCTCTTTCTGCACTTCCTGCTTTCTTCACCAAAACTGACATGTGTCTGCACACAGGATGTGGCTTTTAAGCGAAGCTCGAACTCGGTTCTTCGTAAATGGGGCTTGCACCGCTGCAGGAGGACGGTCAGATCCTGCCCTCCCTCTCCCCGCCCTCGACTTCCTCTCTCAACTTCCCTTCATGGGACATCTCTCTTCTTTTAGAGACACCCCAGGGGCCTCGATTCCTGTCCTTCAAGAACCATCTCTCATACACACACACACATTGCATGTTTTTAACAGTGAACAAGGAGGCAGTTAATTCAGTAGGAGGCGCCTTCATTCCCCCCCTTTATATTTTATTAAATTTCCAGAAATTTCACACATGCATTCCAATACATATTGATTTTTTCTTCCCACTCCACTTTCCGTGGTGTTTTTTTTAAAAAAAATCTCCCCTTTGCTGTACCCTATTTTCTCTCTCTTATAACATTAGAGATCCCAGCCCCCAGGGAGATTAGACTGGCCTTGACCAGAGCCAGGGCCTTTTCGGCCGTGGCCCCGGCCTGGTGGAACGCTATCTCGCCATGTGGGATTTGACATCTTTCCACCGGGTCTTTGGTTGGGGTTCAGTTTGATTCTGTTCTTTTTGTATAAGAATAAGCATTAAAGAGGCCTTCTAGCCCACTCATGGGCCCTTTAAAAGACCAGTGGTAACAGTTGGCCCTGGAGAATATTAAAAAGGTAAAGGGACCCCTGACCATTAGGTCCAGTCGTGGCCGACTCTGGGGTTGCGGCGCTCATCTTGCTCTATAGGCCGAGGGTTCATGTGCTTCCGGGTCATGTGGCCAGCAGGACTAAGCCGCTTCTGGCGAACCAGAGCAGTGCACGGAAATGCTGTTTACCTTCCCGCCGGAGCGGTACCTATTTATCTACTTGCACTTTGATGTGCTTTCGAACTGCCAGATTGGCAGGAGCTGGGACTGAGCAATGGGAGCTCACCCCATTGCGGGGATTCGAACCACCGACCTTCTAGGCTCTTGGACTTAACCCACAGCACCACCCGCATCCCTTGGAGAATATTAACCTCTCTCAATTTTACCTGTGCACTGCCATCTGTCCGGATTTAAATTTGCTCCGAACTAATTTTAAGATGTATTTAATTAATTGCTTGCTTGTTCTTATGTTCTTTGTATTCTGTGTTAGTTTTGTGATGTTAGCCGCCCTGAGCCCAGCTCCAGCCAGGGAGGGTGGAGTACAAATAATTTATTTTTATTTATTTATTTATTTATTTATTTATTTATTTATTTTTATGACAATAATACAACCACCTGTAATTGGACTGGATCACAGGATTATAGACTTGTACAGTTGGAAGTGACCCCAAGAGTCATTTAGTATTGCAAGGCAGGTATCGCAGCTAAAGAATCCCTGACCGGTGCCCCCCCCCCAAACCCCTCTGTTTTAAAAAGAAAAAGCATTATATAAAAACCATGTCTATCCATTCTGCTGCAGGTTGAAGAGCTTTTATACGACCGGCGGAACTCCTTGACACTTTAAAATCCGTTCGTTCGAAAAACTCCTCTGTCGCAGTGGCAAATCTCTCGGTTATCAGTAACTTTGGGGGGGCAGCCGAGTCGAGCAGGAGATGTCTAACCCTCTGCGGCAAGTTTTCAACAAGGACCGCACGTTCCGCCCCAAGAAGAAATTCGAACCCGGAACGCAGCGCTTTGAGCTGCACAAAATGGCGCAGGCGTCTCTCAACGCCGGGCTGGACTTGAAGGTGGCCGTGCAGCTGCCGCCGGGCGAGGAGCTGAACGACTGGGTGGCCGTCCACGTGGTGGACTTCTTCAACCGCATCAACCTCATCTATGGGACCATCGCCGACTCCTGCACGGAGCAGAGCTGCCCCGTGATGTCCGGGGGTCCGAAATACGAGTACCGGTGGCAGGACGAGAAGTCCCGCAAGCCCACTGCCCTCTCGGCCCCGCAGTACATGGACCTGTTGATGGACTGGATCGAAGTGCAGATCAACAATGAGGACCTTTTCCCCACCAACGTTGGTGAGTCCGTTTCCGGTATTTGCCGCGGGGGGTGAGGGTGGGACGACCGGACGTCAGCCAGCAGCGTGGTGCAGCTGCGCAAAAAGGCGCATGGGATTCTAGGCTGCATTAATCCAGAATGTGGCAGATAGGCTGGTGACTGGGAGTGGCCGCTGAGACCGCATAACACCGGTCTTGAAAGACCTACATTGGCTCCCTGGACATTTCCAAGCACAATTCAAAGTGTTGGTGTTGACCTTGAAAGCCCTAAATGGCCCAGTATACCTGAAGGAGCGTCTCCACCCCCATCGTTCTGCCCGGACACTGAGGTCCAGCGCTGAGGGCCTTCTGGCGGTTCCCTCATTGCGAGAAGCAAAGCTACAGGGAACCAGGCAGAGGGCCTTCTCGGTGGTGGCACCCGCCCTGTGGAACGCCCTCCCAGCAGATGTCAAAGAGAAAAACAACTACCAGGCTTTTAGAAGACATCTAAAGGCAGCCCTGTTTAGGGAAGCTTTTAATGTTTAACAGACTAGTGTACTTTAATACTTTGTTGGAAGCCACCCAGAGTGGCTGGGGAAACCCAGCCAGATGGGCGGGGTATAAATAATAAATATATTGTTGTTGTTGTTGTTGTTGTTATAACAACCTTGCATTCCCAAGTCACGGGAAGGTGGTGGTTCAGTTTTTGCCCTGTGCTGGACTGATCCTCTGTTGTGGGGTGCTTTGGACCCAGAGGAAGTGGGGGGAGGACCAGCTGGGGAACCCCCACGGGAAGAAGGCTCAGAGCCCGTGGAGGGGTGGTGGAATGGCAATGAGTGGTCAGAGGGAGAAGAGGAAGAGGACTGGGAGGTGGAGGTGTCGGAGGCTGAAGAGGTAACAGGGCTTAGTGAGCAGGGAGAGTCTGTGGCAGAGAGCAGTCCAGAATTGGAGGCAGAAGCTGAAACAGGAGAGGAGGGAGGCCAAGAGGCAGAGATGAGTCCGCTTGGTGAAGAGTCACGGGGGTCTCCCCCTCCTGTTGCAACCACTCCCCTCCCTGCTAGTCTCCCAGAACCAGGAGAGACATGAAAAGGGCGGAGGAGAGGTTGGTTTTGGGCAGGCGCAGTCTCCGATTGCTTGGGGAAAACCCATTAGAGGAGGAGCTGTCATGGACTGACTGGATGCAGAAAGGTGGTGGGAGGAACCTGCTGGGGGGACCCCCAAGGGAAGTCCGGAATCAGAGGTGGAAACTGAAGCAGGAGAGGAGGGAGGCAGAGATGAGTCCGGCTTGGGAAGAGTCATGGAGGTCTCCCCCTCCCGCTGTGACAAGCTCCCCTCCCTGCTAGTCTCCCAGAACCAGGAGAGGCGTGAAAAGGGCGGAGGAGAGGTTGGTTACACACAGGAGCAGTCTCCGATTGTTTGGAGAAAGCCCTGGGGAGGAGAGGGTTGAGACGGCTGTGGGAAGGCAGGGAGTTCCAGTCTGGGCAACTGATCCATTGGAGAAACCAGCCAAGTCTCAGGGCAGAGTCTGTATACAAGGTCCAGTCCAGTCCTAAGGTCAGGTGTATCTCAGTTCACGTAGTTGGACGATCCGGGGGTCAAGAAAGCCGTGAGTCTCAAGAAGCAGCAAGGTCTGGTCAGGAAGGACAAATGTTTGTTTCCAGCAACTCACTGAGGCTGGAAGCCCTGCTTAAGAAACTGGAGTCAGCTGGTTCACACCAGGAGCAAGAAGGCTGATCAGGAGGGGGCTGGATGGACCCAACTGTCTGACTTGATAGGAAGCAAGCTTGCTACTTAAATCAGCTGCATACCGTATTTTTCGCTCTATAAGATGCACCAGACCACAAGACGCACCTAGTTTTTGGAGGAGGAAAACAAGAAAAAAAATATTCTCAATCTCAGAAGCCAGAACAGCAAGAGGGATCTCTGCGCAGCGAAAGCAGCGATCCCTCTTGCTGTTCTGGCTTCTGGGATAGCTGCGCAGCCTGCATTCACTCCATAAGATGCACACACATTTCCCCTTACTTGTTAGGAGGGAAAAAGTGAGTCTTATAGAGCAAAAAATACAGTATTTGGAACAAGGAGGACTAGAAACTTTTTTATTAGAGGGAAGGCCATAGCTCAGCCGTAGATGTCCAAAAGGCTCCTGGAGGGCTGCTGCCGGCCAGTGTGGACAGTATTGACCTTAGACAGGGGCAGTGTGTGTGTGTGTGTTGGGCATCTCCGCTGCCCGTCGTGACCTGGGCATCATGTGCGTTTCTCGCCCCAGGTACCCCGTTCCAGAAGAACTTCCTCAAGTCCGTCAAGAAGATCCTCTCGCGGCTCTTCCGAGTCTTCGTCCACGTCTACATCCACCACTTTGACCGCATCGCCCAGATGGGCTCCGAAGCCCACGTCAACACCTGCTACAAGCACTTTTACTATTTTGTGACGGAGTTTGGCCTCATCGACACCAAGGAGCTGGAGCCCCTGGTGAGTGCCCAGCCGGGCTGAGCCCCTTGCCCTGGGACCAGGCCTCCTCTGGGGAAGAGGCTTGCCAATCTTTTCTTAATACAGCGGACGCTCAAGTTGCGTACGTGATCCGTGGAGGAGGCACGTTCGCAACCCGCAGTGTTCACAACCCGCAGCGCCTCGTCTGCGCACGCACGGGTTGCAATTTGGCACCTCTGTGCATGCACAACGTGCCATTTAGCACTCCGCATGCGCGAGCCCTGAAACCCAGAAGTAACCCGTTCTGGTACTTCCGGGTTTTGGTGCGTCCGTAACCCGAAAACACGCAACCTGAGGCATCTGTAACCCGAGGTATTACTGTATTTACCGTATTTTTCGCCCTATAAGACACACTTTTTCCCCTCCAAAAATGAAGGGGAAATGTGTGTGCGTCCTGTGGGGCGAATGCAGGCTTTCGCTGAAGCCTGGAGAGCGAGAGGGGTCGGTGCGCACTGACCCCTCTCGCTCTCCAGGCTTCAGAAAGCTATCCGCTAGCCGTGGGAGACCCAACTCTCCCAGGGCTAGCGGAGAGCTTGCCTGCACCCAGAAGCTTGGGGCACGCTGATCTCAGCACGCCCCAAGCTTCGGGCTTAGTGCAGCGCACCTGGGGGGGAAAGAATTCCCCCCCCTTTATTTCCCCCCTAAAAAACTAGGTGTGTCCTATGGGCCGGTGCGTCCTATGGGGCGAAAAATACGGCATATGTACAAAACCTGGGCGCGGGTGGCGCTGTGGGTTAAACCACAGAGCCTAGGACTTGCCGATCAGAAGGTCAGCGGTTCGAATCCCCGCGACAGGGTGAGCTCCCGTTGCTCGGTCCCTGCTCCTGCCCACCTAGCAGTTCGAAAGCACGTCAAAGTGCAAGTAGATAAATAGGTACCACTCCAGCGGGAAGGTAAACGGCGTTTCCGCGCACTGCTCTGGTTCGCCAGAAGCGACTTAGTCATGCTGGCCACATGACCCGGAAGCTGTACGCCGGCTCCCTCGGCCAGTAAAGTGAGATGAGCGCTGCAACCCCAGAGTCGGCCACGACTGGACCTAACGGTCAGGGGTCCCTTTACCTTTACCTTTATGTACAAAACCCGCAAGGCGATGGCATAAAATACAGCCCTCCTGCGTTCTCAGGGGTTGAGCTGGATGATCTTTGGTGTTCCCTTCCAGCGCCACAGTTCTATGAGCCTGTGGCTTTCAGTGATATTTATATACCGCTCGATGTGCAGAATCACTTAGCCGCTTGCACTGAGGTCTTTTTGGGGGGAAAGAGGAAGAGCAAGGCTAAGCCTCATTTGGAAATTGTCGTTAGTAATATTGGAAACAGAAATTCAGCCCCGGCGAGCGAGGAGGGACCACGAGGGTCACGTAGCCCAACCCCCTGCCACGCAGGAATCTTTTTGCTCAACGTGAGACTCGAACCCACAGCCCTGAGATTAAAAGCCCCATGCTCTACTGACGGAGCTACCCCACGTATTATTATTATGACCATCGTCATTTTTATAGCATTCATATACTGCCTGGTGTGCAAAATTCCAAAGTCATTCCCATAAGACATAATAAGATGATTTGAAAAAGGAAATGGCAACGCCAAGTAATATTTGGAAATCATTTTTATTATTACCATCATCTTCATTATTACTGATACTGTTATTATTATTGTATTTATATGCCGTTAACCTACCTTGCCTACAAGACCTTCATAAGGTCTAGCAGCTTGCTGCTTTAAAAAATAAATAAATAGTGGTGTCCTGAACCTTATTTTACCTTTGTTGCTGTGCAATGTTGATAACAACAACAACAACATCAACAACAATATTTTATTTATACCCCACCCTCCCCAGCCAATATTTTATTTATACCCCACCCTCCCCAGCCAAGGCCAGGCTCAGGGCGGCTAACAAGCAATAATAAAAACAAGTTGAATGAATACAACTTAAAAACCAGATTAAAATACAACATTAAAACATGGAAACATTAAAATGCAGCCAAGCTGATATAGATATAGATAGATATTCATTCTTTCTCACAGTTTCGAACGGCAGAAAAGCACTCAGTTCTTTCCCCCTTCCCTCTTTTATTTGACAGAAGGAAATGACCTCGAGGATTTGCCACTGACGCCCTGCAGGGAGCGATTCCCCCGGCCAGATACGAGCCTCTCCTGGGACTGCGGAACTCTCCTCCACTAGGGAGGGCAAGCGGAATCTGGAGCTCCTTCCTTCCCTCTTTAAAGAAAATAATATATTGTTTTATAAAACAAAGCCAAAGAAGGGGGAGGGGGAGAGAGAGAGAGAGTTATCCTATGACGACTACTAAAAACTGTTTTATACAATGATTTTCCTTGTTAGAGAGAGTGTGTGTATGTTGTGTGTGTGTGCGCCTGTATGTACTATAATCAGGGATAGAATCATAGAACCTGAGAATCCTGAGGGTCATCTAGTCCAACCCTCTGCAATGCAAGACTCATTTTGCCCAATGTGGGATTCGAACCCACAACATGAGTCTCATGTTGTCCCTATCTTTTAAAAAAAGGGGGGGGGGGAGAAGACCCAGGTAACTACTGACCGGTGAACTTGGTGTCGATACCAGGAAAGGTCCTAGAATCATTCAACTTGTTTTTATTATTGCTGGTAAGCCGCTCTGAGCCCGGCCTTGGCTGGGGAGGGCGGGGTATAAATAAAAAATATTATTATTATTATTATTAGAACAGATAATTCAACAGGTGGTTTCTGTGAGCATTTAGAAAAAGGAGTCTAGAGTTCAGATCAGGGGAAGTCATAGCGCTGCACTCTTCCTTGGTCAGACCACATCTGGAGTCCTGTGTCCAGTTGAGGGCGCCACAATTTAAGAAGGATGTTGACAAGCTGGAACATGTGCAGAGGAGGGCGACCAAGATGATCAAGGGTCTGGAAAGGAAGCCTGATGAGGAACGGTTGAAGGAGCTGGGGACGTTTAGCCTGGAGAAGAGGAGAATGAGAGGAGACATGATAGCCATCTTCAAATATCTCAAGGGCTGTCACATGGAAGAGGGAGCAAACTTGTTTTCTCCTGCTCTGGAGGGCAGAACTCGAACCCATGACTTCAAAATGTTCAGGGATGCAGGAGAGGATATATTGTTTGATTATAGCCTTGTGTTAACAAGTTCACAATTTTAGCAGAGTAACATTCCCGTTTTTCAACTCGCAGTGGATGCGTTTGCTCAGGCTCGCTAAAGCCTCTATAATACAGTGGTACCTCAGGTTACATACGCTTCAGGTTACAGACTCCACTAACTCAGAAATAGTGCTTCAGGTTAAGAACTTTGCTTCAGGATGAGAACAGAAATCATGCTCTGGTGGCGTGGCGGCAGCGGGAGGCTCCATTAGCTAAGGTGGTGCTTCAGGTTAAGAACAGTTTCAGGTTAAGTACGGACCTCCAGAACGAATTAAATACTTAACCCGAGGTACCACTGTAACTGTTCTGGTATTTTCCCCTTATTCCCTCATAAAAGATAAGACAGGACACAGTCTTCTATAAAAGTATAAAAAGAGTTTACTCACATTCTGTTCACAATCGGATCCCAGAAGGCAGACTTAGCTTAGAAAAGTAACATACACCTGGAAACTATCTCCTAAGGAGGCTGGAGGCCAAGAGAGCATCTTTGACTAAGCAGACGTTGCTTCTTCGATGCATGTAGTCAAAGAGAGAGAGATGGCTGCCCTTCCCTGTGCTTTTGTCATTACCTGCACAGGTGAGGCCACACCCACCTCTAGTCACATGCAGAGGAAGTCTGTCCCAGCCCAGAAGGAAACAGGAAGTTGACCTGCTGGCTGGACAAACATTCCTCCCCATATGTAAACATGTTCACTCTAGGAATGTTGTACTTGACTGCTCTTGTGTTTCACATCCCACAAGAAGAAGGTGGTGGCCTCTCCTTCCTTGAAGGTTTTTAAGCAGAGGTTGGCTGGCCATCTGCCATGGATGCTTGAGCTGAGATCCCTGCATTGCAGGGGGTTGGACTGGATGACCCTCAGGGGTCCCTTCCGATTCTCACAGATGCCACTTGACCTGAGTGTTTCTTCCTGGCTGGCCCTTCCTTTCCCTTGCCCAGGCGGGGGGTGGAGAGGAGCACCCATTTGAGTGTGTGCAAAAACTGGCCCACCCATGGGACCCCCTCCCACTTTGACCAGCGGAACTGGCACTGCCACAGGTGCTGCCCAATAATTGTAAGAAATTGGTCCCGAGCTCGCACTTTGGAACTCCCTGCCACTTGATATTGGGCATGTGCCTCCGCCCTACCTGTTCCAGCTCCTGCTAAAAAAAATCTTGCTTCAGAAGCCGATGTGAGTTTTAATCAGTTTTTAGGACTCTCTCGGACTTGTGATTTGGGGGGGGGGGTAGGGTTGAAAGGAGTCTCTGCCTGCCATTAAACCTCTGTGGGGTTTTTTGTAAGTGTTTTGTGGACTGGATCCTATGGGGAAATATTTCGCTTGGGCGAAATCTGCCTGTACTTTTACGTGCAGAACTCTGTTCAAACCACTAGCTGGAAATACATGTATTTTTAAAAGAAAATAATAATAATAATAATAAACTTTTCTAGCACTGCCTCCGTTTGATAATCTACTCTCCCACCATAAAGTGTTGTGATTTTGAAGGGATCTTGGTGGGATTTTTTAATTATTTTTTAGCAATTTTGGGACACAACGAGTCCTGTCCCAAGACTTCTGAAGCATGTCCTCTTGGATTGGCTGGGTTGGCAAGGGAACCTCGGATGCGGCCCTCAGAACCCCCGGTCTGGCCCTCAGAACACTTCTCAGGCCACACTCCCTTTCCCCCCATAAATTAAAACACATCAATCATTAAAAACCTTCCCCATATGTTTAATACAAATATCTTCATATGCCTGTTTAACATATTTATTGCAAGCCATTTCTTGTGTTTTAACAAATTTTATGTACATTCCTCAAATACATTTTTGCCTGCGTGACCATACACGTTCTAATGCAAAAGTTTTCGTCCGTGTTGTGAAATCGCTTCAGAGGAAGCAATTCATAAATTAATAATAACATGAATATGTGATCTGTATGCATACATTACCCTAAATCAGGGGTTAGCAAACTTTTTCAGCAGGGGGCCGGTCCACTGTCCCTCAGAACTTGTGGAGGGCCAGACTATATTTTGAGGGCGAAAATATGAACGAATTCCTATGCCCCACAAATTACCCAGAGATACATTTTAAATAAAAGGACACATTCTACTCATGTAAAAACACGCTGATTCCCGGACCGTCCGGGGGCCGGATTGAGAAGGCAATTGGGCCAGATCCAGCCCCTGGGCCTTAGTTTGCCTACCCATGCCCTAAATACCTGTTTTTATGGACACAACCTTTCGTGGGAGAGATGCTCCGCAAAATTCGGAGAAGTGGGAACGCCCAAAGAACGGTTCTGGCAGCTGTGAATCAAGCCCCTTCTGCACTGTGCATTTAAAGCAGTCTGGTGTTCCTCCCCAAAGCATCCTGGGGAACTGTAGTTTGTTGCGGGCGCTGAGAGTTGTTGTTGTTGTTTAGTCGCTTAGTCGTGTCCGACTCTTCGTGACCCCCTGGACCAGAGCACGCCAGGCACTCCTGTCTTCCACTGCCTCCCGCAGTTTGGTCAAACTCATGCTGGCAGCTTCGAGAACACTGTCCCACCATCTCGTCCTCTGTCGTCCCCTTCTCCTTGTGCCCTCCATCTTTCCCAACATCAGGGTCTTTTCCAGGGAGTCTTCTCTTCTCATGAGGTGGCCAAAGTCTTGGAGCCTCAGCTTCATGATCTGTCCTTCCAGTGAGCACTCAGGGCTGGTTTCCTTCAGAATGGAGAGGTTTGATCTTCTTGCAGTCCATGGGACTCTCAAGAGCCTCCTCCAGCACCATAATTCAAAAGCATCCATTCTTTGGCGATCCGCCTTCTTGATGGTCCAGCTCTCACTTCCATACATCACTACTGGGAAAACCATAGCTTTAACTATACGGACCTTTGTTGGCAAGGTGATGTCTCTGCTTTTTAAGATGCTGTCTAGGTTTACCATCGCCTTTCTCCCAAGAAGCAGGCATCTTTTAATTTCGTGACTGCTGTCACCATCTGCAGTGATCATGGAGCCCAAGAAAGTAAAATTTCTCACTGCCTCCATTTCTTCCCCTTCTGTTTGCCAGGAGGTGATGGGACCAGTGGCCATGATCCTAGTTTTTTGATGTTGAGAGTTGTTAGGAGACCTCTATTCCCCTTCTCGGAATTTCAGTTCCTGGTTTAACAGCTAATACTTCTTCCCAGGGAACTCTGGAGATTCCAGTTCCCTGAGGGGAGCAAGGAGGAGGGAGGGCATTTCTTGACCCCTCTCAGCGCCCTGAACTACAGATTCTTTGTGGAGGAAGACACAAGTACGGTGTAGAATTGCCATGAAATGCAATAGGAACCAACGTTGTGCTTTCATTCCTGATTGAAACTGGATTCTCGACTGCCATGGGATTTGGCTGTTGACAGACACATGCTCTTAACTTTCTCTGAAATATCTTTCCTCCTCCTCTCCCTTGCCCTCCCGTCATCCTCGTATGCCTTCCCGGACTGAGGGATATTCCAGAGGGGAGTTCCCAGAAGCCTATCAAAATGTGCCAACAAACTTGGATGCTGAAAAGCTCTCGGTTTCCATGTGTGCTGGCAAGAAGGGACTTTTGGGGGGTAGGAAAGTCCCTTTTAAAAAAGAGAGAGATCAACTGCAAGGACCATTTCCTGGATTGTGAATGTGCTTGTTTAAATATACTTCTAATAGAATTATGGGGTGGTGGTTGCTTTTTTGGAGGGGACCGAGTTTTGCTGTTTCTCAAAGCAGATGCAATGAATCTGTGTCCCTCGCTCACCTTTCTGCAGACAGGTGAGAGATGTGAGCCTGTGATAAGAATTTTAAGGTCTTAGATAGATAATAAATGTGCCAACCAAGCACATATATGGATCAACACCGGAGGACCGACCTGGAACCATTTTTGATTCCCAAACTGTCCCAAACAGACCAAATGTTTTCTCTGCAAGGTCAGAGGAAAATGGAAAAGCCTCCCCATCGTCTTTTCATTCACAAATTCTGTCTTAAGGGCATGCCTGTCTGTTTGAATGGGGTGAGCCTGTGACCTGGCTCAGGAACTAAGTATTTATCATTACAAAAGACTGACCAGGCTCCCCAGGGTATCCAGTCAAGTGAGCATTAACAGGTAACCTGTCAGACAAGATAAACAACGCACTCAGATTTCTGCTGTAGACCGCCTTTTCTGTGATGTAGGGATAATGTATCTAGGATGGTGGTCTTAGGTTACACCCCTTTTGTATGTATGATGTATGGAGGGGTGGTCTGGAGCTCCAGGGCAGGGAATTTAAAATGTCTATATAAGGGCGGGCACACCTTGGTTCTGGGTCCTCTTCCTCTCCTGCGTGTGAGGGGAGCACCCTGTTGCAACAGATCAATAAAGATCAAGCTTACTAGCTGCTTTGCTTCTCAATATTCTCTGCTTGGCCTCTGTTATTTTCTCCTACCAATAGGGAACCTATGTAAGGACTCTGTATGGGCTCTTGGATACCCCATAAGGGAAAAAAGGGCAAAATTTTGTTTACAACAAGCCTGTCTTGCAAAGGAAGAGCCTGCTGGATCTGTTGTTGTTGAAATTTAAATAATATTCTTTTTAAAAAATATTTTATTAATTTTTTATTAATGACATTCCAGTTAATAAAATATCAACTTCATATCCGAAGAAAAAAAGAAAGAAATTAGAAGCCAATTATACATTCTGAATTAATTAATTTAATGGGACTTCCCATATTCTGGCTGGTCCGGATAAAGTCTTTTATTTTGGTTCCTGCGTTTTCTCTGTTGTTTATTCTCAATATCATAGTTCCGATTTTAATCTCTTCTTATCCTCATCCTTTTCCATTGTGCTTAATGAATCCATATTATGTTGGCATGCAAGAGGAAATTTTATTCTTCTTGTTGTTATTCTTCAAATTTTTTTCGGCACAGTCCCCCAAACTGGGGGCCCCCACAGTCATATCTCTAACATTCTCAGCTGTCTTCCAGCTTTCTCTCATTTAATGAAGTTTAAAGTTTGTTTAATGAAGTTTCGGGGTCTTTTAGCGAACTGGTACAGTGGTACCTCGCAAGACGAACGCCTCGCAAGACAGAAAACCCGCTAGACGAAAGGGTTTTCCGTTTTGGAGGCGCTTCGCAAGACGAATTTCCCTATGGGCTTGCTTCGCAAGACGACAGCCCATAGGGAAATATCCGGGACAGCGGGGAAGCGCAGCGCGTCTTCCCTACTGTCCTCGGACCTCCTCCGAAGCCGGGCGGTGGGGCAGGAACGCCTCCTCCCGCCGCCGCCGGGCTTCGGAACGGTGCTCCGAAGCCGGGCGGCGGGGAGGGAACACCTTCTGAAGGCGGGCGGGGGGCGAAAGTCTTTGTCCCCCCTGCCTGCCTTCCCAGGGGCTTTTAAATCGCCCCGGACAGCGGAGAAGTCCTCCACTGTCCCGGGGCGATTTTAAAATGCCGCCCGCCAGCATTTTAAGATCGCCCCGGACAGCGGAGAAGTCCTCCGCTGTCCCGGGTTTTTTTAAAATGCTGGGGGTGGGAAGAAAAGCCCTTGTCCCCCCCCCCAGCCTTCAGAAGAGGTCCGGGGACAGACTGCCTGGTCTGAAGGCGGTTTCCCTAGGAACGCATTAATTGATTTTCAATGCATTCCTATGGGAAACTGTGCATCGCAAGACGAAAAACTCGCAAGACGAAGAGACTTGCGGAACGAATTAATTTCGTCTTGCGAGGCACCACTGTATTTCCAAGTCCAAAAGTCTCCCGTAGAAGCAATGCAATGGTTCCTCTACAATCCAAGCGTTGCTCCCTCTGGGCCCTAGAGAGAGCTTGCACCAATCAGAGATTCACCATCACTTTGTTATCAATCCATATACGACGTATGTTGTTGTTTAGTCGTTTAGGCGTGTCTGACTCTTCGTGACCCCCTGGACCAGAGCACGCCAGGCACTCCTGTCTTCCACTGCTTCCTGCAGTTTGGTCAAACTCATGCTGGTAGCTTTGAGAACACTGTCCCACCATCTCGTCCTCTGTCGTCCCCTTTTCCTTCTGCCCTCCATCTTTCCCAGCATCAGGGTCTTTTCCAGGGAGTCTTCTCATGAGGTGGCCAAAGTCTTGTAGCTTCAGGATCTTCCAGTGAGCACTCAGGGCTGATTTCCTTCAGAATGGAGAGGTTTGATCTTCTTGCAGTCCATGGGACTCTCAAGAGTCTCCTCCAGCACCAGAATTCAAAAGCATCCATTCTTCGGCGATCAGCCTTCTTTATGGTCCAGCTCTCACTTCTATACATCACTACTGGGAAAACCAGAGCTTGAACTATAGGTATAGGGAAATTTAAATAATATTCTGTTCCCACAGTGGCTACTCTTTGGAACTCAGGGATGTCCAGTGCAGCTGAATGTCGGGCGATTTGGGACCTATCCAAAAATTACCCTTTTCGGTTAGACTGCGGAACTCATTGCCACAGGAGGCAGCTTGGATGGTTTGAAAAAATGACTGGATGGATTTAGGGGGGATAAATAGCCACTGATGGCTACTAGCTGTAAGGCTACATGGTCAGGGCAGTTGCTGGCATCTGTCTGTCTTGAGAAACAATGGCGTGTACCTCAGGGGGTGCAGAATCACAGCTCCCACTGTGGCTGCAGAAATGAATCCCTCTCTCTGGGTGCTCTGTCTCCCCCTCAATTCATTTACGGCTGTTCTTTATACTTAACGTTATAATATATGAGATAAAAGCCACCTAGCAAATGAAAAACCTCAAGAATCAGGAAGGTAGGAAAGCCACTCTGTGACATCACAGCAGCTCAACCAACGAGGAGAGGCCTGCTTGGTGTCTAGCCCAGTGTTTCCCAAACGTTTTTGGGCAACGGCACACCTGTTTACCGGGAAAAAATCTCGCGGCACACCACCATTAAAGCCCCGCCCCGTGACGTCAGCGCGCAGTGTCACGCCGGGAGGGACGCACAAAAGTTAAAGTTTTTTCCCTTCCCCTTGCCGGGGTGGGAGGAGGCAGCAGAGCGAGGGATTGAGGGACGGCGGCAGCGGCTGTTGTGGTGGTGGCGGCGATAGCGGGCGGAGGAGGAGCCGTCGCCGGGAGTTGCTGCTGCTGCTGCTGCTGCCCGGACATGCCGGCCTCCTCCTCCTCCGCTGTCTCGCGCGCCTCCCTTTTGCGCGCGCTGCCCCGCCGCTCGGCACCAGCACCGCGGAGCCGCCCCCGGCTCGACGCGGATCCTCGCCGCCGCCGCCGCCTCTCGCCGCCCGACTCGCCCGCCTCCCTCCCACGGCACACCAGCCGGTGTCTCACGGCACACTAGTGTGCCGCGGAACACCGGTTGGGAAACACTGGTCTAGCCAATCACAATGCAAAATTTCTAGGTGGGTAGTACTCATGTTTCACCTCAAGAGGGTGCTGTTTTCTAATCCTCAAACGAAGATGAAACTGGCTAAGAGATTTAAGGAGGAATCCTGAATTAAAAATAAAAATACACTTTTTGCTGCCTTTTTGAAGATTGCATGACTTGCAAGGGGAAGATTTTGTCCTGCTCGTTGCAGTGAAAGAACAAAAGCAAAGATCAAGACCATAATTCAGAGGTTTTCTTTCTTTCTTGTATGATGCAGCGTCAGGAAAAGGGAATAAGAACCTGTTTATTTAGGCAAAGCTTTCAAAACACACTTTCCTTCTGCTGCCTTTGAGAAAACACCTTCGCAGAAACCCACATGAGATTTGAAACACCAGGGAAATACATTTGCAAACTCTTCCAGTGTCCCTATTTTCCAGGGACAGGCCTGGGTTTACAGAATCTGTCCCGGTTTCTGATTTGATCCCAAAATGTCCTGCTTTCCCTTAGGATGTCCCTATTTTCATCGGAGAAATGTTGGAGGGTGTGGAGTTATGCGTCCCCCGAGCCAAGGAGATAAGCAACTACACAACCTTTAGAAGACACCTTGTTATGTTGGAAGTGAAATAAAAAAATTAAGGTCATATATATATATATATTGTTCATAAATGTACCAAGCAAGCACATACATAGATGTGTGGACCACATGTCTGGAGCAGCACAGGAGAACTGCCCTGAAACCCTTTTCACTCCCAAACTGACCAAATGTTTTCTCTGCAAGGTCAAAGGAAAATGGAAAAGCCTCCCCATTGTCTTTTCCTTCACAAATCCTGTCTTAAGGGCATGTCTGTGTATGAATAGGGTGAGCCTGTGACCTGGCTCAGGAACTAAGTATTTATCATTACAAAAGACTGGCCAGGCTCCCCAGGGTATCCAATCAAGTGAGCATTAACAGTTGACCTGCCAGATAGGAGGTAAACAACGCACTCAGATTTCTGTTGTAGACCGCCCTTTCTGTGATGTAGGTATGATGTATATGGGGGTGGTCTTGGACTCCAGGGCGGGCAATTAAAATGTCTATATAAGGGCGGGCACACCTTGGTTCAGGGTCCTCTTCCTCTCTTGCGTGTGAGGGGAGCACCCTGTTGCAACAGATCAATAAAGATCAGGCTTACGAGCTGCTTTGCTTCTCAATATTCTCTGGTTGGCCTCTGTTCTTTTCTCCTACCAATAGGGAACCTATGTAAGGACTCTAGATGGGCTCTTGTGTCCCCCATAAGGAAAGAAGGGTAGATTTTGTTTATTACAGAAGCCTCCCAGAGTGGCTGGGGCAACCCAGTCAGATCAGCAGGGTAATTATTGTTGTTGTTGAATAGGACATCCCTATTTTCATGGGGAGAAATGTTGGAAGGTATGCATTTGTCGCGGTCACGCCAAGTGACTAGGCTGGCAGGGAGAAAGGAGCCCCGAGTCCATGGGCAGTATCCGGCTCCCTCATCCGCACATGAGCGCGCACAGCCTGTCCAGCAATGAAGTTCGAACTCTGTGTAGTCACTGGATTCTTTGAGGGTGGGGGTGCGGGGGGGGGAGTGAACAGCTGGGGAGGGAAGGGTGGTGCCAACTTATGAGGAACGGCTAAGGGAGCTGGGCATGTTTAGCCTGGAGAAGAGGAGGTTAAGGGGTGATATGATAGCCATGTTCAAATATATCAAAGGATGTCACATAGAGGAGGGAGAAAGGTTGTTTTCTGCTGCTCCAGAGAAGCGGACACGGAGCACTGGATCCAAACTACAAGAAAGAAGATTCCACCTAAACATCAGGAAGAACTTCCTGACAGTAAGAGCTGTTGGACAGTGGAATTTGCTGCCAAGGAGTGTGGTGGAGTCTCCTACTTTGGAGGTCTTTAAGCAGAGGCTTGACAACCATATGTCAGGAGTGCTCTGATGGTGTTTCCTGCTTGGCAGGGGGTTGGACTCGATGGCCCTTGTGGTCTCTTCCAACTCTAGGATTCTATGATTCTATTCTATGAACTTGAACAAAATAATGGGAGGGAGCCCAGTCCTGTAACCCCTGCGCTGCATAATCGATTGCATGGCACCATGCACTCACACCATTTGAATGGCAATGCCCGTCAACTTGGGGGGGGGGTTATGTCCTCCTCAAGACCCCTTGTCCCCTAGGAGTTGGCTCATATGACGGTGAATACCCCCTCCTGCCACCCCCTCCAAAACACCTCTTACACCGATGCAGCAATTAAGACTTGACAGCTAATCAATCAATCAATCAGTCAATTTTTATTGGCAGAAAGAGAAAACGGGCACATGTTGGTCGAAACCTAAGATTGCCATCTGTTTGCAAAACAATACGTGCGTCGATGTGTGTATACCTCAGTTCTGTCCTGGGTTCAACTCTCGGCCTTCCCAAAGAATGTTCCTATTTTTGACAGCCGTGTGCTATTTTGGGGGGAGAGGGGCTGCTGGACGCAGGCCCCAGAGTCTTGTTACGGGACTATCCGAGCGGCTGACCCCTTGGTGTGGGTTACCTTGACCTGGGTGACAGGAGAGAAGCCCCCCCCCCCTTTCCCCATCTCTTTGTGGGGATTATTCCCATGTAAGGGCTCTGACCCGGGTTACTGGCACCGTTTCATGTGAACTCCGCGCCGTGTTTCGCCCTGGGACCGGGCTTCCTAGAACCAGGGGGTAGGCCTCCCTTCTCGGAAGAAACAGGAGCCATGCATGTGCGGTTTGTTGTCGTTGGCCAGTCACTTGGCACTTGGACGGAGGCCTTGCAGGCAGCTTGTTATGTCTGGTGGCTCCGCTCTTGAGATGAAGGAGACGGTGGTCAAATGCAGGGATTCAGATTCTGACTGCATTTAAGAGCAGATCTAGCTGACTTGCAGGACATGGGTGGCGCTGTGGGTTAAACCACAGAGCCTAGGACTTGCCAATCAGAAGGTCAGTGGTTCGAATCCCCGCGATGGGGTGAGCTCCCGTTGCTCGGTCCCTGCTCCTGCCAACCTAGGAGTTCGAAAGCATGTCAAAGTGCAAGTAGATAAATAAGTACCACTCCGGCGGGAAGGTAAACGGTGTTTCTGTGCACTGCTCTGGTTCGCCAGAAGCGGCTTAGTCACGCTGGCCACATGACCCGGAAGCTGTACGCCGGCTCCCTCGGCCAGTAAAGCGAGATGAGCGCCGCAACCCTAGAGTCAGACACAACTGGACCTAATGGTCAGGGGTCCCTTTACCTATTTAGCTGACTTGCACATTCCCACTCTGAGGATTGGGGTGTATGGGGTCTTACAGGAGGGTGTAATAAATGAAAATCTGCCCTGATTCCCTTATGGGGGACACAAGAGCCCTTATAGAGTCCTTTGCAGGTTCTCCATCGGTCGGAGAAAATAACAGAGGCCAACCAGAGAATATTGAGAAGCAAAGCAGCTTGTAAGCCTGATATTTATTGAGCTGTTGCAACAGGGTCTTCACTCCCCACACGCAGGAGGGAGGAGGAACCCAGAACCAAGGTGTGCCCGCCCTTATATAGACATTTTAATTGCCCTTTCTGGAGTCCAAGACCACTCCTGGAAACATCATACCTACATCACAGAAAAGGCAGTCTACAACAGAAATCTGAGTGCGTTGTTTATCTCCTGTCTGGCAGGTTACCTGTTAATGCTCACTTGATTGGATACCCTGGGGAGCCTGGCCAGTCTTTTGTAATGACAAATTCTTAGTTCCTGAGCCAGGTCATAGGCTCACCCTATTCATACACAGACATACCCTTATGACAGGATTTGTGAAGGAAAAGACAGTGGGGAGGCTTTTCCATTTTCCTTGACCTTGCAGAGAAATCATTTGGTCAGTTTGGGAGTCAAAATGGTTTCAGGGCTGTTTTCCTGGGCTGCTTCAGACATGTGGTTTATATATTTATGTAAGTGTTTGCTTGGTACATTTATGAACATTTATTATATATATAAGACCTTAATTTTTTTCCCCAAGGGGGAGCACCCTGGGGGGGGGGACACATGGTGCTCTTTGGAATCAAAGAATCACAGTTCCACATATTTTGAATTCCTTGTTTTAGCTGGGCTTTCCAATGTTTCTGAGTACTCCCAATTGTGCCCATTTCCCAGGTTTACAGAACCCCAGATTTACAGAAACCGTCCCGGTTTCTGATTTGATCCCTGAATGTCCCGCTTTTCCTTACGACGTCCCTGTTTTCACCCAAGAAATGTTGGAGGGTATGTCCATTCCTCCTTTGTTGAGATTTCTGGTGTTTTCCATTTTTGTGAGTACAAAAACCATTTTAGCAACTTTTTAAGAGACCTCTTTTTCAATCTCTATAAGAACGCAATGCAGCCAAATTTCAAACGGGTTTTGACTTATGAGCAACGGGGGGGAGAGCAGGGACAGAAGAGATTGCAATGTAGGTTTTAGGTAAATAGATAAGGTTAAGGGATTGGACAGGCCGCAGGGAGGAGAAAGAATTAGACCATCGCGGATGTAACAATGGGAAGTAGCCAAGAAAAATAAATAGATTTTGGTGAAAATTGTATGTTATGTGATCTTAATGTCAATACCAACTAAAATAATAAACGTATTTTCAGAAAGACTCTATACAATGCTTTGAGAGAGAAATGTATGGGGCAGGGTTATAAGGAGAAAGCTGGGGTGAGGTCTGGCTACAAGGCTGCTATTTACTCGCTGAGTAGACATGGAATCAAAGAACTGTAGAGTTGGAGGGGGACCCCAGGGGTCATCTAGTCCAACCCGCTGCAAGGCAGGAATCAAGATGGGAGCTGTCCCAGGTGGGAACTGGGAAGACGCGGATCTCTGTTTGTGAATTGAAGATTACGATAGAAGGTTGATAAAATATACAAACCACGTCATAGTTGTGGTGCCCTTGGCGCCCAGTGTGGGAGAAGTGGTCACACCGCCCTGATCCCACCTCTTTTCTAGGAAACCCTGGAACACGGAAGGGAAGTTCTCCCTCTGCCAACATCATGACCCAGACAGCGGCAGATCACCTGTGTTGCAAAACAGCAGACTTCACAATGCCGTTGTCCGAATCGCGTTTGCCTGCCAGTTCGCCTGTGCTGTTCTTATTACATCAGGCCCTTCTTCGGACCCATGAGGACCGGGAGCCTAGGAGGACCATACTACTGTGGCCGGGTACCTTCTCTGCATGCAGAAGGTGCCAGGTTCGACCCCTAATCATCTCTAGGGAGCCCTTGGGGTGTCCCCTCTCTGGGAAACCCACTGCCAGTTGGCGCTTCCCAAACTTCGGACTCCAGCTGTTGTTGGACTACAACTCCCACCATCCCTAGCTAGCAGGACCAGTGCTCAGGGATGATGGGAATTGTAGTTCATAAGCGGCTGGAGATATAAGTTTGGAAAGCCCCAGTGCAGATATTTTCTGAGCTGGCTGGGCCATCTGACTCCCTTTAACGCTGTTTCTCTTGCTCCTGTTTAAACCAGACTTCTAATCAGAAACATGAGGACTGGATCCTTGAGTTTATTTTGAAGGAAAGGAAACATAGCTCAGCTACAGGATACCTGCTCTATAAGCAGAAGGTTGCAAGTTCAATGTCTGGCGTCTCCATGAAAGCCAGGAAAGACTCCTTGCCTAAATAATGATAATAATAATGTCGTTATTTGTACCCTGTCCATCTGACTGGCTTGGCCCAGCTACTCTGGGAGGCTTCCAGTACATTCAAAAACATAAAACAGGAAGCTCAGTCAGTAGAGCATGGGACTCAGGGACATGGGTTTGAGCCCCACAAGTTTCCTACATTGCGGGGGTTGGACTAGATGACCCTCGGGGTCCCTTCCAATCCTATAATTCTATTTTTCCATGTACAGGGCTGCCTTCAGATGTCTTCTAAGTGTCAGGTAGGTAGTTACTGTATTTTTCGCTCTATAAGAGGCACCAGACCACAAGACGCACCTAGTTTTTGGAGGAGAAAAACAAGAAAAAAAATATTCTGAATCTGAGAAGCCAGAACAGCAAGAGGGATCGCTGCGCAGTGAAAGCAGCGATCCCTCTTGCTGTTCAGGATTCTGGGGTAGCTGCGCAGCCTGCATTCGCTCCATAAGACGCACAGACATTTCCCCTTACTTTTTAGGGGGGAAAAGGTGAGTCTTATACAGCAAAAAATACGGTATCTCCTTGACTTCTGACGGGAGGACGTTCTACAGGGCGGGTGCCACCACCAAGAAGGCCCTCTGCCTGGTTCTCTTTAACCTCAGTTCTTGCAGTGAGGGGACTGCCAGAAGACCCTCAGAGGAGGACCTCAGTGTCTGGGCTGAACGATGGGGGTGGAAAGGCTCCTTCAGGCATACTGGGCCAAGGCTGTTTAGGGTTTTAAAGGTCAGTACCAACACTTTAAGGGACGCAGGTGGCGCTGTGGGTTAAACCACAGAGCCTAGGACTTGCCGATCAGAAGGTCAGCCATTCGAATCACCGCGATGGGGTGACCTCCCGTTGCTCGGTCCCTGATCCTGCCAACCTAGCAGTTCGAAAGCACGTCAAAGTGCAAGTAGATAAATAGGTACCGCTCCAGCGGGAACGTAAATGGCATTTCCATGCGCCGCTCTGGTTTGCCAGAAGCGGCTTAGTCATGCTGGCCACATGACCCAGAAGCTGTATGCGCCAGTAATGAGCGCCGCAGTCCCAGAGTCGTTCACAACTGGACCTAATTACCTTTACCTTTACCAACACTTTGAATGGTGCCCAGAAACATACTGGGAGCCAACGTAGGTCTTTCAGAACCGGTGTTATATGGTCCTGGAGGCCACTCCCAGTCACCAGTCTAGCTGCTGCATCCTGGGTTAGTTGTAGTTTCTGGGTCATCTTCAAAGGCAGCCCTACAGAGAGCACATTGCAGAAGTCCAAGAGGCAGATAACCAGAGCATAGGCCACTCTGGCGAGACAGGGCACAGGCAGGCAGGGTCTCAGATGGAGCTGGTAGGCAGCTTCCTTGCACGCAGAATTGACCTGCGCCTCCATGGACAGCGGTGAGCCCCAAATGAAGCCTGGAGAGCCGTTGCCAGCCAGTGAGAATAATACAGAGCCAAGAAGACCCATGGCCTGGCTTGCTAGCAGGTTGCTTCCTCCTTAAGCCACCTCTTTGGACCCCATGAGGACTAGCGCCATGCAGAGCCATCACCTGGACAGCCCAGTGTTCCGACTCAGGATAAGACAGCTTCATGTGCACGAGAGTCTCTAGCGATGCGCAATAGCAGTTTAGGCGGAGACGACCCTGGATACGAGCATAGGGGTGGCGTTAGAAGCCCTCCTGTTTTTACCTGCGATGTGCTGCCATGGAGATGACTCGCCCCGTCTCCCTTTTGCCTCCCTTGTTGATGTGTTCTGTGCAACATCCTTGTCTCCTGTCCAAACCCCAGCCATGTCCAACAGCTGTCTCTCGGTCACCGGACACCAGGAACAGCGTGTGGCTGGTCAGGATTTGGCCGGAGGCTGAGCCGGGGGGGGGGGAGAGGGAGGCCAGGGAGTGCAGGAGTCCCCATTTCGCAACCCTTTCCCGGTTCTTAGAATTGTAGGGTTGGGAGGGACCCCTGAGGGTCATCAAGTCCAACCCTGTGCAAGACCTGACAAGGAAAATAAAGAATTTATTTATGTACGCGACAACGGCGGCAAGAGTCTTAATAGTACAAGGATGGAAGAACGAGGAAATCCTGACAAAAGAACAGTGGCAAGAGAAACTGATGGTCTATGCAGAATTGGCGAAATTGACGTACGAACTGCGAGACAACTGTGACTTTAAAGAAGAATGGGAACGTTTTACAAACTTCTTAAAAAAACAAACAAAATGAATTGGACTCCTTGGCAGGTTTTGAATTAACATAACACAAATTTATTGATTGTTAACATAATAGACAGATAATTTAAGGATTTTTACAATTTTACAATATGCAGAGAATAACATGTGTTGAAAAAACCAGAGAGAGTTGCTGAGGGAAGTCTTGGGGCGGGGAGGGAGGGGGGTTTCTTCTGAGGAGGGAAAAATGGGGGGGGGGATGTTTTGATAATTTGTTATGCTTAAATTCTTAATAAAAAATATTTTTTTAAAAAAAAAAGTCCAATGCTGTGCACTTCAGGAATCCCAAATGAACCATCCCTGATAGGTGGAAATTAGGTTTACACGGTAACTTTTTTACAACCTCACGTTCCTGTAGCTTAGTTAGATGAACTTTTGCCTAAAAGCAAACTCTTTTGCAAAAAACAAACAAAGTCACCCCGAAAACAATAAATCAAATTTTGTCTATGTAACTGTATAACATATTACGTCATATGCATAACATGCATTATGACGCAGGAAAAATTGAGATTGCAAACTTTCCAGTGCTTGTACATCACACATCTCTTCTTATTGCTTAGAATAAATCGAGGTTGCAGTTGGTCTTGGTTTCTGCTGCAAGCACCAAAAAGTTCCCACATCACTTTGGTTGCGCGTTCTGCGCATGGATCACATCCTGGGATCTGGAGTTCAGAGGGCTCCTGCTCACTGCTGGATTTATGTATAAGCTAAACAAGCTATAACTTAGGGCCCCACTCTTTTGGGGGGCCCCAAAATAATTTAAAGGGGGAAAATTGGATGTCCATTTCCAAAATACAAGATAAAAAAACAAATTACCGTAAATAAAACCTACATACAGCAACAGTGGCAAATGGCTTTAGATACCTATTAGGTCCATAAATTAACTTATAGCATATATTCAACACAAAAAAACAGCGACAATTTGTTGTTGACAAAGGACAGCTGGACATAGAAAGGGCCCCATTACCGTCAGTAGCTTAGGGCCTCATCAAACCGAAATCTGGCCCTGCTCCAGGTGTTAAGAGAGATTCTCCAAAGCTTTTGAAAGTTCTCCTACAGCTGTAAAAGTTCTAAACAGTTCCATCAAGTTTTCAAAAATACTGATAACTTTATGAGTAGTAATGTGTCATATGTGGTGATTCCAATTTTTCATTTCAGGGTGACCTTGCTTCACAACTGAGAAGAACCAGTCCCTGTTTTTGAGTGTTTCTAAGCAAAAGTTTATCCCCTGAGGATACAGGAAATCATTTTTTGGGAGAAAAGTAAAAAAGTTCTAACCCTAATCCCTACTCGTTCAATGTGGTTGTTTTATAGTTTTGTTTCTCTTTAATTTTTCTCCTGCTATTAGGTCTTCTCTGTTTTATACATACAACGAAATGAGTTTAAAAATCTTCACACACACCCCCCAAAAAAACCCCAAGCAAAAACAAACGTGATTATTATTCTGTTGACAAATATGCTTAACTCTGACCCTGAAGAGGAAGAAGGGAACGTCTTCCTATTGGTGCAAAGCGGTGGGACGAGATGACAAACCGCTTCCCATAATTGGTGCCAGTTTGCTCCCGCCCACAATGCTTGAAAAACAAAATAATGCACAACTTTGGAGCACTGCCTTGTCTCTGGGCGTCTTTTCTCCCTGCTCCACCCCCCAACCCACCCCCTTTGGCAGGCCTGCCAGGGGTGTGGGGTGGGGCATGTGCCTCGCACATACCAGCAAGCAAACGCCAGCAATTTCTGCTCCTCTAATCCGAGTGACTTTCGCCCTGCTGAAATTCCCACAAAGGTCACCGCGAAGTCAGGGGACTTTTTTGCTCTCGCACGGCGCATGGGTGCGCATGTCTGCGCATGGTGCGCGTGTGGGAAAAGCACAGAGGAGGCCTGGGGAGCGGCCTAGGGAGCTTAGCGTCTCTCTCCTCCTCCCCCCGCAAGCTGTGGTGTTTCCCTCCAGGACGTTCTGTTTTCCTCCTCGGATCATGTGCTAAGAGCTGCCAAGCTGCCAGGTTCCTTACGATTGATGGCTTGTTTGGCCTGGTTCTGGGAGCCGGGCCAAGTCTTGAGGACAGGATCCCTCCTGCGTCTTCGAAAGCTCTGGCTCCCCAACAGTGTGACCTTGGCATGGAGCTTGGGGGCTTGGCCAACGACGCAGAAGGCCCCCCCTCACCCCACCTGCGCACCTGGCCAGCGGTTGTCACAAGTCCCCTCAAAATTCCTCTGTCCTCTCCTCTCTCTCTTTTACTTATGGGGTAGGTCAGCCCCTTCCCCAGAGCGCTTCTCTTCCACCGCCAAGCAGCGCCCCCAGGCAGGCAGCTGCCCCTTTCGGTTCTGCTCAGTTTCTCATTCCCTCAGCCCCCCCAATCTCAAACGTTCAGTTTGCCACATTTCTGCACCAGATTGCAATGGTTTTTAATTCCAAGGAGCATCTCCCGCCACATTACTGCCATTATTATCTCTCCTATAGAAACACAAACGTAATGCTGTCGTCACGCAGCTCCCATGGGAGGATTTGTAGGGCCTCATCACGGTCCTGGATGGGGGGGCAAGTCCTGGGGTTGGTGAGAAGAGGTGCAGATTCTCGGATGTGTGCATGTGTCTATGTGATTCCTGTGATTTTCTTGTGATTCCTGCATTGTGGGGGGTTAGATTAGATGACCCTTGGAGTTCCCTCCAACTTTACACTTTCATGACTCCTCTCTCTCTCTCTCTCTCTCTCCTGCAGTTAAATATTGCATTTTAAAATTGTGTATACGACATATACATCTGTATAGCGAATGTACAGTGGTACCTCGCAAGACGAATGCCTCGCAAGACGGAAAACTCGCAAAACGAAAGGGTTTTTGGTTTTTTGAGTTGCTACGCAAGACGATTTTCCCTATGGGCTTGCTTTGCAAGACGAAAAACGAAAACGTCTTGCAAGTTTGTTTCCTTTTTCTTAAAACCGTTAATACAGTTGCGACTTGACTTCGAGGAGCAACTCATAGAACGCGGTGTGCTAGCCGTTTTTGAGGTTTTTGAAGACTTTGGTGATTTTTGAAGCTTTTCCAAAACTTTTCCGACATCCTGCTTCGCAAGACGAAAAAACTCGTGGAACGAATTAATTTCGTCTTGCGAGGCACCACTGTAATATATAATCACATTACACACACATTTTTAAAAGGGCAGTTCTATGTAAAACACACACATATTTTAGAAGACACTTTCCCAAAATAGGATGCTTTTTTTAAAACAAGCAAAGGATGCAGTCTTGTATGTTCCTTTCATTATCTACACATTTCTGTTCACTTTTCGGGGGGTTGGAGACCTCCTTTGCAAAATTCAGGTGCGGCATGGATTTCAAAGGCTAGTTGTGTGTTTCGGTTCTCGCGCTCTTTGGGGAAATTGGGAACGAGGTCGGTCTGTTTCTAAATGCAAACTGCACCCAAATTTCGCCCCCTTCCCTGGAACCCCACACAGCTGTTCCAAAGGGGAATTCTGCGCCTCCACGGTGGAAAAGCTCGTGTTGAAATTGTCTGGCAACGGCAGAAAACTTTAGAAACAATAATTGGGGTATTCTTCGTCGCTAGTACCGTATTTTTCGCTCTATAACACGCACCCGACCATAACACGCACGTAGTTTTTAGAGGAGGAAAATCCGTAGGCATGCCACCCGTAGGCATTCCCTCCATAACACGCACAGACATTTCCCCTTACTTTCTAGGAGGAAAAAAGTGAGTGTTATGGTGCAAAAAATACGGTAGTCGTCAAAAGCCTTTTGCTCCTCCGCGTGTGTGTCCGATCCGTTTATGAAGCTGTCCAAGTTGATGGCCCTAACTGCCTGCAGTGGGAGGGAGTTCCGCAGTTTAACTCTGTTGAATCTCTCAATGTTCAGCTTCACTGCATGCCCACGGTCTAGCGTTATACGAGAGGGTGGGTGGGAATCTTTTAGGAACGCTGTAAGAATTATTGGGTTAACTCCAGGGGAATAGGCGCACACGCACACAAACAGAGAGAGAGCAACGTGGTCTGCAACACATATTTGTTTACCCTGAGAGGCCAGTACAGCTGCAGATAAGCAGGGTGGAGCCAGTGTGGATATATGTAGATAATCCAGCCTTGCAATTTGCCCGCTCGCCTTGGGTGAACCGAGGAGGCTGCAGGCGAGGGCTGGAGTCCCAAAAACTTCCCTCCAGGGTTTTCCTGTTTGGGGAGGCCGGGACCTTTTTGCATGCAAAAACAGACACACTCCAGCACGGACCTGCAGCTGCCCTCCCCTTAAAGCCAGATTCCAGTCCTCAACGGCTCAAAATCAAAAGCGGTTTAAATAAGAGCAAAGGATGGGTTGCAGGTTCGAACCCCACATTGGGCAAAAGTGTGCCGCCTTGCAGGGGGGTGGACGAGATGCCCTCAGGGTCCCTTCCAGCTGCACAATTCTAGGCTCCTACAGAGACACAGAAGGCAGATTTCTTTGGCGTTCTCTTGAAGGCCAGCCTGCCTAGCTAGCAAGCGAGGGTCTCATTTTTTCAGGCGATCTTCCAGCGGTTTTTCAGAAGGTCAGGCCCATTCCAGGCCTCCAGAGTTTTCTCGGAAACCTGGGACAGTCTCCCGGCCTGCATAGCAGACAGATTCCGGAGGAAAACATGTTTTGCTGGGCTGGAAGGGGATTGTCTAGTGGGCTGGGAGGGGAGGAAACCAATGAGGAGAGAGGGAGGGAGGCGTCAGCAATTTCCTTGGGCTCATAAGCTCTTGGGGTCCGTCCCCTGGCAACTCTCCCCTAGGAGAGGACTTTTGGAGGAGAAACACTGGCGGGGGGGGGGCAGGTCTCCTCTCCAGTTTTGCATCCTGCTCCATTTCTGGATATTGCACCACCGGCGTCTTGTGCAACCAGGCCTGCAAGTGTGCGTAGTTGCCAACTGCTTCTCCCTGGCAGGGCTCTTCTGGCTTTAAGAGCCCCAGGCGAGACTTTCCACCAGGTGCCGTTTCCTTGCCTCTGATCCATTCCGCAACCGGCTAGATCCTGAAGCACAGCAACCATAATATTGGATGGGTGCAGAATTTGTGCATTCTGTTAGCAGGCCCTGCCAGTATCCCTATTTTCCTGGGACAGTCCTGGGTTGGCAGAAGCCCGGTCCCGGTTTCTGATTTGATCCCAGAATTTTGCACTTTTTGTTAAGGTAAAGGTAAAGGGACCCCTGACCATTAGGTCCAGTTGTGACTGACTCTGGGGTTGCAGCACTCATCTCGCTTTATTGGCCGAGGGAGCCGGAGTACAGCTTCCGGGTCATGTGGCCAGCAGGACTAAGCCGCTTCTGGCGAACCAGAGCAGAGCACGGAAACGGCGTTTACCTTCCCACCGGAGTGGTACCTATTGATCTACTTGCACTTTGATGTGCTTTCGAACTGCTAGGTTGGCAGGAGCAGGGACTAAGCAACGGGAGCTCACCCTGTCACGGGGATTCGAACCGCCGACCTTCTGATCGGCAAGTCCTAGGCTCTGTGGTTTAACCCACAGTGCCACCTGCGTCCAGGTTTTGTACATATACCGTATTTTTCGCCCCATAGGACGCACCGGCCCATAGGACGCACCTAGTTTTTTGGGGGGGAAATAAAGGGGGGGGAATTCTTCCCCCCCCCAGGTGCGCTGCACTAATCCCAAAGCTTGGGGCGTGCGGAGCTCAGCGTGCCCCAAGCTTCTGGGTGCAGGCAAGCTCTCCGCTACGAAAGACGAAAGAAGAATGGCAGACAAAATTTATGGACTATGCAGAATTGGACAAAATGACAGGAAGGATTCGAAACCTGCGGGACCAGAGATTCACAGAAGATTGGAAGAAATATACAAATTATTTGTAGAGAACTGTAATCAACAAATTACTCTAGTAAGACTACAAGAAGTTTTGTAAGGAGAAATATATGAAGTGCTACAAAGTAGATAAAGAATAGAGAGATTGGTTATGAGTTTTAAACGTAACAGGGAAAATAAGAAATGTATACTAAGAGATTAGATTGGAAAATTTTCAGACTGGACTGGTGGAAGTCAAAATATTGAATAAGATGTAAAAATGTGTTTAATTAATGGTATGTTAAAAAAACTAATTAAATTATATATATATATATATATATATATATATATATATTTGCTTTCGTAGATTTTCACGGGTACAGGAATGCAGGTTTTGGTGTCTTCGGGTGTCTTCCCGTGTAAGAGTTGGGGTGTCTAGGCGACGTTTCGACGAGGTCTCACTCGTCATCTTCAGGCTGGTGCTTTCGGCTTCTTGTTACTGGAACAGAGCAGGATCTCAGTGTTTGAGTTCCTATAAATACTGTTGAGGGGGTGTGGTGTATAGCCTTCAACGTTCTGGGCAGAGAGGAAGTGCCCAGGTTAGTGTGCCTTTTCTTCTTTTGTTCCTTAATTACTTGAGGGATATCTTGAGTGATTTCTTGAGTGATATTCTGAGTACCACTTAGGTGGGTCATTAGGTGTGGATTAGTTGCTAAAGCTTTCGTGTCTTGACCTCTTGAGCTTGTGAAGAGTTTTTCTGAGAAGATGGCTGTACTGCACTTAGTTGTGCTCTGGCTTGGCTTCGTGTATAGGGGCGAGCTGTGGTTTTGTGCCCTGTGCCAGCCAGATCTGTGTAGGGATTGCAGGGGGGTGCAGCATCCGGAGGTGCCACTATGGTTTGGCTACTGGATGGTGTCTGTAATTTATCTGTGGAGAGGGTCTGGGTTTGGGTCTGGTGTGGTTGATTGGAGATGGCGTTCTGTGTGCCTCTGGTTCTGGTGTCGGTTTTTGTGGGGAGGGCTAATTTCCAGATGTCTGGCAGGCGGGACGTGTCGTCACGCTTGTTCATGTTGTGAGGGTGTTTCTCTATCTCGATGGCTTCCATGATTATTCTCTTGTGGTGATGTTCCATGTTAAAGAGCAATTTGGAATCTGCAAAATTAATTTCGTGTCCTGTTTCTTTCATGTGTTGGAAAAGAGAGGAAGTTTTTTCTTCTTTTTTGACGGCATTCTTGTGTTCTGCGATACGTGCATTTATTCGTCTGTTTGTTTGTCCAATGTACGTGGCTGGGCAGACTTTGCAGGGTATTTCATAGACCCCTTGGTTTTCCAACTGGATTTTATCTTTGGGGTTTCTGAGGATATTGGTTATTTTTTGGTTGGTGCAAAAGGCTGTTTTGATATTGTGTTTATGGAGGATTTTGCTAATTTTATCTGTAGTGCCCTTGATATAAGGAAGGAGGGCCATGCCATTGTTTTCTTCTGTGTCTTGGTTTTTGGGGGGTGTTTCTTTTTGGATTAGCTTCGTAACCCTGTTTTGCTGGTATCCATTGGCGATTAACACATTTGAGAGATTCTGTAGCTCAGTTGTCAAGTGGTCTTTGTCAGCCAGGTGTTTGGTTCTGGAGATGAGAGTCTTGGCTACGGAGTTTATTTGTGCAGGGTGGTGGTGTGATTGTGCATGTAAGTAGCGGTTGGTGTGTGTTTTTTCCCGGTAGATAGTGTGTCCTAGGGAGCCATCAGGTTTTTTGTAGATTAGGACGTCAAGGAAGGGAAGTTGGTTGTTGGCTTCTATTTCCATAGTGAATTGTATTTTGGGGTGTAGGCTGTTGAGATGTGTGAGGAAGCTATCTAGTTTTTCTTTCCCGTGTGGCCAAATTACAAAGGTGTCGTCAACATATCTGAGCCAAAGTTTGGGTTTGTGTTCTGACTTGTCTAAAGCATTGGTTTCAAAGTGTTCCATGTACAGATTTGCGATGACCGGTGAGAGGGGTGATCCCATAGGTGCTCCTTCTATCTGTTTGTATCTTTGTCCATTGTGGATGAAGTACGTGTTGGTTAGGCAGTGGTTGGTCAGGTCCAGGATGTATTCGGGGGGATGCAGAATCCATCGCTTCACACGTTACAAACTCTATGCAGAATCCATCGCTTCACACGTTACAAACTCCTTCCAGTTCATAGAAACAATAAAGAAACAAAACCTACATCCCGATGACCTACTTGTGAGCTTCGATGTTGTATCTCTCTTCACACAAGTGCCCATTAATGAAGCCTTGACAGCCATTCAAAACAAATACAATCCCCCCGAATACATTGTGGATGAAGTACGTGTTGGTTAGGCAGTGGTTGGTCAGGTCCAGGATGTATTCGGGGGGATTGTATTTGTTTTGAATGGCTGTCAAGGCTTCATTAATGGGCACTTGTGTGAAGAGAGATACAACATCGAAGCTCACAAGTAGGTCATCGGGATGTAGGTTTTGTTTCTTTATTGTTTCTATGAACTGGAAGGAGTTTGTAACGTGTGAAGCGATGGATTCTGCATAGAGTTTGTAACGTGTGAAGCGATGGATTCTGCATCCCCCCGAATACATCCTGGACCTGACCAACCACTGCCTAACCAACACGTACTTCATCCACAATGGACAAAGATACAAACAGATAGAAGGAGCACCTATGGGATCACCCCTCTCACCGGTCATCGCAAATCTGTACATGGAACACTTTGAAACCAATGCTTTAGACAAGTCAGAACACAAACCCAAACTTTGGCTCAGATATGTTGACGACACCTTTGTAATTTGGCCACACGGGAAAGAAAAACTAGATAGCTTCCTCACACATCTCAACAGCCTACACCCCAAAATACAATTCACTATGGAAATAGAAGCCAACAACCAACTTCCCTTCCTTGACGTCCTAATCTACAAAAAACCTGATGGCTCCCTAGGACACACTATCTACCGGAAAAAAACACACACCAACCGCTACTTACATGCACAATCACACCACCACCCTGCACAAATAAACTCCGTAGCCAAGACTCTCATCTCCAGAACCAAACGCCTGGCTGACAAAGACCACTTGACAACTGAGCTACAGAATCTCTCAAATGTGTTAATCGCCAATGGATACCAGCAAAACAGGGTTACGAAGCTAATCCAAAAAGAAACACCCCCCAAAAACCAAGACACAGAAGAAAACAATGGCATGGCCCTCCTTCCTTATATCAAGGGCACTACAGATAAAATTAGCAAAATCCTCCATAAACACAATATCAAAACAGCCTTTTGCACCAACCAAAAAATAACCAATATCCTCAGAAACCCCAAAGATAAAATCCAGTTGGAAAACCAAGGGGTCTATGAAATACCCTGCAAAGTCTGCCCAGCCACGTACATTGGACAAACAAACAGACGAATAAATGCACGTATCGCAGAACACAAGAATGCCGTCAAAAAAGAAGAAAAAACTTCCTCTCTTTTCCAACACATGAAAGAAACAGGACACGAAATTAATTTTGCAGATTCCAAATTGCTCTTTAACATGGAACATCACCACAAGAGAATAATCATGGAAGCCATCGAGATAGAGAAACACCCTCACAACATGAACAAGCGTGACGACACGTCCCGCCTGCCAGACATCTGGAAATTAGCCCTCCCCACAAAAACCGACACCAGAACCAGAGGCACACAGAACGCCATCACCAATCAACCACACCAGACCCAAACCCAGACCCTCTCCACAGATAAATTACAGACACCATCCAGTAGCCAAACCATAGTGGCACCTCCGGATGCTGCACCCCCCTGCAATCCCTACACAGATCTGGCTGGCACAGGGCACAAAACCACAGCTCGCCCCTATACACGAAGCCAAGCCAGAGCACAACTAAGTGCAGTACAGCCATCTTCTCAGAAAAACTCTTCACAAGCTCAAGAGGTCAAGACACGAAAGCTTTAGCAACTAATCCACACCTAATGACCCACCTAAGTGGTACTCAGAATATCACTCAAGAAATCACTCAAGATATCCCTCAAGTAATTAAGGAACAAAAGAAGAAAAGGCACACTAACCTGGGCACTTCCTCTCTGCCCAGAACGTTGGAGGCTATACACCACACCCCCTCAACAGTATTTATAGGAACTCAAACACTGAGATCCTGCTCTGTTCCAGTAACAAGAAGCCGAAAGCACCAGCCTGAAGATGACGAGTGAGACCTCGTCGAAACGTCGCCTAGACACCCCAACTCTTACACGGGAAGACACCCGAAGACACCAAAACCTGCATATATATATATATATATATATATATATATATATATGAGAAATGTACGTGTGAAATTTTGGAAAACTTAATAGAAGAAACTTGGGGTGGGGGGAGGGGGAGGGCTGCCTGCATTGATTGACAAGAGGCTCTTGTCAATCAATCAAGGAGCCAGCTCCTTCTGCAAGCCAAGCAGCTGTTCCGCTTATCGGGGTTATTAGGGAGTCAGGCGCACCTCGTCTCGTGGTAACCTTGCGGTTATGTAATCCTTGGCAAGAGCTCTGCAACTGTTTTTCTGTGCTGATAACGCCCTTCCCCTTCGCTCCGCAGAGTCCAGGGACCTGCCTTACCCTCCAGAGAAGGAGGAGCGACCTGCCCAGGCGGCAGCAAAGGGGGACTCCGGTTTCTAGTCCTCTCTGTTTCTCGCTTTCTCGCTCAGCTGTCTCTTTAAACTGCAGCTAAATGCAGGAAAACAGGGTCCATAATGCACTAGGGACGGGTTGTGGGGTTAGGGTCCAGGGTTCGGCACCCGGGGAAAGACTTGCTGTCTGAAACCACACAAAGCTGCTGCCAACCTGTGCAGGCAGAACTATTACTACTCTACTACTACTACTACTACTAATAATAATAATTTATTGTTTATACCCTGCCCATCTGGCTGGGCTTCCCCAGCCACTCTGGGCAGCTTCCAACAAAATATTAAAATACAGTAATGCATCAAACATTAAAAGCTTCCCTAAACAGGGCTGCCTTCAGATGTCTTCTAAAAGTCTGGTACAGTGGTACCTCTGGATGCGAACGGGATCCGTTCCAGAGCCCCGTTCGCATCCTGAGTAGAACGTAACACGCGACTGCAAGTCTGCGCATGAATCCATGCATGTGCATGACATCATTTTGAGCATCTGCGCATGCGCGAGCGGCGAAACACAGAAGTAACGCATTCTGTTACTTCCGGGTCACCGCCGAGCGTAACCTGAAAACGCTCAACCTGAAGCATATTTAACCCGAGGTATGACTGTTGTTGTTCTCTTTGACATCTGGTGGGAGGGCATTCCACAGGGCGGGGGGCGCCACCACAAGAAGGCCCTCTGCCTGGTTCCCTGTAACTTGGCTTCTCGCAGTGAGGGAACCGCCAGAAGGCCCTCGGAGCTGGACTTCAGTGTCCGGGTTGGACGATGGGGGTGGAGATGCTCCTTCAGGTATACTGGACTGAGGCCGTTTAGGGCTTTAAACACTTTGAATTGTGCTTGGAAACGTACTGGGAGCCAATGCAGGTCTTTCAAGACCGGTGTTATGTGGTCTCGGTGGCCACTCCCAGTAGTAGTATGAATGGTCTCCCTCGGCAGGTGATGGCCTCTCTTTCCTTGGAGGTTTCGAAGCAGAGGTTGGATGGCATTATCTGTCCCAGATGCTTTCGTTGAAATTCCTGCATTGCAGGGGGTTGGGCTGGATGACCCTTTAGGGTCCCTTCCAATGCTACGATTCTGTTATTGTATGAAAAATTATATCTATATATAATAAAGATAAGGCCTGCAAGAACACCTGGGAATGTTATTTAGGTCATTCTGCCAAGCAGAGGGCAATTTAGGCAGCAATAAAACTCAAGAGAGCTACGGGGAGCCAACCTGCTCTGCCACACTTCAGCCCGGGCGCTGCTGCCAAGGCGGCCCCGTTCACCTCCCATCTGCAACCGCCCTCCACATTAACAATCGCCGAACCTTGGAGCACGAGAAGGAGGCAGGGAGCAGGGCAGCCAATTAGAGAGGAGCTGAGGCTGGGGCAGCGAAAGAAGAGGCCTCCCGTTGCTTCCCTGCACGATGCCCCGTTCTGGGCGCTCAGCGAGATGGTGCTGAGAGAGAGACAGCCCACTCAGCCCTTTGCAGGCTCATCTTCTTACTTAGGTTTGCATCCCCATGAAATGATGCCTAACTATTTTTATAATTTAGAAGTATGGCAATATTTGGAATGAGTTTCTACAAAATTTAGCAGGTTATTCATATTTACATAGGTACATATTAGGATAATAATAGGGGCACAGGCGGCGCTGTGGGTTAAACCACAGAGCCTAGGACTTGCCGATCAGAAGGTTGGCAGTTCGAATCCCCGCGATGGAGTGAGCTCCCATTGTTCGGTCCCTGCTCCTGCCCACCTAGAAGTTCGAAAGCACAAAATACAAGTAGATATATAGGTACCACTCCGGCGGGAAGGTAAACAGCGTTTCCGTGCACTGCTCTGGTTCGCCAGAAGCGGCTTAGTCATGCTGGCCACATGACCCGGAAGCTGTACGCCGGCTCCCTCGGCCAATAAAGCGAGATGAGCGCCGCAACCCCAGAGTCGGCCACGACTGGACCTAATGGTCAGGTTTACCTAAATTAAAATATATCTAATTGCTGTAGACTTCTCTTTGCTGTATATAAATACAACACAATTAGAAATTTTATATTAAAAATTTTATATTATAAATAATATTATAAATTCCCCTATACCCCCCACTCCCCTTCACCCATGTATGATATCAGTTTTTTGTTTTTTGTTTAACTTCTTCCGTCTTGTGTTTCTCTCACAGGTAAACTTCTTAAGGGCTTCATATACTAATAGGAACACTGCAAACTTGACCTGGTAGCTAATCGGCAACTGGCTATGGTTCCTGAAGGCCAGGGCATCAGGAACCACCACTGTGGTGAATTTCCTTACCAAAACCCCACCTTTAACAAAGCTCCCTGTCTGCGGAATTAAACAACGATGGTGCCATTCAGAGTCCGTGCTTCTGAATTTTGTCTTGAATCCTAGAATTGCAGACTTGGGGCCCCAGGGGTCATCTAGTCCAACCCGCTGCAAGGCAGGAATTTCAGCTAAACCTGTGGCAGTCGGCCGCCCAACTTCTGCTTAAAAATCTCCCGGGAAGGAGAGTCCACCACTTTCCATCCCACGGTCAAATAGCTCTCACTGTCAGAAAGTTTTTCTTGACGTTGAGTCGGAATCTCCTTTCTCGTCGCTTGAAGCCACGGGTTCGAGTCCTACCCTCCAGAGGAGGAGAAAGCAAGCTTCTCTCTTTACTTGCTTTTTCTTTCTCTATCCCCCTCCCCTTTTTTTGTTCTTTTAAAGTCTTTGTTTGGTTAAAAACAGGGGAGAAAGATATAAAGCTTTGTATTTTCCTCTATAAACCTCAATGATATTTATTTATTTTTAAACCAAGCATGTCTCTTTAAGAATCTCTTTGGGGTGAGGGGGGGGGGTGGCCTTTAAAAACAGAAACCTCTCTGGTCTTACAAAGCCAAGCCCTGCTCTCCCCAGGAAAGGATTTGGAGAGTCACCTGACGGCAGAAGGGACAGACAATGCTTTGCCACAGGAGACACAGGAATGAGTCTGTACGTGATTACAGACAGGGAGGGAAATTTCACTGGAGGGGAGACAAATTGCTTGCACAATCTTAGCAGGCCTTGCAGCAGGTCGGAGCTGCTTGGAACTGCTTCGGGTGTCCATGACGAGCTTTTTTTCACTTCCCAAGCTTTTGCTTGTGTGTTGAAACTGGAAGGAGTTGCAGGAAGAACAGGGACTCGGGCAGGGGGGCAACAGGGAGGCATCTCCCTGGGGATATGACTTAGTTCCCTGTTGGGACCGGCGGACTCAATCCAAATATGTAGTCTGGTGGGCAAACTATTGTGTGTGCATGTGTGCTGAATCATATAGTGGCAGAGTTGGAAGGAACCCTCAGGGTCATCCAGTCCAACCCCTCTGCGATGCAGGAAGTGGGGGGGGGGAGTTTAATGAAGTTATAAGCCCCACCTCCCAATCTCCCTGCCCAGTTATCCCACTCCACCTAGCCTCCTAAAGATGCTTGCTAAGAGAGGTACCCCCAAAATAAGCAAGCCAGGCTCCCTGCAGTTTAGGCAAGACCAGGGCAGTGACTCACACAGAGAAAGAACGGGCTGCCTCATCCGTCCTGCACATCTCTGCATTTAGAGCAGTTTGGAGCCCCGTGCAATTGTGCACAGTGCAAAAGTGTGGCAAAACCGGTTCTCCCACTCCGACGAATGATTCCAAGGATGCACACGAGAGCATCGTGCAGAGATGCAACAGGGAAACTCACTTTCCAGAGGCAGATAGGTGCTTTGCATACCTATAAGGAGAAGAATCAGGCTATGGCTGCACAAGCAGCTTTTGAGCCCAGCCCCTCTTTATCAACCCTTGGACAGCTAACTTTCCTTTTGTTGCCAGCAGTGGGCTTAACCTCTGAGAATACACAGAGCTCCACACCCTCCAACATTTCTCTGATGATAATAGGGACATCCTGTTTAATAACAATAGGGACGCTGGTGGCGCTGTGGGTTAAACCCCAGAGCCTAGGACTTGCCAATCAGAAGGTCGGCGGTTCGAATCCCCACAACGGGGTGAGCTCCCGTTGCTCGGTCCCTGCTCCTGCCAACCTAGCAGTTTGAAAGCACATAAAAGTGGAAGTAGATAAATAGGTACCGCTCCGGCGGGGAGGTAAATGGCGTTTCCGGGCGCTGCTCTGGTTCGCCAGAAACGGCTCAGAAACGGCTGGCCACATGACCCGGAAGCTGTACGCCGGCTCCCTCGGCCAGTAAAGCGAGATGAGCGCCGCAACCCCAGAATCGGTCACGACTGGACCTAATGGTCAGGGATCCCTTTACCTTTAATAATAATAATAATAATAATAATGTTCCAGTCACTCTGACAATAAAAACATAACATAACATCTTCGAAAGGGTGTATATTCCTCCAATGAAAATAGGGACGTCCTCAGGAAAATCAGAAACTGGGACGGCTTCTGAAAACCCGGGACTGTCCCTGGAAAATAGGGACACTTGGAGGGTCTGTCAACCCCTTCTTGATAGGCGTGGGCCTTTTAAAATGACAACAATGTGAAGTTTAAGGGGAAATAATAGTCTCTGAGCATGCACAGAGTGATGCCCGTTTGCAAAAAGACACTGGTTTTTAGAAGCTGTCTTAACCGATCATGGAGGAACGGCTGGTGGGGCTCGACGGAGCCTTTTCTGTGGTGGCTCCCATATTGCAGCGTCCCTCTCCGGAGAGGTTAAACTGGCTCCCTCTTCGCTCTCCTTCCAGCGACAGGCCAAGACCTTGGACAATGGCGATTACTGGGCTGCTGGGCAGGGCAAACGGGATTTTAATTTCTGGTTTCAAATGCGCTGCGCTGCGCTTTAATTATTGTTTTTCATTAACCTGCCCTTGTCACTTTGCATTTCCGAACGATGCTTTTCAAACGCTGCAAGCCTCCTCGAATCCCAAGGTGGGGGAGAGAGGGAGGCGTTACAGATCCCGGGAAGGGACCCCAGGGGTCATCTAGAGCAACCCGCCGCAATCCAGGAATGCCGTGGGATAAGGATTGGGGTCGCATCTGTCTTTGGCGAACGTGGTAGACGAATCGTGGCGTATTTCGCACCCTCTACACTCCTGGGTTGATTTAGAGGCTGGATTGGGTGGTCTGGTCATGCAATAAATTATTATTATTATTATTAACAATGGGCATGTGAAATTGCACATACGCATTTGACTGCTTGCACACCCTGTCACAACTGGCAGTGTGGAAAAGTGAAGCCAGGATGGGGTTGGGCAGGGGGACGGATCCTGCAATGTGGGCTCTGGTCTCCAGGAGGGAAAAAAGGGGCTAGTTTTTGCAGAGGTCACCCATAAAAGAAGGAGGTTTGCAGCTTGTGGATTTGTGCATGTTTAGAAATACCCACTGAAAAGATGGTAAAACTTGGGGGTGAGGAAGGCAGCAGGGAGGGACTGATCCAGGCACCGCTTTCCTAGAGGAGACGGCAGGAGCAGAAAACTCTCTGCACATGTTTAGAGGCATGCACTGCCTTCTCTCTCCTGCCGCAGAGGCACTCTGCACATGCCCAGAGGCACTCCCTCCCTAGAGGATACAGCAGAGCAGAAAACATTCTGCACATGTTTAGAGGCGCACTCTGCCTTCTCTCTCTTGCCGCAGAGACACTCTGCACATGCCTAGAGACACCCCTTTCCCAGAGGAGACGGCATGAGCAGAAAACTCTCTGCACATGTTTAGATGTGCACTCTGCCTTCTCTCTTCTGCCGCAGAGGCACTCCCTTCCTAGGGGAGACAGCAGCAGCAGAAAACACTCTGCACATGCTTTCAGGTACTCTTTACCCTCCCTCTCCTGCCACAGAGGCACTCTGCCCATGCCCAGAGGCAACCCTTTCCTAGAGGAGACGGCAGGAGCAGAAAACACTCTGCACATGTTTAGATGCACACTCTGCCTTCTCTCTCCTTCCGCAGAGGCACTCTGCACATGCCCAGAGGCACTCCCTTCCCAGGGGAGATGGCAAGAGCAGAAAACACTCTGCACATGCTTTCAGGTACTCTTTACCCCCCCTCTCCTGCCACAGAGGCACTCTGCCCATGCCCAGGGGCACCCCTTTCCTAGAGGAGACAGCAGGAGCAAAAAACTCTCTGCACATGTTTAGAGGCATGCACTGTCTTCTATCTTCTGTCACAGAGGCACTCTGCACATGCCCAGAGGCACTCCCTTCCCAGGGGAGATGGCAGGAGCAGAAAACACTCTGCACATGCTTTCAGGTACTCTTTACCCTCCCTCTCCTGCCAGAGGCACTCTGCCCATGCCCAGGGGCACCCCTTTCCTAGAGGAGACAGCAGGAGCAGAAAACTCTCTGCACATGTTTAGAGGCATGCACTGCCTTCTCTCTCCTGCCGCAGAGGCACTCTGCACATGCCCAGAGGCACTCCCTTCCCAGGGGAGATGGCAGGAGCAGAAAACACTCTGCACATGCTTTCAGGTACTCTTTACCCTCCCTCTCCTGCCAGAGGCACTCTGCCCATGCCCAGGGGCACCCCTTTCCTAGAGGAGACGGCAGGAGCAGAAAACACTCTGCACATGTTTAGATGCACACTCTGCCTTCTCTCTCTTGCCGCAGAGGCACTCGGCACATGCCCAGAAGCACTCCTTCCCTAGAGGATACAGCAGAGCAGAAAACACTCTGCACATGTTTAGAGGCGCACTCTGCCTTCTCTCTCTTGCCGCAGAGGCACTCTGCACATGCCTAGAGACACCCCTTTCCCAGAGGAGACGGCAGGAGCAGAAAACTCTCTGCACATATTTAGATGTGCACTCTACCTCCTCTCTTCTGCCGCAGAGGCACTCCCTTCCTAGGGGAGACAGCAGCAGCAGAAAACACTCTGCACATGCTTTCAGGTACTCTTTACCCCCCTCTCCTGCCACAGAGGCACTCTGCCCATGCCCAGAGGCAACCCTTTCCTAGAGGAGACGGCAGGAGCAGAAAACTCTCTGCACATGTTTAGAGGCGCACTCTGCCTTCTCTCTCTTGTCGTAGAGGCACTCTGCACATGCCCAGAGGCACTCCCTCCCTAGAGGATACAGCAGCAGCAGAAAACTCTCTGCACATGCTTTCAGGTACTCTTTACCCTCTCTCTCCTGCCGCAGAGGCACTCTGCCCATGCCCAGAGGACCCCTTTCCTAGAGGAGACGGCAGGAGCAGAAAACACTCTGCACATGCTTTCAGGTACTCTTTACCCTCTCTCTCCTGCCGCAGAGGCACTCTGCACATGCCCAGAGGCACTCCCCCTACGGGAGACAGCAGAGCAGAAAACTCTCTGCACATGTTTTCAGGTACTCTTTACCCTCTCTCTCCTTCCACAGAGGCACTCTGCACATGCCTAGAGACACCCCTTTCCCAGAGGAGACGGCAGGAGCAGAAAACACTCTGCACATGTTTTCAGGCACTCTTTCCCCTCTCTCTCCTACCGCAGAGGCACTCTGCCCATGCCCAGAGGCAGCAGGAGCAGCAGAGGCCCTCTCTGCCTCTCCCCGCTGGCCTCTGCCGGCTGCTGCCCTTCCCTTCCCTTCCCTTCCCGGCCCGGCAGTCGGAGGCGGAGGCGGAGGCAGGGGCGGGCCGGTGGGGCTCAGCTGATGCAAGCGGGGGCCGCCGCCTATATAAGGCTCCGCGCGGCGCCTGGCCCGAACCTCCCTCCCCGAGCCCGGCTGTGCCTTTTCCATCTACAGTGGCGCCAGCACTGCGGAGCCCGAGCCTCGGTAAGGGGGACCGACCGCGGGCCGGGGGGAGGGCTGCCGAGGGCCGGAGCAGATTGCCCCCCCCCATCCCCGGGCGCTTTTGCACAGCCGCGTCCCTTGCATTTGCAAAAGGCGATTTGCAAAAACCAGAGACGACTGGATCTCCGTAGTTCTGCAATGGAAATGGGGGGGGGGGGGAGAGAGAGAATGGTTGGGGAGAAGACTTCAGGTGGGGGGGGTGTAAATGCCCCCCCCCAGCAAATAAATAAAGCAGGCCGGGAGTATTGCATTCCCCCCCCCCCTTGTTTGCAAACTCATTGCATGGCGCGCAGCTGAATCTGTCCTGTGTGTGTGTGTTTTTAAGGGGGGGAGGGGTTTTGCAGTGGGAAAGGAAGGGGGAGGGGCTGGGGAGGCAGCCCTTGACCCCCCCAATATCCCCCTTTCTCTCTTTTTTACCGTGTTTTGGTGGCCCCCCCCCTTATTTTTGCAAATGGGGTGTGTGTGTGAAAATCTTACGTTTTTCCTTTTTGCAAACCTGGTAGCATTGAATAGGGCCGGATTGTGTTGTTGTTGTTGTGTTGCAATCCTGGGGAGGTGTGTTTGCGGGGGGGGAATAAGCTTTGCGGGGGCGTATCCGTTTCACGCCCCCCCCCCAGTGGTGAGCGATTCTTTTTCTCCTCCCCCCTTTTACCTTCTTCCTGAATGCAATAATAGAGAATGAACTCAACGCGAATGATCACGCCCCCCTCCCTTGCTATCCAGGATGTAGGGTTTTTTTTTTCTTGGGGGGGGTGACTTAGGAAATAGTCCACCCCTCCTGGAAAAAGGGGGTGTGCATTTTTGCTGTTAACCCCCCCCCCTCCAATTGCAGATTTTCAGAATAAAGTCCAGAGAGCGTTGGGTTTATTATTATTTTACTGCAAATCCGCGAGTTTCCTTCTCTTAAAGTCTATTCTATCTGCCCCACAAGATCGGCTGCAAAATATTCTATATGGTTTTTGTGGGTCGACGGGATGGGGGAGGAAATATTAAAATTTTGTGTTGCTGGGGGGGGGGGATATAACATTCCTCTCCTACCAGTTCTCAGCTGCATCTAACTGCAACCACTGTTTAGATCTAGGGGCATGACCACGGATTTCAGTGGGTCTACTTGTGAGTAGGGCTTGAGTTGCCTGCATAATCCCTATGTGTGTGTGTGTGTGGTGCCCACCCCCTTTGTACACACCCCCTTTTCCCTTCCTTCCCCGGGGCCTGTACTTCCAACATCTGCCTTCGCTCCAAGAATTTTGTCCCCCCCCTTCCTTTGAAAAATAAAATAAAATAAAGCAAAACCTCTTTCAAATAATAAACAAGGAATGTTCTTCCTAAGCTTTGCATTGCATCACAAAGGGACGGAAATCTGGTGCAACACAGAGAGAGAGAGAGAGATGGAGATATTTTTGTAATAAAGGCCTTGTGTCGAAGAGGTTGGGAGCTGAATCTTAAATGCACAAACTATTATTACTGTGATTATGACGATGATTATGATTATTAAATACGAGGATTCCTGTGCAAAAGGGCCTCTGTTGTCAGAGAAAAATACTTGCTCTCCCCCCCCCAAAACCCCCACTTCTTTGTGTGTTTGTTTGCAAAATCTCCGCTTGCAATTTTCTATATTTCGGGACGCACTCTGTTCCTGTGTTGTGTTGTGTGTCATTTGCAAACCGCTGTTCTCATTTCTCTATCCTTTTTTTCCAGGAGTCTTGTGCTTTGCTTTTAAATTTCCTTTGTCAAAAATGAGATTCCCCCCCCCCCAAAAAAAAACCCCAACAGCTATTTTATGGTTATGCACCCAGTGGCTGAGTCTTGAACTTTTTTAAAAATAAAAATAAATCCTTTCTCCTCTTTTCTCTCCTTTTACAGGGTCTCCATCGGCAGACCCGGACTAGCTTCACCCCAATTTATTTTCCTTCTCCGCCCCCCTTTTCTTTTCTTTACTCCCCCCTCTTCATTTACATCTGCAAAACCTCCAAAATGGTGCAGAAAAGAACAGAACTCCAAGGTTTCCACCGTTCCTTCAAGGTAAGATAGATTTAAACTATTAATATTTAACGGAAGTCGTGTTGCGGAGTTAATGTGTCTGGCTTTTATTAATGCCTTCTGAAAGTTGCTTCCGTTTTCTGTTTTCCCCTTTTAAAAAAAAAGTTGCGTTTTTGCAATGCAGTCCCAAGCATATGTACGTATAAAGAAGCCCCACTGAATTCAACAGGGCTTACTCCCAGGTAACTGGGCCTAGGCTTGCAATGCCTTTGTTGCTCATTGGTAAAAAAAATTGTGGAGAGACCTATGTTGGGAATCAAAATATGTGCTGTGAAACCGTTTGCACTGAAACTTTTGGAGCACGTATATCCATTATAAAATGGCTTAATTTTTTTTGAAGGTGCATGCAAGCTTCTGAGCTACACAGGACTCCTAGTCAGGAGAGCTGACTCGGGATCCTGTGTGGCACAGGTGGTCTTCCTCAGAGTAGTGGAAAATACTTCCTTAGTAGGCCTAACCCCGAAACTTTTGCTGCTGCAGATATAATAGTAGCATATAATATAATATAATATAATATAATATAATATAATATAATATAATATAATATAATATAATATAATATAATATAATATAAAAATAATCCTACACACTGCTACGTAGAGATGCTGAGGATTTGACCACATTCTCCCTGTCCTCCGCCCCACCAAAAAGCGAGTTTTTGACCTTGTCCATCAAATTATAGAGGACGATCAGGACTGGAGGGTCTCTGCCCCGAGGAGATTACAATCAAAGGGGGGGGGAAATAGGCACGGGGACGTAGCAGGTGGTTGGGGCCCGAGAGGAATAATACCTTTATTGTCAACGTACAACCTGAAATCAACCGACATAATAATGATTAAAAGGAACCCGACATAATAACGATTAAAAATAATAATAATGATTTACGACACCTTGTCGTAGGGTTTGTCTTGGTGGGTGTGCGTTGTCAGAAGCAATGCTTTAGCAACAAGTTGTGTTGCAGTTTCGGGCGTCTGCATGGAGCGCTGTACATTTTTACTTTTCTGAGTTGTGTGCGAGATTAATTTGCTGCCGGGTCGGCCTCCTAGAGGAGAAGCCTTTGGCGCTTGCAAGCTCTTTTGAAAGAGAGAGCCGGGTGCTTGCATTTAATGAAGGCTTGCTTGCCGTTTCGCTGGCGCCCTGACATGCAATGGTGCTGGGGTTCTTGTGTCTGTGTGTGTTTTGCTGAATGAGCAAAAAGAGGGTTGTGTCAGTTCCTTTGGCCGGAACGTGTGTTTAGGGAGACGGCCAGGGCCCGACTTCTGTGTTGTGCAAGTGCGCCAGGGAATCCTGTCCTTCCAAACTGGTTGCCTGAATTGTTTGGGGAATGATGCAAGTTGTGTGTAGGCGCCGCCTCGACTTCCGTGATTTATGAGCCGATGGCAGTTCCCCAAAACCCTTTGGCAGGCTGGCTTGGTGGCAACATGACCTCTCTGCTCTCCATAGGCAGGTTTCTAGTCCCCATGGAGGCAGCGATATCGCCTGCACGCTTTCTGCAATCCCTGTTGATCCTCAGGTGCTCTCTGCTAGTGGCAGCCAGGTTTCTAGTCCTCATGGAGGCCCAGATGTTGTTGCTACAGGTGTGTGCCTTTGTGTGGCAATGGTTGCTTGTGCCCTGCCTCCTCTGAGTAGAACCTGGTTGGACGCCTCCCAGGTTGAATGAGGCCAAATTGGATAATGCCGTGCAAGTATTTTGTTTTTGTGATTTGCACAAAACAGGGTTACGGCTGGTGTGAGTCAGGATCCCGCGATGAGGCTGCAATTGTCTGAACTGCTGCGTGGCAGGTGACCTTTAGCTTGTGAAATGACGGGTTCCTGCCACTCTAGAGGGGACCCTGCGTAGATCCGTTGGTTAGAGCCTGGTGCTGATAATTGCCAAGGTTGTGGGTTCAGTCCCCGTCAGGGACAACTGCAGGGCTTCACTCAACTTCAAGCAAAACACCCGGAAAACACTCCCAATATTTTAGCCTTTCTTAAACAGACAAAAGGAGGGAGGAGTCCCAGGGCCAGACAGGTTTCCACGCCTGTCTCTACTGTCTTGTACCCATTTCACAGGCGGGATAGCCGAGTCCCGGTTGGTTGTTTGGCCCGGCAGATTAATTCCTCCCTGCAGGGCTGCCAACCCTGCGCTCAGAGTCATGGGGCTTGTCCCGTGATGCGCCGCCTCCCTCCCTGTCTGGTTGCCGAGGGCTCTCCCTAATTATGGGATGCCGGCGTCCTGGTTGGCAGAGGCTGGGAGCCACGCGGGAGGGCTGGTCCTCTGCGGCTTGGAGCCAGACCGGTTGGGCAGGTCGGAAGAGAAGCTGGGACTCCCTCTGGGGGAAAGAATCATAAGAGTTAGAAGGGTCTCCTGAGGGACATCCAGTCCAACCCCCTGCAATGCAGGAATCTTTTGCCCAGCGTGGATCTCGAACCCGCGACCCTGGGGTTTCATTGCAGTTCAGGCCTGGGCTGGATGTGCCAGGAGAACATTGGAAAGACTGCAGGATGAGACCTGGCCTAGCACCATCCTCTTCTCCCAGTGGCCAAATTACCCCCAAGAACCTAGGGATCCAGATAGACTGCCGCTGGACAGGGAGGTTCCATAGGAACATAAGAAGAGCTTGGCTGCAGGATCCGGCCAAGTGACCCACCTAGCCCAGCTTCTGTTCTCACTGCGGCTCACCGGATGCCCCCATGGATCTGAGCAAAAGAGCAACTCTCCCATCCTGCAGAACGGTCTCCTTTTGGAGGTTGTGACCTCTCCTTCCTTGGAGGTCTTCAAGCCAAGGTTGGGTGGCCATCTGTCCTGGGAGCTTGAGCTGAGATCCCTGCTTTGCAGCGGGTTGGGCTGGATGACCTTGAGGGTCCCCTTCCAACTCTACGATTCCATGCTTTCCAGCAACTGGTCTTCAGAAGCACTTCTAGCCTTCCTTGCTAGTAGCCCTGTCTGCCGTGAAGCTGCCTCATCCTGTTTTTTTCACCCTTCTGGGTTGGTGGGCATGACTGGCTCCTGCAGCAAGGAGTTCCATAGTTTTAACGGTGCACAAGAAGGGATTTCCTCTGTCCGTCCCAGATCTCCCGACTGCCCAGCTTTGTTGGGACGTCCGTAAGCGTCTGTGAGAGAGGGAGAAAAGCTTTTCACTCTTTTTTCCCACAGTGGACGTAATCGTACAAACGTATGCTTGCTTCCCTCTTCTCCAAATTAAAAGGTTGCACGATTTTTTTGCAGCTGGAATAATCCTGCAAACGTTGCAGACGAGTAGCCGTGTGGGTCAAGACAACACAGCCATGGGGGGCCTCTGGTTCTCCGGTCATCATGGCTGGGCTGCAGCTCCCAGTTGCCGCCATAGCCTGATGGTCAGGGATGATGGGATTTGTAGTTCTGCAAAACCCCGCGGTTCCCTTGGCCTAGAGCTGTTTCTGTACTGGGGTGGCAAGGCTCCCTATTTACTGCATTTGCAGCCCGCCTTCTTTGTCCACTGAGCTCATAAAAGTGGCGTCGTTCCTAGTTCTGTTCAATTAATCACCCCAGCGACCTTGCAGGGGAGGCCAGCCTAGCCAGAGCGGTGATTCCGACAAGAAAAGTGACCTTCCCAAAGGGTTTTGCTCTGTCCTTTCTCCTGCCTTCTTCAGTCCTTTGCAGGTTTCAGAGTCGGGAGAGTTGAGTTTGTGGCTCGATGGGGATTCGAACTCAGATCTCGCCTGCTCCAGCTGTGAGATGCCGGTTTTAAAACGGTGCTCCGACTTCCAGAGTGAATCTGTGTGGCGTCAGGGTCAGGCACCTAGGAGTCTGTGACTCCAAACCCTCACTGGCTGATCTCTGGAATATCTCTCGCTCAACTTCAGCCTGCCTCGCAAGGTTGTTGTGAAGATTAAACAGGAAGCTTCCTTGCTGGTCCATGTAGCTCAGTATTAACGGCAACCAACTGGCAGCGCCTATCTGGGGCTTCCTAGTCAGAGATGCTGAGGATCAAATCTAGGCTTTCTGCGTGCAAATCTTCCCTGCATTGCAGCGGGTTGGGATAGATGACCCCCTGGTGTCCCTCAAAAATCTACGCTTCTAGGATAACTATGGGGTGAGAGAGGGAACCTTTTTGTAGGCTGCCTCCATCCATGCCTCCAAATCTCCTATGTTCTTAACCCCATCCCCTGCCCTACAGCCAAGCTCATGGGGTTTTCCGCCTGCAGATAACAGCTGCTCTTAGAAATAATCTTATTTTCGTTTCCCTCTCCAGCGCATGCTGAGATCCCGTACTCCGTTCCTCCTTATGTAATGCAAAATCTTTTCTTTGCAACTTAGAATGCGGGTGTGTGCCTCAAACGCCCAATTTTGCACGGGGCTCGACATTCCCCCCCCCCCCGGTAGCGTTTCCTGCCAGTATTTTTCCAAGAGATTTCTTGCAAGACGCCTTTTCGGGTTGTCGATGGTCGAAGCCACCCTGTGACTTTGCTGCCTAATCTCAAATTAATGCCCTTGCGCTTATTTTTAAACATGCCGACACACACACACACACACACAGCCTGCACAATAGATTCCCTTGCATTTATTGATTGTCGTGAAAAGCCTGAGTTGCTACACAACTCTCCAGTTTTAAAAGAGAGCAATGAAGGGACTGTGTGTGCAGCCTCGGATCTGGGTTTGTGCGCGCGCACGAGTGTGTTTCACGGGGTGAAAGAAGGAGGCCGCCGAATGGAGGCACGACAGTTCCTGCAGTCCCCCCCCCCCTTTTTGCACTCCGCGTTTTGCAAAACTCGCTTGCGGCCGGGTGATGTAACTTCTCCGCGGCTGGGAGGCCCCATGGAGGGATATTTGGCGCAGCGCGGGCATGGGTTATGTAAGCGCATCTTGGGCTCCGCAGTCTGTGCGTTTGGTGCGCAGAGGCGCAAGGGAGTCGCATACGGGGAATTCGCAGACCCGGGTTTTGCAAAATCCAAAGTGGCAGGAGCAGAGAGGTTGAAGGAGAAACCTGGAAATGGGTCTGTGGGGTTTCCTGTTGTTGTTTTTTTGCATTTTTTGAGGGATGGGTGGAAATTAAGCAGGCACAAAGGGGACCGGGGGTTGGCGCAAGCAGAGCGGAAAATAATAAGTAATAATAATAATTATTATAATAATTTATACTCCCCCACTCCAGTCTGGCTGGGTTTCCCCAGCCACACTGGGCGGCTCCCGACACATAGAAAAACACAATAAAATGTCAAACATTAATAGCCGCAGTCTTTTTTTTAAAAATGTTTTTATTAACAATTACAACATATCAAAACATATCATATTCATTATTTTCTCCCCCTTTCCCCCCCTCCCCCCTCAAACTCTCCCTCCCGTCCCCCAGAGATTTCTCAGCATATATTATTCTCTACATCTTGCAAAATTATACAATCCCTACATTATCTGTCTGCCATGTTATCAATCAATAAATTTGTGTATGTTTATTCAACCTGCCAAGGAGTCCGTCCAACTCATTTTGTTTGTTTTTAAGTAATTTGTAAAAAGTTCCCATTCTTCTTTAAAGTCACAGTTGTCCTTATCTTGCAGTTCGTATGTCAGCTTAGCCAATTCTGCGTAGTTCACCAATTTCTCTTGCTGCTGTTCTTTATTAATAGCCGCAATCTCATACTAAAAAGTCACAATGTGCCCAGTCTCATGCACTCGGAATTTAAGAGGTGTGGGAGAAGGCTGGCTTTCAAAAGAGGGTCTGGAGGTGAAGGCTGCGGATAGAATCATAGAATCGTGAGCTGGAAGGGAACCCCAGGGGTCATCCAGCCCAACCCGCTGCAAGGCAGGGATCTCAGGCCAAGCATCCATGACAGGTGGCCGTCATACCTTTGCTTCAAAAACCTGCAAGGAAGGAGAATCTGCAACCTGTCGAACAGCTCTTGCTGTCAGACAGTTCTTCCTGAGGTTGAGTTGGAATCTCGTTTCTGGTCACGGGTTCGAGTCTTACCGTCCGGAGCAGGAGGAAACTAGCTTGTTCTCTGCTAAGGACCAATGCAACAGAGAGGTGTGTTTGTCTTCAGAGAGCTTGAACAAAATATTTCTCTCTCTACTGTGGGAAGCACCTGCCTCCTTCACCTGAGTAGATTTCATAATAATCGGGAGGACAGCCTGTCTATCCAGGCTGCGGGTTCAAAAGGCGCCGCTTGTGGCAAGGCTGCTGCTCCCTCCCTCTTTTTGGGCCTGGAATGAGATGGGGGTGGATTTGGTTTGCGGTCAGGGGGTGCTAATAATGGGGTTTACGATGGGAGCGGGGGGCTTAATCCTCGGAGGCTAGTTCCCCCCAAGGGAAGAGTTGCTGGAGCATGTGCAGAGAGCATTTAAGGAGCAGGCTTGGAAACTCAGATATGGAAGCCGGCGCCAAATCACTCCTTAAACTAGGGTTTCCTTTTGGGTGAAAGGAATTCCAGGTCGCCTTGTTGGGGCCAGAGCACTCGGGAAATTGCGCCTGACTCCGAATTTCAAACGCTGGTTTTGCTACTGGCGCTGGTCCGGCTGCGACAGCGTGGAGATACCTGGGCGCCATTTGGAAACCTCTGCTTTAAGAATCTTAAGAGATTCTTAGAAGACTGGAGTAAATGCTTGAACTATTTGAAAAGCAATTGTAATAAACAGATTACGCTGGTAGGACTGCAAGAAGTTCTGTAAGGAGGGTTATGTGAAATATTGCAAGTTAATGATAATTAAAAGTAATAGAGAAATTAAGAAACGCAGAATAATAATAATAATAATAATAAATTTATTTATACCTCGCCCATCTGGCTGAGTTTCCCCAAGTGATAAAGATCAGAAAATCTTCAGAGGTTGTTGACGGCAGTCTAAAATATTGTGTAAGATAAGAATTTATGTTAAATGACTGTTGGAAATGATATGTTAAAAGATTAATAAAAATGTATATATAAGAAAAGAAAACCTCTTCTTTAGTCCACATTCAATGCCGTTTCCATTTCCGCTTTTCCGTGTTTCTCCGCCTTACGAGTGAATTGTCGTAAGAGGAAGCCGCGGTCAAGCAATGTAGCTGAGAACGTTGAATTGTCGCGTTGGAAGGGACCCCAGTGGTCATCTAGTCCAACCCGCCCGCCCCCTCGGGGAATAGACATTCTGCTGCGGTGACCACAACCTAGGTTTAAGGTGCCCAGCTTAGATAGCTGAGTTTCGGGGGGGGTCTCCTACAAAGAGATGTTAAGGATTGAGGGCTGACTAGATGACTCTTGGGGTCCCTTCCAGCCGTTCCCCGATTCTGCGACAGGCGCTGTTTCCTGAGCTGCTCCTCTTCTACCTTCAAGGTCCTGAATATAGAATGTGGACTTGAGGAGCCTGGATGAGAGCTCTGTTGGTTGGCGCATGGTGCTGATGATAATGCCAAGGTTGCGGGTTCGATTGCCGTGCAGCGGGTCAGACTAGAGGATCCTCAGGGTGCCTTCCGACTCTTAATATTCTACGATTCTATTCCTTAATATAAATGCTGGGGATGTATTCAAAGTCCATTTGCCACCCCTGTGGCGCAGCCCAGAAAGGAATCTGCCACATGCTTAATAATAATAATAATAATAATAATAATAATAATAATAATAAATTAATTTATACTCCGCCCATCTGGCTGGGCTTCCCCAGCCACTATGGGCGGCTTCCAACAAAATATTAAAATACAGTAATGCATCAAACATTAAAAGCTTCCCTAAACAGGGCTGCCTTCAGATGTCTTCTAAAAGTCTGGTAGTTGTTTATTTCTTTGACATCTGGTGGGAGGGCATTCCACAGGACGGGCGCCACCACCGAGAAGGCCCTCTGCCTGGTTCCCTGTAGCTTTGCTTCTCTCAGGGAGGGAACCACCAGAAGGCCCTCAGCGCTGGACTCCATGTCCGGGCAGAACGATGGGGGTGGAGACGCTCCTTCCGATATATAAATGCGCAGCTCAGGTCCAGGAGAGGCTTAGTGCGAAGCTCAGGTCTAGCAGACGCCTCCTGTGTTTTCTGCTTCGGAGCACCTGGTGTCTCTGCAAGCTTCTCGCCTCGCCCTGCCCTGCCGTTCCCAAACAAGCTGTCTCCTCCCTGCTCATTATGGGCTGGATCCCCAGCCACAGCCGGTGGGGCAGCGTTCCGGCCGGGTCTGGTTAGGCTACCCTGCGGTTCTCCTCCCCGTTGGCCTCCTTTTGCGGCCTCCACGGAGACTGTGTACTGGGGAAGAGTCAGATTCTTGGTTTTGTTCTCCCTCGCCAGGCTGTCGCTCAGCAGGGAAGAAACCGGTTTGAGCGCTTTCAAGGGAGTCGGCTCTTGCAAAGCTGCAATTGCAGGTTGCTAAGTTTCTAGTCCACAAGAAAAGTTCAAATTACTTTTTATTTGTTGAATCGATCGGTTCCGTCCGGGTTGAACGACACATAGAGCTGCCTCTGGAAAAGCAAAACTAGCCCCTAAGTGGCAAGGGGTTTTAAAAAAATGTACAAAATTTTGGTTGCCTACCTGCGCCCATTAAATATTGTTGACCTAAAGGGAGCAGGCAAGAGAATATCTCTGAAGGTTTTCTGCGCTTGGGTGGCTGGCCAGAAAAAGTTGGCAGCGATGGCGGCTGCCGTTTAAGAAGCTGGCAGCTCAGGTCTAGCAGAGGCCAAATGTGCCACTCAGGTCTAGCAAATGCTTTTTACTGAATATGCAGCTCAGGTCTAGGAGAAATTGAATGTGCAGCTCAGGTCTAGCAAATGCTTTTTACTGAATATGCACCTCAGGTCTAGCAGACCCCTAGTATCCCCCGGAAGCTTCTTACCAGCATTCCCCCCTTTAATTCTGGCTTAGATGTGACTTTCTCTCCCTCTACTCCCAGGGCCAGAACCCGTTTGACATCGAATTCTCCCAGTCCACTCACCTGGATTCTGTCTTCAACTTCGAATGCCCCTCTCGGCCCGGTGAGCACCGCCGTTTTAATTCCGTTTTGCTTTCTGAAAGGGGTCAGGAGGAAGAAAAGCAGTTCCTGAACTGGGAATTGTCCTAGGTTTACACCTCTTGAGATTCAGACAATTTGATGGAGGGTACCTCTATTCTGGGTGGCGCTGTGGATTAAACCACAGAGCCTAGGACTTGCCGACCAGAAGGTCAGCGGTTCGAATCCCTGTGATGGGGTGAGGTCCCGTTGCTCGGTCCCTGCTCCTGCCAACCTAGCAGTTCGAAAGCACGTCAAAGTGCAAGTAGATAAATAGGTACCACTCTGGCGGGAAGGTAAATGGTGTTTCCATGCGCTGCTCTGGTTCGCCAGAAGCGGCTTAGTCATGCTGGCCACATGACCCGGAAGCTGTATGCCGGCTCCCTCGGCCAGTAAAGCGAGATGAGCGCCCCAACCCCAGAGTTGGCCACGACTGGACCTAATGGTCAGGGGTCCCTTTACCTTTTTACCTCTATTCCAGGGATTGTGAACTGCAGGGGAGAGGAGTGCGGCCCCCGAGACCTCTCCTTCTGGCCCTCATAACTCTCCCATTTATTGGGTTCAGAATGCCACCTTTTTCCTCCAAGTTGGCATTCATGGTTTCTTCCCCATCCTGTGAGGTGGGTTCAGTTAAGAAGCGGTGGCTGGCTTTGTGAACAGGTGTCTGGATTTGAACCCGGGTCTTGACCCAGGGTTTCCCAAACTTGTGTCTCTAGCTGTTTTTGGACTACAGCGCCCATCATGCCCAGCTAGCAGGACCAGTGGTCAGGGGAATTGTAGTCTCAAAACAGCTGGGGACCCAAGTTTGGCAAGTTGCTCTAACCACTGCGCAGCACTGCCCTACTGCACAAAGGCGAAGCTTCTATTAATAGGCCCGCCCACATTTGCCCCTTAGCCCCGCCCACAGCTGTCATGTGGAATGGCTTCCCCACCCTGGTCTTCATTGCTGTAATGGAGCCTCCGTTTTCAAAGAGAGTCTACCTTGAAATATAAGACGCTGGCTGTTTCATGCAAAATGCAAAGTTTAAGGGCGACCTCAGAACCCAGCATGCCTCTGGCTTTTGGGATTGTTGCTTGCCTGGTCCTGGGTTCAAATGCTGCTTTTAACTGTGATTCTCCCCCCCCCTCAAATCTCATGGAACAGACATGCCTTCAAGTCAGCCCATCGACATCCCCAACGCGAAGAAACGGAACAAAAAGAAAAAACGCTGTCGGGCCACGGATAGCTTTTCCGGAAGGTTTGAAGGTGAGCGGCTCAAGTTGCTGGTCCTCAGCGTTTATTCTCGAAATCGTCACCTTCCGCTTGCAGCAAAACGTTTTCCGCTCAGTCCTTGTGGCCTCGTGAGAGGGGCTGTGTCCGCAAGAAGGCTGCAGCAGCAAGAGGGTTTCGGGAGAGACGTGTGTTTGTTTATCCAAATTTGCAAACTTTGAAAAAGTAAATAAAGCCCACCCTGCAATCTGAGCAGACCAGGAAACGATACAAATGCACAAAATCTTCTCCAAAGGCTGGGAAAGGAAGTGGTGTTTTTTCAAAGGAGATGGATTAGACCAGGAGAAGTTTGTTCTCATGCAGTTGTTGGACTACAACTCCCATCCTCTCAAACTAGCAGGGCTGGCAGTCAGGGATTATGGGGACTGTAGTCGAAAAACAGCTGGAGACCCATATTTGGGAAACCCTGGATTAGACGCTTGCATTTAGGGAAAGGCTGGTGTAGACTGCACTGGGCTGGATGAGACCCAAAGGTGGGACGCTGTTTGAAGGAGAGCTTCCTTTTTAAACCAGCCTGTTCGTTCAGAAACATGAGGACCAGACCCTTGTTTTATTTTTGCAGGAACGGTGAGAGGCGATGAGGACTAGAACTTTAAACCGGCAGGGACTGCAGCTACTGGCTATTTTACTATTAGGCGGTCTGTCAGTATGCTTTTTGTTGTCGTTGATGTTCTGTAATGTGTTTTGAATGATAAAGGGTGGCATGTAAGTTGAAATAATAATAACAGCAACAACAACAATAATGATGATTGTAATTTGAGGCACAGCAGGGAGAGGCGTCTGCAAAATTCAGGCAAAGGTGGACGATGTCAAATCAACAAAGCCATCAGTTAAAATAAGATGATCTGGTGCTTGGTTTTTTTTTTTTTGAAGAATGGAAGCCTTTTCCGGATCATTTGGAGAAATATGGCAGCATGAAGAATCCGTGAGCAGGATTCGCACTATGAGCAGCAGAAAGAACGAACGATGATTGTGCTACGGCTGTGTTAAAAAAGAGGGGAGACAGGCAAAGGGAGCGGGGAGATCAGAAAAGCATCACAGAAAACGAGATGGGAAGTTGGCGATATAAAAAGAACATTTTAAAAATATATATTGGACTTTTATTTGGAATTTTAGGAATATAAACACAGTTTTTGGAATAAGCAAAGTTCAGGCAACGACGCAGGGAATAGCACTTTTATTGCCCCCCATAATTCTCTTCTTTCCTTGTCTCTCTCTCTCTCTCTCCCCCCCCCCTCCCGTACCCTGCAAACCTTCAGACGTTTACCAACTCCAGGAAGAGGTCCTCGGGGAAGGAGCTCATGCAAAAGTCCAGGCCTGTGTTAACCTCATTACCAACAAAGAGTATGCAGTGAAGGTAAGGGAGCTTGGGGACTTTGGGGTTTGAGCCCCGGGTCGGGCAAGAGATTTCTGCATGGCAGCGGGTTGGGATGGATGACCCTCGGGGTCCCCGCCAGCTCCACAAATCTGTGATTCTCACGGAGGCCGGCCGGATGCCCTCCTGCAACTCCATTGCGTTTTGGGTGTGAGATGGTTGTGTTGCGCTTTTACTGTTGCCTGTTATGGCTGCCTCTGACCGCAGAGGCAGAGCGTAGCCATTGTGGCTGCCGGCCAGTGATGACTCAATCCTCCAAACCCTCTTTTGAAGCCGTCCACAATCGTGGCCCTGGCCATCTCCTGTGGCAGGGAGTTCCACAGGCCCTGCGTGGAGGTCTTTCCTGGGCCAAAATTGGTATGTGTGTGTGTCAGGAATTTCCAGCATAAAATGTCTTCGGTAGTGTTTTCCCGGTTGGTGTGGTTAGCCGGGATTTGGAGGGGGGGAAGAGAGAGAGAATTAAAGAAACGCTTCACGGGTAGGACTTTGTGCTATTGGAATAGGAGCAAGGGCAATTGGGGTTTAGGTGCTTTCCTCCACATGTGGTGGGAGTGTCCCAAAAGTCAACTATTCTGGACAACAACCATACGAGAAATAAGTAAAATAACCAAGCAAGTATTAGAAACCACCCCAGAATTGGCCCTACTAAACATCTTCCAAGACAACAATGCCCATTTACACCACAAAGAACTCATAACCCACCTACTTTCAGCAGCCAGAAACATCATAGCCAGACACTGGAGAGACCTGTCAGGAGTAAGCATGGACCAATGGTACCAAATATTATGGGAAACAGCCTTACTAGAAAAATTAACCAATACACTGAAACTGACACGGGGACAAATAGAAGAAGACGCCTTCACCCCTGTATGGCTCCCCTTTATCACACACACAGCCCAACAAGACAACGACAAAAATCCACCAACAGCATACAACTCATTATGGCTAACCTGAACCAAAACACCCACCCGCACCACTCACACACGAAAACAAAGACCCCCACAGCCAACCACAAAGGAACAGCCACACCCTGGACCAGGCATCCCCAAACTTGGCCCTCCAGATGTTTTGGGACTACAATTCCCATCATCCCTGACCACTGGTCCTGTTAGCTAGGGATGATGGGAGTTGTAGTCCCAAAACACCTGGAGGGCCGAGTTTGGGGGTGCCTGCCATCTCTCACCACCAAAGGAACACAAGTGAACAGAGGAACCTGCACAAGCGACGCTGACACCAAACCCTACAATATATTAAGTAAAATAAGAAACATCGCCCCCGACCCCCCCACCTTCCCCACCCACCTCTTTCCCCTTTTTCTTCCTAATGTCTCAACAAATGAAACTTATTTGTAAAAATGTTACATGGAGAGAAGAAAATATGAGAGAGAGGCATTGCACACACACTTTTGTAAATCAAGAAAATATTTAATAAAAATACATTTTTTTAAAAACCCCAACTCGGGCGCCTTCCCAGCTCTTAGCATTCGGCTTTAAGGAACGCCCACGGATTTGAGTCTTGTGAGACAGGAAGGAAAGCTTTTTTTTTTTTTAGGGAAGCTTTTAATGTTTGATGTATTACAGTATTTTAATATTTTTTTGGAAGCCGCCCAGAGTGGCTGGGGAATAAATAATAAATTATTATTATTATTATTATTATTATTATTATTATTCTCCATCAGCTGGTGCCGTGTCTGCCACCCTGTTGCAATCGCTTCCTTATTTTCCTCTGCGGACCCCTGCCTCTTTTTTCACCACCCACCCCAAAGAAGAAATTCCTCTCTGCAGTCTTGCACAAGGCTGGTTTTTCAGTGCACGGGAGATGCAGAGGGAGGGAGGGCGGGCGGTGGGGGCAAAACTGGCTTTTTTTTGTGGAGGCAGAAGTTGTGGAGGGCCGAGGTGGTGACCTGCCTGTGCCGGAGGGGAGGAGAACAGCTGCTGGTCTGGCGCTGGCACCCCCCCTCGTCCCCTTTCATGCGAGGGAGAGGAACAAGCAGGCCTTTTCATCGGGCTTTGGCTGCAAAGCGGCATCTTGGGGCGAGGAGAAAAGTTTAGAGCTCCGTAAATAATCCGATTCTCGCTCCTTATGTCTGGGGGGGTTTGGGCTGCGGCAGTGATGGCACCTCCCAAAAAAGGAAGCCCCTCGCCCCTTTCCGGAGCCAGATTTTGGGTGCAGATGGGGATATTATAATAATAATAATACAATTTGATTCCCTCCCCCTCTTTCTTTTTTCCTTTCTCCTCCTGTGATGAGGCTGTATTTTAATGTTTTGATGTTGTATTTTAATCTTGCTTTTAAGTTGTAGTCATTCAACTTGTTTTTATTATTGGTTGTTAGCCACCCTGAGCCTGGCCTTGGCTGGGGAGGGCAGGGTATAAATACATTTTATTATTATTAATAATAATAATAATAATAATAATAATGTATTACAGTGGTACAGCAAACCCGGAAGTACCGGAACGGGTTACTTCCGGGTTTGCCGCTTGCACACGCCTGCTAAATCATGCTTCATGCATGTGCAGAAGCGCAAAACCGCGCATGCGCAGAGCACCGCTTTGTCGAGCGTCTGGGGCTCCGGAACGGATCCAGGAATCAAAACAAGCTACCACTGTATTTATAGCCCGCCCATCTAGCTGAGTTTCCCCAGCCAATCTGGGTGGCTTCCAACAAAATATTAGAATACAATAGTCCTTCAGATATTAAGAGCTTCCCTAAACAGGGCTGCCTTCAGATGTCTCCTAAAAGTCTGGTGGTTGTTTATTTCCTTGACATCTGGTGGGAGGGCGTTCCACAGGGCAGGTGCCACCACCGAGAAGGCCCTCTGCCTGGTTCCCTGTAACTTGGCTTCTCGCAGTGAGGGAACCGCCAGAAGGCCCTCGGAGCTGGACTTCCGTGTCCAGGCAGTACGATGGGGGTGGAGACGCTCCTTCAGGTATACTGGACCAAGGCCGTTTAGGGCTTGAAAGGTCAGCACCAACACCAATATAAAATGAACGTATTCCCTCTCTCTTCTTAAGAACTTTGGGTTGAGTGAAAAGTAACAGGCGTGTTTTTCAGTTTACAATTTTGTTATTTAGCGTTGCGGACAGTTGGTCGACGTTTCCCAAACTTAGGTCTCCAGCTGTTTTGGGACTACGATTCCCATCATCCCTGACCGCTGGTCCTGCTAGCTAGGGAGGGTGGGAGTTGTAGTGCAAAAACAGCCCCAGGCGTGATCTTCTGAAATATTGTACTAGGTTACTCTTTGCATCCCTTCGAACTCTGATTTTAGAAGGGGAGAGAGAAGCAATTTGGGGGGGGATATGTGCATGGGGGGGGGGAATGCTCCTCTCACAAAAGCAGCCGCCACCCCCAAGCGCATTCATTGAATTGTAGAGTTGGGACCCCTGAGGGTCATCCAGTCCAACCCCCTGCAATGCAGGGATCTCAGTTCAAGAACTCCTGGCAGATGGCCAGCCAACCTCTGCTTAAAAACTTCCAAGGAAGGAGAGTCCACCACCTTCTACCCATTGTCGAACAGCTCTTACTGTCAGAAAGATTTCCTGATGTTTAGTCGGAATCTCCCTTCTTGTAACTTGAAGCCCTGGGTTCGAGTCCTGCCCTCCGGAGCAGGAGAAAACAAATTGCGTATGTGTGTACGCATACAGATATAGCAATAGACAATCCATTTATTTTCTCGCCTTAGGAACATGTAACTTTTGTAGCGACAGATGAAAATTAAAACTAAAATTAAAACGGGAAATTTAAAACGGGAAACTAAATGCCTCGCCCCCCCAAAAAAGGCACGTAGAACAGGTGAAATAACAAAGCCCAGTTCATGAAAGAAAGAAAAAAACGAGAATAAAAGTCTTTGCATTAAGAGAGAATATTGGTGTTACTGGATTTTCAAGTGTCGTTTCCTGGCTTGTCTCAAAAATGATGGCTTCACTCTACATATGTAATGAAGGAATTTCAAATTATATGTAAAGTGTCTGGAAGTTCTAGTCCTCGTTAAAATCTCAAAAGATCCTCAGTTTTCTCCATTATCACTGTATTCCAGAGTGGTGGGACCGAGTGCCCGGTGTAAGATTTTTGGGCTGTTTCCCATTAAGTTGCAGTTCCTTTTTGAGCTGCTTAAATTTTAAGGACATTTTTGTGATCTGCGATTGTAGGCGTGAAAAGCAAAATAGGGGTTTTTTTTGAGGCTGGAGCAAAACAAGGAAGTCCCTGGATGAGCCCAAGAATGGCTTCGTAAAATGCTTTTTTGAAAAGGAAACAGCTGCAAAGCGAACAGCTGTGTTTTGCAAAAAATAAAAAAAATTAAGGAAGTGGTGATTGGGGATGGTGTGTTTATGGTGCCTAACTGGGAGCAATTCCATTGCTGCGGAAAATCTTCTGTTGGTTCGTGGTATGACCTTAGCTTGAGAGAGGCTGAACTTGCACAGAAATCCCTGCATGTAGAAACAAAGCCTCTCAGGGTCAACATTTCTTCTTGATGTGCATGCTTTCTAGTTGCGGAGAAACTTGCTTTTTTGGGTGGGTGGGGGAGCATTCGTGAGCAAGCAGATGAATTGTGATGCTGTTCTTAAAAAAGCTGTTTTCCAGCAAGATGCTTGGGGGAACTCGCGCACGAGAACGGTCTTCTGTGCCAAAAGGCACCCTTGCAGCTAGAGAGCTAGCCTTTCAAGGTGGGCGGGGAGTTGCGACAGGACAAGGGTGGCCGTGAATGGTGCTTGTTATGCACACAGACTCCCGCAGAGACGAGGGAACATGAGTTCATGTTAAAAGGGCGCAAAACTCCTTGATTGCACCCAACTGGCCGCTTTCAAATCCCTGACGCGACTCTGTGCTGATGTTCGCTCCTTTGTGTTTCTCTTTAAAGATTATCGAAAAGCGTCTCGGACACATCCGGAGCAGGGTCTTCCGGGAAGTCGAGATGCTGTATCAGTGCCAAGGACATAGGTATTTTTAATTTTATTTTTGGGTGGCTTAAGCTGTAGGGTTTTTTAAGGGGTAACTCGGACTGGCAGTGCCCTTAATAGTGGCTCAGATAAACCTGAGGTTCCGCCAGCAGCTGGTTCGCCCCCCCGTGAAACCTCCATGCTCAAGAGCAGTCTATCTGCAGCCTTGCTTTTGCAGGCTTCCTGGAGACGCATCCCGTTTGGGGGAAGAAAATGTGGGGAGGTGGGGTGTGGACCTTTCTTGGACTGACCTGGCAAGGCCGTGCAGTGGGGGGGGGGGGAGATAGAGAGACGTCCTCATTCTAGGTGAAAACCATGCAAAGTGGAAATCTCTTTCCCCCATTTTTAAATGTTCTCGTCTTGCTTGCGGCAGGAACATCTTGGAGCTGATTGAGTTCTTTGAGGAGGAAGACCGGTTCTATCTTGTGTTCGAGAAGATGCGAGGAGGCAAGTAGCGGCGCTTGTGTCTGGCATGTTGCTGGTTGGGAACGTTTGGCCTGCAGGCCTAACCTGGCCAGCTTGTTTTGGCCCTTCTGGTAGTTTTGGCTGAGCCGTGCCCGCCTGTCCTGGGCGTTGGTCACCCAGGTGATTGGCTGCACCTGCCTGTCCAACTTTGCCTGCAGGTGGGTGAGGAAAGGGATCCCAACTCGCAGGCCGGATTACATTATTAAACTGGAACCTGTGAAAAGATTTTATTCTTGGGTGAAGGGTGGCTGCTTGTCCTCTGAAAAAGCCTGGTGCCTGCGTTTCTGCAGGAGTTGTTGCTATCATCATTTATTAAATTGGTATACTGCCCTTCATCCGGAAGATTATGAGATCAAAAACACAAAATGCATAATAAAAACAAAGGCAAACTGATAACCCACCCCTGCAAAGGGCATCAGGTTGAAGAGGAATGCTTTTGCTAGGCACCTACAGGTGTATAATGAAGGCACCAGGCGGGCCTCCCTGGGGAGAGCGGCCCACAAACGGGGAGCCACCACAGAAAAGGCCCTGTACTTGTGTTGCCGCTCTCCGGATCTCTTGAGGAGGAAGCACACAAAGAAGGGCCTTGGAGGATGGTTCATACGGGGAGAGGCAGTAAGGGATTGTGGTCCTGAGCCATTTAAGGCTTTATAGGTCAAAACCAGCAATATCTGCCTCTCCCGGAGCTGGCAGCCCTGCGTGGGGAGCGAATTCCCTGCAGATTTACCTGCCGTAGTTGCAAAGAATGGAGCTGCTTCTCAGACACTACTCAGCTAAATTAACGGATGGTTAATGGAGCCGTTCTACTGCAGAGCAACAGCCTTCCTCCTAAAAAGTTAGGTTTCTAGTCCTCTTGGCTCCACATTGAGAACTGATTCGAGTCAGACCATCAGGTTTGGCATTGTCTGCTGTGCTGATTTTTCCCCAGGCCTGCAAACTTTTATTTTTTGCTGCCTGAGATCGCTAATATTGCTCTCTGCCCTCTTTTCTCTCCCTGCTCTGATCTTATCCAGGTTCCATCCTGACTCACATCCATCGCCGCCGCCATTTCAACGAGCTGGAGGCCAGTATGGTTGTGAACGACATCGCCAGCGCCCTCAATTTCTTGCACAACAAAGGTCAGCAAATCCTTTGCGAGTCTGCAAATACCACGGGGCTTGTTGGGTCTTATCACTGTTATTTTGTCTGGCAACCCGGAGGGAAAGTTTGGAAGAGGGCAGTCTGAACTCTCAAAGGGACTCCCCCTAGGAGGAAAGTTTGCAGCGTTTGGAACCTTTCAGTTTAGAGAAAAGGCAAGCGAGAAAAGAGTCGACACGGGAGAAGTTTTATGAAATCATGAAGGAAGCAGAAAGAGGAGTTTTTTCCTTCCTCCTAACAACTGCAAATTGTGGAAGTGTGATTCTGGGAAAATAGCTATAACAAACTGAAAAAGATGTTTAGATTTTCATTTGGAAAAAAACAGAATCCTTTCTCCTAGGTATCATGTTAGAGGAAATAAAAAGAACGGTCAGACCAATATTTTATGTATGCAACTACTGCGGCAGGGTTATTGATTGCCAAAAATTGGAAAAGCAGCAGCGTCCCAACTAAAACAGACTGGTTATCTAAAAATGATGGAATACCTCCATATTGCCAAACTCACAGGGAGGATAAGAGGAGATAGGGTACAAGTGAACAAGGAGTGGGCTATCATTAAGGAATACATCAAAATTTATGTGGAAAAAGTAGAATTTCTGACAGATACTGAGTGAATCCAGAAAATGATTAGAGTGAAAGGAGAGTAAAGTTAAGATAAAAGAAGAGATTAAAGAAATAATGAAATGCGTTTAAGCTAGTTGGAAAAATAAAGTAGCGTAACAAGGATGGCTGGAAGTCAAGTCACTTGGTGGGTGTCGGTGTGGGGGTAGGTGTGTAGGTTTGTTGATATGTACAGTATAGGTAGGTATTATATAGAGTAATGTATGTTTTATGCTATGAAAATTTGGTAGCGTGTTGTGTACGTGTTATTGTGTAAATGTATATGTATGTGTTTTATATGTCAATAAAATAAAAAAAAGGAAATTGTGAAAGTGTGGTGAAGGCAGAAAGGCAGGGCTTCTTCAGTGTTGAAAACTGTGGAGCCCCCTTCCTTCAGGAGACCAGGATCTTCGAATGGTACAGTTGGAAGGGTCCCTGAGGGTCATCTAGTCCAACCCTCCCCTGCCATGCAACCCAGGGTTAGAAGAGGAGAGATATAGGCCAGGAACCAGGGTTGCAGCTGCCCAAACGGAAGGCCTCATGGCCTTTTTTCAAGACTGTAACACTTCGGTTCTTGAAATTCTTCTGATTGTGCAGATAAAATATAACGAATAGGATTTTGCAGGATGGGGGATTGGTCTGTGAAAAGGTCCAGATCCGAGGATCCCCAGGCAGGCACCTCCAGGAGACGTCAGACGCCATCCTGGCTCCCGGGAATCTTCACTCGGTCGCAAGCGGCCGCTGGCCAATTGCAAAATGCTTCTGGCGCCTTTTGAACTCTGCATCTGAAGGGAGACTGTTCCACAGGGTGGGAACTGGTTTTCTTAGGGACTAGTGCCTTTGCTTTCGCCTTCTCCAGTCCAGTTGCTGCTTTCATTTCCTCGCTGCGCGAAAAAGGTTACTTTGATCTTGCAAGAAGTTTAGCCTCTGTGCTTTAGTTTGCTGATGAAATCTCTCTCTTTCCTTTTCAGGAATAGCACATAGAGATTTAAAACCAGAAAATATCCTTTGTGAAAGCTCCAATCAGGTAAGGAGTGGCTTCAAACACATTAGCAGGGTGCTGCTCCCTCTTGTCTTGTCTAAAGAGAAAGTTGCCATTTGGTGTGCGATCTGTGGAACTGCCGTCTGCAGGCATGCAGCTGCCCTTTGCAATTTGCTCTTCTCCAGATTTTGCGATGTGTTTCTCCAACGAAACAAAAGACTCTTAATCTCAGGGTTCTGGGTTCGAGCTACATATTGGGCAAAAGAGTCCTTCGTTGCAGGGGGTTGGACTAGATGACCCCCGTGGCCCCTTCCGACATTACCATTCTAGGATATTAGATGCAAAAATGGCTCTGTGAATAATGTCCAATAATAATGCCCAACAACAACTTATTATTTGTATCCTGCCCATCTGGCTGGGTTTTCCCAGCCACTCTGGGCAGCTTCCAACAAAAATTAAAAATACATTAAAATAATGCTTTGAATTGGAGAAAACCCCTTGCAGAATTGTGCATATTAGTTAAAAGGGTGAGTTAAGATAAATGCATGTGAAAACATGCAGGAATTTTTAATGTGGACTTCGAAATTTTTCACGGTGATGTGGAAAGCAAAGTGGGGGTGATGAACTGAATTTGAGCTGCTTGGGGAGGGAGAAATGAGAAACTGAAATTCATAAGTTTGTCTGATTAATTCTTTCTGGAGCTATGGATTTTTTTAAAAAAAAAAACTGGCAAATTCTTTTTCTTTTCTGCAATGCAGGTTTCGCCCGTGAAAATCTGCGATTTCGATCTAGGAAGCGGGATCAAGCTGAACGGCGATTGCTCACCCATCTCCACTCCAGAGTTGCTCACCCCAGTAAGTTCCCCCAAGCGTGGGGAAAACCCAATTTATATATAACGCTTTAAAAGTGGTGCTTGGAAGGAGAATCTGAACTGGGGCTCAACCAACAAAAGTGGCAGCCAGCAGGTTTTGAATGAGGAGGAAGGCTTTTTTTATATATATAATTGATGGAATTCAAAGGCATGAGATGTGCTGAAGTTTAGCAGGCTTTAAAAATGGAAAATCCTCCAGGAATTTCAGCGTCCGTTCACTGGGGTGGCTCAGATGGAAGCCTGCACGCTGGGGTGCAGTCTACCTGTCTGCGGACAAATGCCGGCTCCCTTGGCCTGAAAGCGAGATGAGCGCCGCAACCCCAGAGTCGGATTCCCAGAGGCGTCTGGCTGTCCACTGTTGGAATCAGAATACTGGGGATGGATGGATTCCACCCCCACCCCCCGATCCATATAGCCTTCTCTGTGTGTTTTGCTGTTGTTTTGGCATTGGTGGAAAGAGGTGTTTGGCTTTGTATGGCTCGTCTGTGTGTACGTTCGGTCATCATTTGCTGCAAGCCGGCCTTCCAAAATCCCTTATGGGGGACACAAGAGCCCTTATAGAGTCCTTTGCAGGTTCTCCATCGGTCGGAGGTAAGAGCAGAGGCCAACCAGAGAATATTGAGAAGCAAAGATTGTAAGCCTGATCTTTATTGAACTGTTGCAAGAGGGTGCTCCCCTCACACGCAGGAGAAAGGAGGAGGACCCAGAACCCAGGTGTGCCCGCCCTTATATAGACATTTTAAATTGCCCGCCCTGGAGTCCAAGACCACCCCCAGAAACAACATGCCTACATCACAGAAAGGGCGGTCTACAACAGAAATCTGAGTGCGTTGTTTACCTCCTGTCTGGCAGGTTACCTGTTAATGCTCGCTTGATTGGATACCCTGGGGAGCCTGGCCAGTCTTTTGTAATGACAAATACCTAGTTCCTGAGTCAGGTCACAGGCTCACCCCATTCATACACAGACATACCCTTAAGACAGGATTTGTGAAGGAAAAGACAATGGGGAGGCTTTTCCATTTTCCTTGACCTTGCAGAGAAATTGCTTTCAGGGCTGTTTTCCTGTGCTGCTTCAGATATGTGGTTTATATATTTATGTACGTGTTTGCTTGGGACATTTATGAACATTTATTATATATATATATATAAGACCTTAAATTTTTTATTTTATTTAACCCCCCTTTGCATCTGTAATCTGTTTATTACATCCTTTAACTGGCTTTAACTAATGTGGTGGCTTATGGCGAGTCAAGGATCCCCCTAGGAGACCAGGAAGGGAGATGTTTGCAAAATGGGAGGATGTTGGTTCTTTCCTACCAGTCCCTGGCCAGTGGAGACTGGTCTTGTGTGGTCATGTTTCTCCAAGCTTATTGGCATGCCTTTTTTATTTAGAGTGTTGCCATAGTCAGATTTGATTTCTGGCTCCATCCGGCTGGCTTATTATTTTTATTTATTGTGTTCGTTTTTCCCTGGGATGACTGACGTGCTTCTCCCCTGTGACGTAGATTAGGCTGGCCCCCATCATCACCCCCAGTGAGTTTCATGGTTGGGTGGGGTGATTTGAACCCTGGATAGCTTAGTCCAGGGGTCAGCAAACTTACTGCGCCTCGGGCCAGTGTCTCCAGGGCCAGAGGACGAGGGAGCGCGTGCCCATACCCGTGTGCACACGCTATTTCTGGCGCACTTCCGGGTCGGAGGAGCACCGGAAATAACTTGTGCGCATGTGCACTGGCCTCCGACCCGGATGAGCGCCGGAAATAACACTTGTGCATGTGCAAATAACGCTTGCGCATGCGCACAAGGTATTTCCGGTGCTCCTCGGACCTGGAAGTGGGCAGCCGTGCAACGCAGTGCCGGTAAGAGTGGGCGCTCAGGGGTCACTGTGGGCCGGATAAACGAGTACCTCCGGCCTTATCCGGCCCGCGGACCTTAGTTTGGACCTGGCTTAGTCGGTAGATAGAGCACAAGACTTTTAATCCCAGAGCTGTGGGTTCAAGCAAAAGATTCCTGCCTTGCAGGGGCTTGGACTAGGTGACCTGCGTGGAAGACTTCCAAATTTCACGGCCCGTTCCTGGGGCGCCGCGGAGATTATTAACTTGTGGCGTAGAATTGTGTCATGAATGTGAACACCGCATCTTGTTCTGTATCTCGGCTATGCGGCTGGTTTGCGTTTCCTGAGAGGCTGTGCAGAATCGAAAAGGTCGCATTGTGTTGTCTGTCTTTTTGAATGAAAGAAACAGTCTTGGGGTTTTTTGAGGGGGGGCACAGACCTGCAAAATGCAAATCCGCATGTGCCGGAAGAAGCGAAGCAGGCAAGGGGCTCCCATTTGCAGTCTGCAAACAAAAGTTTTGAAAAAATTAAGTGTTGCAGGGGGGAGGAAGTGCACGAAATTGGGGCACGTTGCAAAGACACAGCCCCCCCCATCCCAGGTTTCGGGTTCCATAGTGCTCTTAATTTATTCCCCTTCCTTTTGAAAGCTTTTTAAAACTGTTGTTTTCCCACCCTAAGCAGAGAGAGGGGCCACCTGCCTCTGGTCTCTCTTGCTCCCCCCCTCCAAACCACTGCTGAGATGCTGTAAAATTTGCCCCTAGCAACAGCTTGGCTGATTGGCTGTCAGGCCTGAGGTTTGGGGATTTCCTCTCTCGCCCCCCTCCTTCCATCTGTTTTTCTCTCTCTCCCCCTCCCCTTCTCCTCCCCTTGCTTTGTAGAGGCTGCTCTGACCCATTTATGCAGTGGGGGGGTGGGGCAAGGAGACGGAGGCTATGGACAGATTTTTTAAAAAAAAAACAAAACTCTTGGACATAGAGTTTTAGGTAAGATCAAATCCCAGGCATGTGTGTCAAAAGGGTTATAAATATCGCTACGAATAAAAACGAAAAGCCTTTGCTTTTTTTTGCAACTTTAAAAAAAAACCCTTTGCCTTTTTGCAATTTTTTTAAAAATGCAAAAAAAAAAAACCCACACCCTTTGCTATTTTTGCAGCAGCAGCAACAACAAAAGCAATCTTTGCTCTGCAACCCAGGGTTGTATTCAGCGTTACTCAAGAGTTACGATTCGTTGGAATTGATGGAAGTGATTCACGTCAATGGGTTCTGTTGATTATTATTATTATTATTCATTGAATTTGTACGCTGGCCTTCACCTGTAGATATCGGGGCTCATCTGCTCTCAGATCGTATTAACACCCTAGATTTAAAGCTCTGTGACGCCGCTTTGAACGGTCATGGCTTCATCCTTCACAAAGGGACCCCCCCCCCCCGGAAGTGCAAGTTGTTCAGGGTGCTGGACGTAGTTTGACGAATACCTGCGCTACAGTTCCCAGACTGGTTTATCGCTCCATCCCTCTTCCCAGGGAATTGTAGCTCTGGGAAAAGGGGAGGCACAACTCTCAGCACCTTTTTAAAAAAATATTTTTTATTAGGAATTTAAACAGAACATATTACCTTATAGCATATCATCCTTAATTCCCCCCCATAGAACAACCCCCCCTGACTTCCCTCAGTTCCCATCTCTGGTTTCTCTGTAAATGCTGTTCTCTGCATGTTACAAAATCGTATAGATGCTTAATTTATCTAACTGGTTGTTATCAATAAAAAGTTTGCGAGTGTTTATTCAAAACCTGCCAAGGAGTCCAGTTCACTTTGTTGCTTCTTTAAATACTTTGTAAAGGGTTCCCATTCATCTTTAAAGTCACAGTTATCCTTGTCCCGTAGTTTATGTGTCAGTTTTGCCAATTCTGCATAGTCCATCTGTTTCTCTTGCCATAATTCTTTAGTCGTGGTTTCTTCGAACTCTCAGCACCTTTAACGCTCCCAGAATTCTCTGGCGGGAGCGCCGGCTGTTTTAAAGTGTGGTATCCTAGTGATTCGAACTCAGAACCTGTTCTCCGTGCTTTCAGACAGGCAGTCTTTTCCCCACCCTTACCTGGAGACGCACCTGAGGCCTTCTGGAGGCCAGGCAGGTGCCCTGCCAATGAACTCCCCCGAAAGCCGTTGAAACGGTTCCTGCATTAGCTGGGGTTCCTGTGCCACAGCGGGTTGGACTGGATGACCTCGTGGGTTCCCTCTGTGATCCCTAAGCGTGCATCCTTCCCCCGCCCTCTTTACGTGCCCCCGAGGCAGATCGGCTCCAGAGCAGCTCTTCCCTCCTCCCTTTCCGTAAACCGGCCGGTTGGGCGAGTTACCCGGACTCTGCGCCCTGCCCCTGTTCTGGAGGATTTGCCTGAGTCCGGATAATGTGGATTTGCGTATGCATTAATTCGAGGAAGGGCAGAGTTAGGCAGCTGACGCGGCGCCGGGCGGATTGCGCCTCGGCTGGTTTGATCCGGTCTCGTTCGGGGAAGGGAGGATGTGGTGAAAAAGAAGAGCGAACTCTGTTTGCCTCGGTTGGTTGGCGACAGCGAAGGTTTTTTGGTGATGTGTGGTTTTTTGCTGGTCTCGTTTTGCAGCTGAAGTCAAGGGTTCCTCTGCGCATGTGCAGAGTGCGCTTTCCATCACAGAACCCTTTACTCCTCCTCCTTCCTTTGCTGCGTATCTGGGATTAAGGGACAGGGTTTAGGAGGCGGTGAGCAGGGGTTCCCTGCTACTCTCACTGATTTTTAAAGATTTCTGTATGTGACGCTCCGTCCAAGCAGCCTTGGCTGACCAGGCACCCTTTGGATCTTCTGCGCTACAACTCCCATCGACAACTCCCTCCCCCCAGCCAGCACATCTGTTTTGGCAAGGGAGGGAGTGATGCTGATGGAAGTTGTGGTCCAAAAGTGGCGCTGGACGTCGCGGTGATGGGAAGTCCAACCTGTTGCCTGGGTCTTGATTCAGGATGGATCTCAGGTGGGTAGAGGGCTAGGGAGAGAGAAAAGGATGTCCTTCACGCAGCAGAGAGTTAAACTGCGGAACTCCTTGCAAACTGGGCTTTGAAAGAGGGCTGGGCAAATTCACAGAGAAGGAGAGGGCTATTGATGGCTACTAGCCAAAGGGTTGGCGTGCTCTGATGGTGTTTCCTGCTTGGCAGGGGGTTGGACTCGATGGCCCTTGTGGTCTCTTCCAACTCTTCCAACTCTATGATTCTATGATTCTATACAGAAGAGTTCAGGCAGGTGCGTTCTATTTAAACCAGTTTCACTTTCCACTTCTCAGATGAACCAAACACACTGTTTCCCCTCCTTTTAAAATCTGCAAGCGACAGATTGATAATCCCGAAGCGTATAAACTGACCGTCGTTTTGGAATTAAAATTAATTTAGCGTGGAAAAACTTCAAGCTCCAGTTTTCCCCTCTCTCGATAACACACCTGTGTTTTTTTTAAGAGCCAAGAAGGGTGTATTTAAGTTTGCTGAGGATACTAAAATAGAAACACAAAAAGCTGGTATAGTCAATGTCGCCAACTGGCTCCATCAGCATTTTAAATCTTCCTCCCCATGTGTTTCATTGTATTTTGACTATTACTTTTAGTTTATTTGTTTCAGTTAATTGGTATTTTAAAATGGATGGGTTTTTTTAAAAACGCTGTAAGCTGCCAACTTGGGAGAAGTGGCTGGGGCAACGCAGTCCGGTGGGTGGGGTACAAATAAAAAATGTTGATTATTACTATAAATACATCAAATGAATGTCAGCCTGGGTGGCTCTATTGGCCCTCCAGCTGTTTTGGGACTACAGTTCCCATCATCCCTGACCACTGGTCCTGTTAGCTAGGGATGATGGGAGTTGTAGTCCCAAAACAGCTGGAGGGCCGATGGCAGAATCCGAGACCAGGGAGAAGAGTTGGTGAAAGAAGACTGGAAGAAATTTAAATACTATTTACAGAAATATTGTTAAATTGATGAATGTTAGAAGAATGTTGGAAAGAAACTAAGGGGTTTCCAGCTGTAATGCTTTAGGCGATACGAAAAAAAAAGTTTACAAATGGGTAAAAGCTTAATGGTAAGGATTTGCTGAACTAACAAATTGAAGTGGAATACAAAGAAGGGAGGTATGAGGAGGTCTGGGGAAATAAGCGTAAGGAAGATATGTTATGGAAAATTATTTGTTTTTTAATTGTTTTTATGTTGTATTTTGTATTTTGTTTCTTTTTATTTTTCAGTTTCATTGTTATATTTTAAAAAACTTTAATAAATATCTTTGGGGGGGGGACAGCTGGAGGGCCGAGTTTGGCCATGCCTGGGTTAGATCGTGGTGCTGATAATGCCTAGGTTGCAAGTTCAGGACAGCTGCGTATTCCTGCATTGCCAGGGGGTTGGGCTGGATGACCTCAGGGTCCCTCCAACTCTACAATTCTGTCATTTTTTAAAATTTTTTTTTTAATGAATGGACTTTGAGGCTCCGATCTCCAAATCTGCCCCCGCCATTTTTGTTTTCTCCAGGCACTACTAACTAGATGGATTTATTTTCTTCTTCCATGCAAGAACTGTCCCAGCGGATTGTTTCAAAGGTCTTGGGGGGGGGGTGTTGCCCCAAAATTACAGCTCTCTTCCCAAGCCCTTAACTGAACCCCCAATCTTATTCCAGAAAAACACAGACCTTGTGGGGGATAAATTCTGGGGATACAGCATGAAGCCAAAACTGTGTAGAGTCAAAACATGTTGTTTGAGATTCCCACTGGAAGGCTTCCCCCATTTTGGCCTGCTTCTTAATTATTATTTTTTAATTGCCAGGCGTATATTAAGCAGAAATGGGCACAAGTTAAATGTACTCTTTAAGCAGGCCTTGGGCTGATTGACACCCACCGCCCTTTCAAAATCTGGGGGGGGGGTTGTTAGTTTGTTTTATTTTTATTATGTGTTTTGAGGGTTTTCTAATTGTAATTTTATCCTGTGAAGCGCCCCGAGACCTGTGGGCATAGGTCAGTATACAAATTTAATAAATAAAAATAATAATGATATCTGTGCCGATATCCAAAGTCTGGGAAACACCAGCAATGTGTTCTCCCCAACAACCTGAGGTCTAGCAGCTTGGTTTGCACTTTTCAAAACTTCCACATTTTCAAACTCTTGAGCCTTTTTGTTGTGAGGCATTTCTGTGCTCCAGAAATTTTTGCTTTATTTTTTAGCTAGTGTGAGAAAAATGCATTTGCTCACAAAGGACTTTGGGTCAAATATTTGCACATATATTTGCACCAAGTTCCTTTGCAAGTGCAATTGGACTTTTTTTTTTGTAAAGGGGTTGGGAGAAGAACAGAATTCCTGCAATTTGTGTATTCGGAGAGATCCCAGCCCTTGAATGCGAAATCCCTTCCCCTTCTTCATCGGACAGAACTATTCTGGCAGGTTTATAGCGGAGCCCTGAACATTGCAAACCCTTTTTCCAGGAAACGCTGCCTGGCTTTTTATAGACCTTGCATGGTCTCCCTCTTCTTGGCCCCGAGGGCTTCTGGGAAAGAATGTCCCGGTTTTTTTTGGGGGGGGGGCTTTATTTATGAGGGGTGAAATGTGGGGCAGAGGCATGGTGATCACGTGCCCCCCAGCTGAAGCAAAACTCAGCTGGTGCCGTCCAGAGAGCATGGCTACTTGGCGAAAGAGAAAATGCTTCCTGGTCTGATGGGACACCCAGAGCCCATCTAGACCAACCCCCTGCAATGCAGACATCTCAACTGAAGCATCCAGGACAGATCACCTTCCAACCTCTGCTTAAAACCTCCAAGGAACGATGCCCCCCCCCGAGCAGGGTTAGAAATTCAAAATATACAAGCTGATCGCCAAATGGCACCTTAAACCTCGGTTGCGGTCGCCATGATGGAATGTCCAGGCGCCATTTTTTCCTTGGTGAATTTTATCATTATTCATTTCCGCGCCACTTTATGTTTTAAAGAAGAAGAAAATCTATCTTTCTAATAATCTATCTAATAACATTTTATCCTTTACCCCACATAGAATGTTACATTTGTTACTCAACAGCTATATTCCAATTTGACCAAACTACGATTGCGTTTTAAGGTTCCAGTCCTCAGTGTCTTACCCAATTTCATCCTTTCTAACGTGATTTGTAACACGCTCTGCTGTCTTCTTACACTCCAAACCCCACTGGGGTCGTCCCATATGGGGGAAAAAACTTTTTTGTAAATAGATTAGAAATGGGTCCCAGCCTTCTTTAAAAGACTCTAAACTTGTGTTTCTTATCAGTGCTGTCAGTTTTGCCATCTCCTTGTATTCAAGATAAAAAAATTCCTTCCAGTAGCACCTTAAAGACCAACTAAGTTAGTTCTTGGTATGAGCTTTCGTGTGCATGCACACTTCTTCAGATACCAGATATTCCAGATATCAGATATCAGATATTCTTTGGTATCTGAAGAAGTGTGCATGCACACGAAAGCTCATACCAAGAACTAACTTAGTTGGTCTTTAAGGTGCTACTGGAAGGAATTTTTTTATTTTGACTATGGCAGACCAACACGGCTACCTATCTGTAACTCGTATTCAAGGTTTTTCATCTGCCATTCTTCCTTTTTGGCTGTTCTCTCCTCCTTCCATTTCTGAGCGTAGGGAAACCATAAAGACCGTTGAGGTCCCCCCCCCCCCCCGCCTTGCCAATCCAGATCTGTTGCTAAATAATTTCATTGTGGGAGCCAGAGATCTTAGACAGTAAAACAACTTTCCATTTGTGTAAAATGTGTGCGTCTCTGAAAGAGCAAACTGGAGTTTCTTTCCTGCAAAGTTAGTGGTTTCAAATCACATGCCATTTCTTCTGCATGTGAAATCCGGAACCTTTTCGTTTGCGGTGGGGGAATTTTGAAAAGCAAAAGTGTGACCCTGCGGCTTTTAACCCTTTCTCTGCCCGATTCCTATTTATTTTTCTAAATTCGTCGTTATTGATTTAAAATATCATCTTACATATATATTGCAAACAGTTACATCAAAATTAAACACAAAAATATAATAGAATATAATAGACAAAAATTTATATAATAGAATATAAACACAAAAATATAATAGAAAGAAGATAAAGAAAATAAAAAGCAAAAAAGAGTTAACAATAAGAAATGAATATTGGTTATAACATCCTGTCTTTTCTAATAAAGTCTTCTGAAAGAAACTTCCAATCGTTCTCGTTGTACTTTTTCCTATTATCTTAATTTTATCGCACAGTTTGTTTTATAACTTCTCCTGTATCTAGTATATTTGTTCCATTTGTTTATTATATCATTCAGTTCTGCTAGGATAACATCATTATTACAGTATAATCTTATATATCCTCTGAATAGTCTCCATTCTCTGAAATTTTTTTGATTCGGGGCTCCTCTGACTTTTCCGGTCAGCTTTGCTAATTGAAAGTACTCTAGCAGGAGTGATTGCCTGTCTATTATTGTGGGTGTTTTTTCACATTTCCAACTTCTGTTCTCCTCCCGATTCCAGTGCGGCTCGGCTGAATACATGGCCCCGGAGGTTGTGGAAGCCTTCAATGAGGAAGCCTCGATCTACGACAAGCGCTGCGACTTGTGGAGTTTGGGGGTCATCCTCTACATTATGCTGAGCGGCTACCCGCCTTTCGTGGGCCACTGCGGGACCGACTGCGGCTGGGACCGCGGCGAAGCGTGTCCCGCTTGCCAGGTGAGCAGGCCTCGGGCTCCTTCCTCTTCTTTTGTTCCTTGCACAAAGGTCAGGTTCTGCACTTGGCCAAGAAGAAGCAGCTGCACTAATACATAGCTGTCAAGCGTCCCTTATTTGGCGGGACAGTCCCTTATCCCAGCGCCGTGTCCCGCTGCTGTCCCTTATTGATGACGTCCCTTAAATTTCCCGGGTTTCAAAGGAAGCAGCTCCTCTCCCTCCCTCCCTGCCGGCCAGGGAGGAGGGAGGCTCCAGCTGTGTTGCTTGCCTGAGTTGCTCACCCAATAAGGAGTCTAAGAACGACTGGGGGGTGGAGCTTGCATGCCTTGTGCCAATCAAATCGGCCGCCTTGCCTGGGGACTCGCCTTTGCTCAGCGCTTCCCAGCGGAGAGGTGACGTGGTGTTCCTTGAGGCTTCGTTTGGCTGCTGGCTGGGCTTTCTGCCTTTGGCTCGGAGGGGCTCAGAAGTTGAACATACCTGTGCTTGGAAAATCCCTTATTTTGGCTGCTGATCCCTTATTTCCGAGGCTGCTAGTCCCTTATTTTCAAATTTGTAAGTTGACAGCTATGCACCAATATAAGATTTTTTTGGTGGGGGGCAAAAATAGTACAGTGGTTCCTCTGGATGCGAACGGGATCCGTTCCAGAGCCCCATTCGCATCCTGAAGCGAATGCAACCCGCGTCTGCATGGGTCGCAATTCACCGCTTCTGCGCATGACGTCATTTTGAGCATCTGCACATGCGTGAGCGGCGAAACCCAGAAGTAACGTGCTCCATTACTTCCGGGTCGCTGCAGAGCGCAACCCGAAAAGGCTTAACCTGAAGCGACTTCAACCCGAGGTATGACGGTACATGTGGAAAGGATCTAGGGATCTAGCAGAGCACATGAGTGAACAGTGTAAAAGGTAAAGGGACCCCTGACCATTAGGTCCAGTCGTGACCAACTTTGAGGTTGCGGCGCTCATCTCACTTTATTGGCCGAGGGAGCCGGTGTACAGCTTCCGGGTCATGTGGCCAGCAGGACTAAGCCGCTTCTGGCGAACCAGAGCAGTGCATGGAAACGCCGTTTACCTTCCCGCTGGAGCGGTACCTATTTATCTACTTGCACTTTGATGTGCTTTCGAACTGCCAGGTTGGCAGGAGCAGGGACCAAACAACGGGAGCTCACTCCGTCGTGGGGATTCGAACCGCCGACCTTCCGATCGGCAAGCCCTAGGCTCTGTGGTTTAACCCACAGCGCCACCCGTGTCCCTTTTGTGAACAGTGTAATGCAGCAGTAAAACAGAAAAGGTGATTTTGTATGATTCCGTGACCCTTCCTTCCTTCCTTCCAGAACATGTTATTTGAAAGCATCCAGGAAGGGAAGTACGAATTCCCTGACAAGGATTGGGCTCACATCTCTTTCGGAGCCAAAGACCTCATTTCCAAGCTGCTGGTCAGGGATGCCAAGAAGCGCCTCAGCGCAGCCGAAGTTCTCAAGCACTCGTGGGTGCAAGGGGTGAGTACGGGGGGGGGGGGTCCTTGGTTTGGGGTTAGGGTGTTTTTCTGTTTTTTTGCAGCCCCAATAAACCTGTCCCGTTTTCTCTCTGCATGAAATGAGACAAGCCTTTGGTTCATCTAGTTCAGTATTGCGTGCACTGACTGGCAGCATCTCCACAGAGATTCAGGCAGGCCCCCTCTGGAGAGGGACTTTGTAGTAAAGTCAGGGTAGGTTTAATCCCACCACGCTGACACCATGTAGTAATGCTCTGGCCACTCTACCCCTCCCTCTCCTGTCCTACCATCCAACTGGATCAGGTTTAGGGGAATGGCAGTCGGAGGCATATACCGTATTTTTCGCCCCATAGGACGCACCGGCCCGTGGGACGCACCAAGTTTTTTTGGGGGGAAATAAAGGGGCTTGTGGGGCCGGCAGTGGGGAGAAGCGCTCTTCTCCCCACCGCCAGCCTTCAGACCAGGTCCGGGGACAGCGGGAAGACGCGCTGCGCCTCCCCGCTGTCCCCGGAGCTTGCAGGGCTGGTGGCGAGGAGAAGCACGCGTCTCCCCGCCGTCAGCCTCCAAACCACATCGGGAGATAGCGGGATGGCGGCGTTCCGCCTCCCCGCTGTCCCCCGACCTTGTGGGGCTGGCGCTGGGGCTCTCCTGAAGCCTGGAGAGTGAGAGGGGTCGGTGCGCACTCCAGGCTTCAGCGAAAGCCTGCATTCGCCCCACAGGACGCACACACATTTCCCCTTCATTTTTGGAGGGGAAAAAGTGCGTCCTATAGGGCGAGAAATACGGTACTTTTTTCAGGACAAAACACATCAAGAAAGGTAGTTGCTGCCACCACTCGCTTGTACCAGGGGCCCCAGAAGGCTTCACCCAAGGGAGAAGGTTATCCTTCTTAGTTGCCCCACCCTGCAAGTTGCTTCCACAACCAGCAGGCAGAAATTCAACAGATACACATTCCCAGATTGATTAGGGTTGATGACTCATTCACACCCAGACATCCTTTTTTGGTACCAGGTGCTAAAACCCCACTAATCAACTTGGGGAGTTTCCTTCCTTCAGGTGTCTGAGATAAGCAAATCACACTTTCAGAGACTGTTAGTCTGCATCTTTAAAATAACAAAACACATTCCCCATAAATCCTATGGCCTTTGGTCTTCCCATAATACTTTGCTCATTACTTGACCAAAGTTTTGTCTATTGAAATGTGCTAACTTCACTACAGACTTAACCTGGGACTTTCCCCTGTAAAGATTCTCTTGGCTACTAAGCAAGCCTGCACTTAACCAAGATTGCAGTTGGGGCAGAGGTCCTTTGCCGTCTCTGTGGGCAATTGGGAACTATACTTAGAAGAGCCTAGTTCTTAACAGTTCTGCGTTTAACAAGTTAGAAAACCATCACAATGAGGATGCATAATAATAATAATTTATTATTTATACCCCACCCATCTGGCTGGGCTTCCCCAGCCACTCTGGGCGGCTTGCAACAAAATATTAAAATACCGTAATACATCAAACATTAAAAGCTTCCCTAAACAGGGCTGCTAATCAGAAGCAAAACAGAGGATACCTGTCTGATCAGGATTCACAGTGTGGGTTTGAAATCCCTGGTGCTCTACGTGGCGCTGAGGAGCTGTCCTCTGAAGGTACCTCAAACCCTGCCTTTAAAAAAAAAAATATTATTAATTTTCCATTTAAACATATTTAATCACATCCTTATTATCCTCTTCAGAGCCTATCAGCTTCCTTCCCTCCCACCTCTTGGCTTTCAAAGTTAACCTTTAAATCATAGCATTTTATATATTTTCCAATTCTAATAAGACTCATCACAAAATACAGTGGTACCCACAAGACGAATGCCTCGCAAGACGGAAAACCCGCAAGACGAAAGGGTTTTCTGTTTTGGAGGCGCTTCGCAAGACGAATTTCCCTATGGGCTTGCTTCGCAAGAAGAAAGCCCATAGGGAAATCTCCAGGGACCTCTTTTAAATGCTGGTGTTGGGGAGCAAAGCCTTCCCCCCCCCTCCGGCCTTCAGAAGAGGTCCAGGAAGTCCGGCGGGGGCCGAAAGGCTTTGCTCCCCACCGCCAGCATTTTAAAAGCAGTCCGGGATAGCAGGGAAGCGCTTCCCGCTATCGCGGACGGCTTTTGAAGGCAGGCGGGGGGGAGCAAAGACTTTCGCCCCCCGCCCGCCTTCAGAAGAGGTCCTGGACCTCTTCTGAAGGCGGACGGGGGGCGAAAGTCTTTGCTCCCCCCTGCCTGCCTTCCCGGGAGAGCGGAGAAAGGCAGCGCGTTTCTCCGCTGTCCCGGACGGCTTTGGAAGGCAGGCGGGGGGGGGGGGCAAAGACTTTCGCCCCCCGCCCGCCTTCAGAAGAGGTCCAGGACCTCTTCTGAAGGTGGGCAGGGGGCGAAAGTCTTTGCTCCCCCCTGCCTGCCTTCCCGGGAGAGCGGAGAAAGGCAGCACGTTTCTCCGCTGTCCCGGACGCTTTTGGAAGGCAGGCGGGGGGGAGCAAAGACTTTCGCCCCCCGCCCGCCTTCAGAAGAGGTCCAGGACCTCTTCTGAAGGCGGGCGGGGGGCAAAAGTCTTTGTCCCCCCTGCCTGCCTTCCCAGGGGCTTTTACATCGCCCCGGACAGCGGAGAAGTCCTCCGCTGTCCCGGGCGATTTTAAAATGCCGCCCGCCAGCATTTTAAGATCGCCCGGACAGCGGAGAAGTCCTCCGCTGTCCCGGGGTTTTTTAAAATGCTGGGGGTGGGAAGAAAAGCCCTTGCCCCCCCCAGCCTTCAGAAGAGGTCGGGGGACAGACTGTCCCCGGACCTGGTCTGAAGGCGGTTTCCATAGGAACGCATTAATTGATTTTCAGTGCATTGCTATGGGAAACCGTGCATTGCAAGACGAAAAACTCGCAAGAAGAAAAAACTTGCGGAACGAATTAATTTCGTCTTGCAAGGCACCACTGTACCTCAAAGTTTAAATAGATATAGAAAGGTAAAAAAAAAAATCTCATTACAGATCTTCAGATAACTCTACTAGTGGTGTTAATTGCATACAGTGAGCTTTCAAATGTTGTATAAATTGACTCCAGACTTTTCTGAATACTTGATTGTGCTGGTTTCTGATTTTCCCCATTAGCTTTGCCAGTCCATCATTTTCATCAGCCATTCTTCTTTCGTTGGTACTTCTTGTTGTTTCCATTTTGGGGCTAAAAGGGTTCTTGCCGCTGTCGTTGCATACATGAACAGTCTTTTATCTTTTCTTGGTATCTCTTCACCTACTATACCCAGTAAAAAGGCTTCTGCAAAAGACTACAAAAGACTTTGGATATAATATTCAGTTAGAATCTTGGGAAAGGCTGTGGAATGAAGGTATTAAATTTACTGCACATAGTAGTCTTAAAGAAAATGTGATGAAAATGATGTATAGATGGTATTTAACACCATCAAAACTTGCTAAAATGTATAGGACAAGATCTAACGAGTGTTGGAAAGGTAAAGAGAAGGAAGGTATCTTTCACCATTTGTGGTGGACTTGTAAAAGAGGTGAAGGCTTTCTGGGAAATGATATATAATGAGTTAAAGAAAATGTTTAAAAACACTTCTGATAAAAACCCTGCCTTTCAGATAAAATCTAGCAGTGTGAGAAAGTTGTACCTTAGTAAATTTGTGTGTTCCCCCTCCCTGCATTTGGGGGTGGGAAGTCGTAGACCAGAGTTCCCCAAACTTGGGTCTTCAGCTGTTTTTGCACTACAATTCCCATGATCCCTAGCTAGGAGGACCAGCAGTCAGGGATGGTGGGAATTGTAGTCCGAAAACAGCTAGAGGCACAAGTTTGGGAAATCCTGTTGTGGACAGAAAATAATATTATATAATATTAGCTCTCACTCTCATTCCTTTTTTTCTTTTCAGTGTGCTCCGGATAACACTCTCCCAACCCCAATCATTCTTCAAAGGTAAGAGGAAACCCCTGAACCTCCACCCCATAATTTTGAGCCACTGTGGGGAAAATCAGGGCCCCTTCCAACTCTATAAGACTGTTCTGCCTTCACAGTAGGGATGGGCAATACCTGGTTTTCAACATCGTGATATATCGCCAGCTAAATGTCATGACGCAGGTGGTGCTGTGGTCTAAACCACACAGGCTAGGACTTGCCAATCAGAAGGTCGGTGGTTCGAATCCCCGCGACGGGGTGAGCTCCCGTTGCTCGGTCCCTGCTCCTGCCCACCTAGCAGTTCGAAAGCACATCAAAGTGCAAGTAGATAAATAGGTACCGTTCCGGCGGGAAGGTAAACGGCGTTTCCGTGTGCTGCTCTGGTTCGCCAGAAGCGGCTTAGTCATGCTGGCCACATGACCCGGAAGCTGTACGCCGGCTCCCTCGGCCAGTAAAGCGAGATGAGTGCCGCAACCCCAGAGTTGTCTGTGACTGACCTAAAGGTCAGGGGTACCTTTACCTTTAACTTTAAATGTCATGATATACCAATACAGCGCCATGTCTGAAATAAGGATGGAGCTATGTAGAAGCCTTGGCTAGCTTCAGAGTTTCCCCCATGTTGTGATTTTTGCATAGCACACACATGCGCCCATGATAATATGGCCCATACAAAAATATGAAACCAATATCACGATATGGGCTTGAAACTGGTTTTGGACGATATATTGCCCAGCCCTACTTCACAGTCGGAGGCAGCAGTGTTTCTGAAACCCAGGTGCTGGAAGCCACGGGGGGGGGGGGGAGCTGCTCTTGTGTTCGAATCCTGCTTGCGGGCTTTGCATCTGGTTGGGCCCATGAGAATAGAATAGAATAGAATTTATTATTTATACCCCGCCCATCTGGCTGGGTTTCTCCAGCCACTCTGGGCGGCTTCCAACAAAGTATTAAAATATAATGGTCTTTTAAACATTAAAAGCTTCCCTAAAGAGGGCTGCCTGCAGATGTCTTCTAAAAGTCTGGTAGTTGTTTTTCTCTTTGACATCTGGTGGGAGGGTGCCACCACCGAGAAGGCCCTCTGCCTGGTTCCCTGTAACCTTGCTTATCGCAGCGAGGGAACCGCCAGGAGGCCCTTGGAGCTGGACCTTTGTGTCCGGGCAGAACGATGGGGGTGGAGACGCTCCTTCAGGTATACTGGACCGAGGCCGTTTAGGGCTTTCAAGGTCAGCACCAACACTTTGACTTGTGCATGGAAACGTACTGGGAGAAGAAGATGCTAGGCTTTGCGGGAGCTGCTGGCCTGATCCGGCAGGTCTCTTCTTCTTTCCCTAAACCCGCCACCCCCTGCTCTCCGCAGGAACAGCTGTGCCAAAGAGCTGACGTCGTTTGCGGCCGAAGCCATCGCCGTCAACCGCCAGCTGATGCGGGACGAGGAGGAGGACGAGGCTGCCGTGGAGTCGCACTCCCCCATCATCATCAAAGCTACCTCACGCTCCATGCGGCTCTCCCCGCCGTCCGAGTCCAAGCTGGCCAAGCGGCGGCAGAAGACCAGCATGGCAAAATTGGACGCCAGCCAGCATCTCGTTACCCCCTTGGTCCTGGTGGGGGATCACATGTGAACGCTCTTCCCCCCGGCTGCGCGCACATCCCCCCCTTCCCCAATTTCGGACGATATATCTATATATGTATACTGTTTTTGATAGCTAGGGGGGGAAAGAAAAACAAGATCAGACCCCCTCCCCTCTTTCAAGTTGGCTGGATTCCAAGGATCTATTATCTTCTTCTTTTTTCTTTTCGTTGTGTATTGTTTTCTGGTCTTGTTTGAACACTGGGCTCCTCTCGACTCCCCCCCCCAAACACTTCTCCCCCCCCCTTTTTTTCCTTTATAAATCTCTCTTAAAGGAAAAAAGGAAAAACCAACTTCCATATTAACTCGCCTATAGTTTTTTTTATTATTATTAAACTCCCCCCCCCCCCACAAATGTTGCATTTTGACACACATGTAATATATTTTCGCTTTTTTAAAACAAAAAAATAAATGGATTTTCCCGCCCCCCACTTCCCTCCTGCCTCTTTGGAAATACCAGGTTGACACGCCCCCCCCCCGGAAAAGCTTAAAAAAAAACCCCACCAGGCTACTGTTAACTCTGTTTTCTGTTGCCTCTTTTTATACTGTGAAAATATTGGGGGTTGGGGGGAGGCGCACCCTTAAAAGCCCTCAACTTTTTAAAGGTAGCATTTTAAGTATTTGGGTGTATTACTCCTTTTTTCTCTCCCCATTTCCTTTTTTTTTATGTGGCTTTGCTGTTTCTCTTCCTCCCTCCCTATTTCTAAAAAACGTTTTGTTTCGGAATTCTAGAACTGAAAACAGCAGCTGCGGTTTGAGGGGGGGGGTGTTGTGTGGATTTAGGTTTTGCCCCAGAAGGCATTGTGGGCGCTTATTGGGGGGGGGGGTCGGGTTTGTAAAGATCCATTTGTTTGGGGCGGTGATCGTGGGCAGAGTCCCTCCCCCCCAATACACCCCCCTGCCGATTCTGTAAGATTTGGGGTGGGAGTGTTTTGGGCTTTCTGGCTGTTCTCCTGAGAGAGCCGTCCCAGAGTATCAAGGGGGCCGTTCTTGTCCACCCCCCACCCTTGCCCCCCCAAAATAACACAGCCCATTTTGTTTCAAACCCAGGTTCCCCCTATTTCTGCGGGGAGGAAAGAGATTGGCTTGACCAAGATGGTTTTGTCGCTGCCACCCCCATCCCAAAATGGGTTTGTTTTGTCTAATGGAAAAGTCACTGCAAAAAAAAAAACAACCAGCCCTGAAATTTGCACAACCGCGTGCTCCCATCCCCGGCGCCGCTGGGCTCCAGCTCCTGTCCGTGCTAAGCCAGCTTAGCTGATGGTCAGGAGGAAGGTGGGCGTTGTGTATCTGGGGCAACAACTTCTAGAGCCGCGTTTCCCAAGCCCCAGCTGTTCTTGGACAACATCTCCCATGATCCCTGTCTATCAGGACCGCTGGTCACGGATGATGGGAACTGTAGTCCCCAAAACAGCCAGAAACCCAAGTTTGGGACACATTGTTCTAGAGGGTCTCTTTCGGGAGGTTCTGGGTGGGGGCTGTCTCTTGCTGCAGCTGTTTCCCGTCCGTTTTGCGGCTGTCCCTCTCCGAGCGGAAAGTTTGGTCTGGTTCAGAGGTCTTTGCTTGGGGTGGGTGGTCTTGCCTCTCGTTCCTCCATCCGAGGGTGTCTGCGGGGAGACCCTCTTACCAGCTTGCAAGATCATGGCATCGCTGTGCCCAAACCGCAGGCCCTTTAAGTGGGGCTGGGGCGGGTGCCGCCCTCTTCCCTCCTTGCTGGGTGGGTGACGGGCGATGGGACTCTCTGCGTTGCCCTCTTTGCATTGTGCAAAGCCCTCTGTCCTGCGATGGGACGAGGCAAAGCTCCATCTCGAGGACTCTCTTCAATTAGTTTTCAAACCATTTCTGGACCCCTTTGGAGGTTGTAGCCACAGACGAGCGGTTTCAAATAAAATTTAAAGAATTTCCCAGTGGGCCCAGGAATGACAAACCAGCAGGGGCGGATTCTCCCTCGTTTGTTGTTGTTTTTTAAGTTCGCTTTATTTCAGTGTGGCAGGTTTGCCCCCCGGCTGTTTAACTTGCTTAAAACTCCTGTCCGGATATGCATATCTGGAATTTTGATAGGATTGTGTTATCAGAGTGATAATTTCTTCTCTTATTCTCTCCCCCCCCCCCCCGACTTAAGAAATACTATGCAATAGTTGTCTAGGTAGAGATAGATGATAGCAAAAAAAAATTTTTTTTTTTAAATTCTTCAGGTAACCCTAACTTCCAGAGGTGGGTGAGAGGCGTAATTGGGTTAGTTTGGCTTGACTGGTCTACTCCTTCCCTCCCACTTTGGATCCCCGCCCCCAAAGAAAACCACAAACAGTGAACACAGTATCTGGGGTTGTGTCCAAAGTCATTCATACTTACAGTTAGACCGATTGGCATTGATTGACCTATGTAAGTGCTGTCCATCAATTTCAGTGGTTCTGCTCAGAGTATGATTCCACTCCCCACCCCATCCCGGCTGTGAAATTTATTGTCGCTTTCTTTTCATGAACATTCAGCATCTAGCAAATGTCCTTTCAAGGGGGATGGGGGGGGGTCAGACTGGGATGTGAGGGTCACTGTGTAAAGTTGGTGAGAGAGTTTCTTTTTTTTTTAAGGGGTGGGGAACCCCTTTATCTATCTTTTTAAACTTTGTTTTACATCACATTTTGTTATTTGGTTGTAGAGCTTCATCTTAGGGTAAGAAATACTTGAACATCGGGTGGCTGTGCACCAATGCCGCCTTCTTTTTGGTCATGAAAGCTGTCTCAAGGCTGCGGGTGATGGCTGTGAAATTGTGTTGGTGCGCTTCACCCTTCCAGGGCAAGAAGCGAAGGCAACTCTTTGTCTCTGGGACGGAGAGTGGCGGTTTCTACGCTGCTTTTGCTTGCAAGAGCATTCGCAAAAGATCTTGCAAGGTTAGCTTCCGTTCCTTGGGTGGAAAGAGGGGAGATTCTCTCCCCCTTTCTCAGCTATTATCTAAGCAGATTTTCTGATCTGTTTGGGAACCGCTTCCCTCTTTAGGCTTATTTTACCTGTCCTAAAAAATCCTGGGAATTGCCAACATCTGAGGGCATAGAGTCCTCTTGAATGTCCCCGAGATCCTGCACAGTTCCCAGCACTGGGAGCCAAAGGAGATGTGCAGTTCCCAGGATGCCCAGCATTGGGACCCATGGTAGATGCACAGTTCCCAGTGTCCGCAGTACTGGGGGCTACAATGGTTCAGAAACGGGTTTTAACATTTGCAGTGGCAACGTTAAAATGATAGCTGATTTCTCCCTGGGGTGGGTTGTTGTTTTTTTGCGGCAGGGGCAGGGTGCCGGGCGTACCTTTGAAAAACAGCATACCCTTGTTTTTAAAAGCAGATCTTGTGAGCACAGGAACGCTACCTGTGACTTTTTCTGGGTTTTGCCTAAGCCCACTTATGCAGTACTACACCAGTACTACGCATGTAATATCTCAGAAACACATAGTGGTTTCTGCAGTAGAAGTTGCAGATAGGTAAGTTGGTCTGCAGCTGTGTCGGTTCCTCCAGGAACAACGTGGTCCTCGTATTCCACTGACCCTGTCCAGGCGGTGGCGACCGTAAGGTCCGCGAGTGATCCTCGTTGCTTCTGAGAGGGCCAGATAATTTGTATGGGATCATGTTCTTCTTCTGCGTTAGTGATCCTGTTTTGGGGAAGGTGGGTGGATGAGCGCCCCCACCCACCCCACCCGGTTCATTACTGAAGGGCCAAAATTCAGGAGTGCTGGAAACTCCCTCAACAACAAGCCCATGTTGAGTTGTCGACTCGCAGGGTTGTGGTTAAGCTTGTGTGGTTTGGCTTTCGAACCAAAGTTCTTTGGCGAGAACCACTCCCTTCTCTTTCTCTCTTCCTCTCTTCAAATAAAGGGGACTTCTCAGGATAATTTCAGCGTGTGAAGGACTGCTCAAAGGTTTCCTTTCCCAACTTGAGTCTTTTTGACTTTTGCCCGACGTTTAATGAAAACAAAACACCAGAGAGTGTGCATCATTGCGCACTGTTGCAGAATAAAATGATTTGGAGCGCTTTAACGTGGCTGTTGCGGTTCTTCGCTCCCCCTTTGTGCTTATATACCTTCAGATGCATACCCTCTCTGGGCAAAGCTGTGCATTATTTTGTGTGTACAAGCGGGCAATGTGCTAGGATCGCGCCACCACAAAGTACCTGGATTTGGTAGCATTAGAAATCATTCAGCGTAATGGAATCAAATCCCATAATGGAAGTTTAATCAAGTCCACCTCTTCTCTCCTGAGTGGTGAATGACTTGAAGCTTTGTGTTTGGGTTTGAGCGTCGCTGAAAGTCGACTCTTCCCGCGCCCCCAATTTCTGATCGGATGATTGTTTTGTGGCTTGAAAACGCCAGGCGATTGTGATGGTTTGGCACGTGGTCATTTTTGTTTCTTTAAAGAACTGCTGTTCCCATTCTTGCATTGCCAAGTCAGACCAGGAACCCAGCCTTGCTTGGTTGGGGTTGGCTTTTGCCAACATAGTAATGAGCTCCCCCCCCCCAATCTTGCTTAAACTGGGGAGGTAAGAAGTCCGATTCAGTCCTAGCGGACACACACAATAAATTGCATTGAAAACAAGAGTTACGGCTAACTTGTCTAGTTCCCATTTTAATGGGGTGAGTCACGATTAGCAAGTGAGCTGAAATTTCTCCCCATGCCCCCCCCCTAAATATATTTAGGCTTTTCATGTGTGTGTTGAAATTTTGTTTCTGTTTAATGGTTATTCTCAGGACGTGAGCAAAATCCTGATCCTTCTTCCTTACTCCCGCGACCGTGCACCTTTTCATTTGTGTGACCAAAACTTGGTGGTGCTTTGATTTCCTTTTTCCACCGCTCAATTCAGAGGTAGAACGTGTGGTTTCTTCCTCTTCTTTTTAAGGCTCCCTCCCTTACTTCAATAAGTCTTCCTACCATGTTTCACACTACAATACACACCAAAGCTCAGATCTTTTAACATGCAAGGAATTCTGGACTTTGGAAATGGGGGTCAGGCGAACCTGTGTCCTTCCACTTGCTGACCACAGGTTCCCCACATCCTTGGATTTAAGAATACCCTTTATTGGATCGTCTTGAAGGTAGTCGCCCACAATCCCCCTGGTTTGGAAGCCGGAAGAGTTTAAACTGAGTTCAAAGTGACCACTTGTCTCTATGATGGGGATTTAATCCAGTGTACCCTTTTGACATCCTCTTAACCAACCTTCTCAAGGTTGCTTTCCAGGTATATTATCTTTGGTTTGTGTTATCCCCCCCCCCCAGGTCTTTAAACTGTGCATGGATTTTTAACCCTTATCTTGCCAAAGTTCTTAGTTTAAACTTCTCTTTCTTCCACCGGTCCTCCCCACCAAAATGTTTTTCTTTGTGAAATTCTTTTATCGGAAAGCATATTTTTTTCCTGTACCTCCTTATTATGAGTTGTATTAACTGCAAATTTGAGGTGGTGGTGGGAATGTCATCGCTTTAAACGACGTCTCCTTCCTCTAGATTTTACGTTTCCTTAGATGTTGTTTAGCAACATTTTACTGTGAAAATCTGTTCCTTTTCACGTCCTTTTTTTATTTTTTGCGGGGGTGGGATTCAGTCCAGGAGAAATATTTTCCTCTGGTTATCAGAAAGACTGCCAAAGGTTTTGTGGAGCTTTTAAATTTAAGTTGTTTTTGTTTTTTGGACATGCAGTACCGTTGGGGACTCTTATGAGCAGGAAGTCCTTCAGAAAGGGACTAGTTTAAAAAAAAAAAGGAGAAATTTAAAAAAGAATAAAAAAAGAGAAAAAACCATTAAAATATATAAAAAATAAAAACTTATAAGACAGCAGCAACCAAGCACTTTATTAACTGATACAGCTTGATGGAATTTTTTCCTTCGTAACACCTTGTTGATGCCAGAATTTTTTGTATTCTGTTTTGTAAGAATTTAATAAATGCATTGAAACACATAAACGAGTTGAATGTTTTTGGAGTTGGAGTCTGTTTGTTTTCAGAATATAAATTTAAAAAATGCTACTTAAGGTCCCCCATACTTCCCAAGATCGTCTTAGAAATGGCGGAATAAGAAGTGGCATATCACAATGTCTGCAATAAGGATGGATCTATACAAGGGCACTGGCTGGCTTCACGGTCTTCCCCACATCAAGATTTTTGCAAAGCACACAGACACATCGTGATTAGCAATACATTGCCAGGTGAAAAAATTATGAAACCGCTATCACAATATAGACTTCAAGGTATTGGACGATATATCACCCAGTCCTACGGGCAACCAGCGTAGCTTTTATAAAAAAATGGGGCTGATATATAAATGGAACCCCAGCCAGTAATCTGGCTGCTGCATTTTGGACCAAAGTGAAGGTTCTGAGTTTCCTCCGAGGGCAGCCCCACGGGCAGTGTGTTGCAGTAGTCCAGTCTGGAAGTTGCCATGGAGTCCAGTCACCAAATCATCTCTCTAGCAACCAGTTCACCATCATTAAATAGAAGGGTCAGCAAGCATCCGGGACTGGAAGCCCTGTTCATCATCATCATCATCATCATCATCATCATATTTTATTATTTATACCCCACCCATCTGGCTGGGCTTCACCAGCCACTCTGGGCGGCTTCCAAAAAAAAAAAATTAAAATACTGTAATACATCAAACATTAAAAGCTTCCCTAAACAAGGCTGCCTTCAGATGTCTTCTAAAAGTCTGGTGGTAGTTCTCTTTGACATCTGATGGGAGGGTGTACCACAGGGCGGGTGCCACTACCGAGAAGGCCCTATGCCTGGTTCCCTGTAACTTGGCTTCTCGCAATGAGGGAACCGCCAGAAGGCCCTTGGTGCTGGACCTCAGCGTCCGGGCAGAACGATGGGGGTGGAGACGCTCCTTCAGATATACTGGACCGAGGCCGTTTAGGGCTTTAAAGGTCAGCACCAACACTTTGAATTGTGCTCGGAAAGTTCAGAGAAGTTTTTTATGTCTGACCTGACACTTTATTATTTTTAATATTTTGCTGGAAGCCACCCAGAGTGGCTGGGGAAACCCTGCCGGACGGGCGGGGTATAAACAATAAAATGATGATGGTGATGATGACGACGATGACCATAGGAGTCGAGTGGATGCAGCTGCGCACCACTGGTGTGGTGGTGTGGTTGTTACACAGATCCTCCCCATGTGATGATCATTGCTTAGCCTCGGGTAGCGTGGTAAAGCAAGACCAGAGACAGGAGCAGTGTGGCTGCAGTCTTTTCCCCAAGGGCATATCTGTTGTTCACACGAAGCCCGGTGGGTGGGGAACTTCAAGCCTCTGGGGGTGGGATGCGGCTCGGGGGGTGAAAAACCACTGCGTTAGCCAGCACTGAATTTTATATGCCGCCCATCTTGACTGGGCTGCCCCTGCCACTCTGGGTGGCTTCATTCCCGGGCTTGTGGCCGCTGTCACCTGCTGGCAGCTTCTAGGAGCCACAGGTGAGAGCTGAGTGCTGGTGGGGACCAAAGGTGGACAAACTGCCCCAGAAGGAGCAGGATGTGTCTCCCACCACCAGAGGTACATTACACATTGTTTAGTTGTGTCCGACGCTTTGTGACCCCCTGGACCAGAGCACGCCAGGCACTCCTGTCTTCCACTGCCTCCGGCAGTTTGGTCAAACTCTGTTAGTAGCTTCGAGAACACTGTCCAACCATCTCGTCCTCCATCGTCCCCTTCTCCTTGTGCCCTCCATCTTTCCCAACATCAGGGTCTTTTTCAGGGAGTCTTCTCTTCTCATGAGGTGGCCAAAGTCTTGGAGCCTCAGCTTCACGATCTGTCCTTCCAGTGAGCACTCAGGGCTGATTTCCTTCAGAATGGAGAGGTTGGATCTTTTTGCAGTCCATGGGACTCTCAAGAGTCTCCTCCAGCACCAGAATTCAAAAGCATCCATTCTTCGGCAATCAGCCTTCTTTATGGTCCAGCTCTCACTTCCATACATCACTCCATACACCCTGGTTAAATCATCTCAGGGCCATGAATGAATGTCAAGGTAACCTTGGGACAGTTGCTACCTCTTGGCGCAACCCACCCCACAGGGTTGTTGTAGGGGGTAAAATGAATTGTGTTGGTGGCGGCAGGTACACAGCTTTGTGCAGCTTGCTGGATAAAGGGTGGTGCGTGTAAAAATGTCAGACAAGCCCTGTAGCAGGATCAGACCAGAGACTCATCTGCTCCAACAACATCTTGGATACAGCAGTTGTCTATATGCTTCTGGGAAACTCAACAGCGGGGCATGATCACCTTGGCAACCTCCCTGTTCCTCCTCCCCAGCGACCGTGATTCTCCAGAGTATCCCTCCATCATGCCTAGCAGCCTTGGATAGTCAAAGCTTCCATACAGGTGAGCAAGAGGTCTGGGTTATAAATAAGGCAAACGCAGCTAATTCAGGCACATTTCGAAAAGAGTTTTTGCTTTCTGGTTTTTCCTCCTCTTTAAGTCTGACCTTTTGATGTTTGCGCTATAAGTATCTTTTAGGACCCACCCTATTCTTGCGACTAGTATTTTGTTATATTGAATTGTTGAATATATGCAGGCTACCCTGGGACGTTAGAGTGAAGGGTGGGTAGGAAACCAAATAAGTAAAACAATTCTGTGCAATATTTATTCCCCCCCCCATGTTTTCACAATAACCTTCAAATCAGATAATTGCATTGGTTCACAAGTTGACTTTCCACCCTCATCCGGAGTGTTTTTACTCAAACCTTTTCTACTGCATTATATATCTATTGGGGGGGGGGGAATCCTCTATTACAATTATTTTGCCATTTTTCTTCCACTGCTTTTCTCGAACCCTGCCCACGATTTCATTCTTTTCTGTAATGCTTTTCCAAAGTCCATGAAAGGCCTCTATTCTTCTATGAAAAGTTCATCGTTTTGATATCGTAATTTTGCTGTCAGCTTTCTGCTTAGTAATAAAACCATTTGCCTTATTTTTCTTTCTGCCTTCAAGAGAGATGGGTGGGTGTCTTTAGTACATTTGGAGGGGGTTTTGTTTGTTTGTTTTGTTCGTTACCAGCAAACTTGTGCTTACCAGAGGGTTCACCCGTGAATCACAAAGTTTAAAAAGAAACTGTCCAAAGGCAAGCTGAGTTGGGCACAAAGATTAGATGTCACGATGGGTGTCTTGCACCTCTCCAAATGGCAAGGAGAGCCTCTGGGACAGGGAAGAACCGTTGACAAATCCGCTGAAAATAACCCTCCGTAATCACATAGAAATCTGCTGCCTTCCTTAACCCTTAAGTCTGATCTATTCATTCGGGTTCTGGCTTCTTCCATCCCTGGGCTCAGGAGAGGAACACTGCAGAACTGGGAGAAGATTCCCAGCGTTATATTGGAATGATTCACTGTTCCCAAGTCTTGCCCCTTCTTCCAATGTGCCTCCGATGGAAGGGGGCACTTCCTTAAAACGCCCCTTTGCTCCTAGGGTGGCAACAACTCTGGAGGTGGTAGTTGCAGAGCCGACACAGAAGGACAGGTAATCTTATTTATTTCATACTGCTTGGAAAGCGCTCTCCGCGATGCACACAAACAAAACGGGGGGGCAAAGCACCTCCCTTTGGGAGGAGGAAGAACAATGGAGGTCAAAATAGCGGGGGGGGGAGCTACACAGAAACACCACACGCTGTCTAAAATGCCCTGAGAAGCTTCGCTGAATCGTGGCTGTGAGATTTTGTACATCAAGTAATAGGGAAGTTAACAAGGCTTGCTTCCAAGTGAAATGCATGCGTAGGGATTGCAACGTAATAGTCCCTCTGTGTCCAGATTTATTTTTACTTATGTTTTTAATCTGCAGGCAGAAGCTAGCTCTCCTTTACCATGTCTGTTCATCCTGTGGTCTGCAGCAACCTCTAGTGTTCATTTGGCGCGTTTCTTTAATGAAGGAAGGATGACGCTCCCATTACATTTCCTTTCCACTGTGGGAATTTCAATGCACTATGCATTGAAAGCTGTATCAAACTATTTAAAGCGGTTATGGCTTTAAAGAATTCTGGTAACTGTAGTTTTGATGATGGAACAGCCTCCCTTGCATGGTGGACTCTCCTTGAGTGGAAGTTATTAAGCAGAGGTTGGCCGGCCAACTCCTAGGGACTGAGGTCCCTTTGCCCCCCCCAATAAAATATTTGAGGGATCTGCCCCCCCAAAAAGTTGAGGTGAGTTTCCATTCAAAGTGTGTGTGTGATGTTATGTGATTATGTGGGGTGGAGCTCATCTCCCCTCCCCAAAGGACAATATTTTATTCAAGTTGGCACCCCTGCCTATCAGAGACACTCTAGCTGAGATCCCTGCTTCGAAGGGGGTTGGACTAGATGATGCTTGGGTGTCCCTTCCAACTCTAAAGATCGGGAAGAACTTTCTGACAATCCAAGTTGTGGATCGTTCTCCCTTGCAAGGTGGTGGATTCTCCTTCCTTTAAATCGGAACCAGTGAAGGTCCTAAGTGTCTGGAGGCAGTTGGAGGATGGATGGCGGCTAACGGATTGAGGTTGAGTCCTGACAAGACAAATGATGTTTTGGGGGAACAAGGGGTGGGTGGGTGGGTGGGTGGGACTTCCTGGCCCTGAATGGGGTAACTGTGACCCTAAAGGACCAGGTGTGCAGCCTGGGAGTCATTCTGGACTCACAGCTGTCCATGGAGGCGCAGGTCCATTCTGCGTCCAGGGTGGGTGTCTGCCAGCTCCATCTGAAACCGTCCCGGCCTGCTCTTGTGTCTCACCAGAGTGGTCCATGCTCTGGTTTTCTCCCGCTTGGACTACTGCCATGCGCTCTCTGTGGGGCTACCCTCGAAGGTGGCTCAGAAATGACAACTAATCCAGAATGCAGCAGCTAGACTGGTGACTGCCAGAGGCATACATATATATATGAATATAAGTCTCACTTTCCCCCCAAATTCTGACTGTGAAAAGTTAAATGACCCTATGAGATGCAGCCAGGAGCGCGCAGCAAAGTGGTACCTGCCCTGTGCATAGTCTCCTGCCCTCTCCCTCAAAGCCGGGTGGGGAGAGCGAGGATGGGGAAAGGCCTGCAGCGGCTTATATTCAGGTGTTTTTTTCTTTTTTCTCCCCCCCCTCCAATTTTAAAGGTGCGGCTTATATTCGGGCCAGTATGGTACCACGGGTCCTAAAGGATCTTCATTGGCTCCCAGTATGTTCCATACGTGACCTTTAGAGCCCTAAACTGCCTCGGTCCTGTATACCTGAAGGAGCGTCTCCACCCCCATTGCCCATCCCGGACACTGAGATCCAGCTCTGAGGGCCTTCTGGTGGTTCCCTCCCTGCAAGAAGTGAGGTTACAGGGAACCAGGCAGAGGGCCTTCTCGGTGGTGGCGCCCGCCCTGTGGAACGCCCTCCCATCAGAAGTCAAGGAGATAAATAACTATATTTCAGAAGACATCTGAAGACAGCCCTCTATCGGGAAGCTTTTTAATGTTTGATGTTTTATTGTGTTTTAATATTCTGTTGGAAGCAGCCCAGAATGGCTGGGACAACCTAGCCCATGGGTAGGGCAAACTAAGGCCCGGGGGCCGGATTCAGCCCAATCGCCTTCTAAATCTGGCCCACGGACAGTCCGGGAATCAGTGTGTTTTTACATGAGTAGAATGTGTGCTTTTATTTAGAATGCATCTCTGGGTTATTTGAGGGGCCTGCCTGGTGTTTTTACATAAGTACATAGCTGTCAACCTTCCCTTTTTTTGCGGGAAATTCCCTTATTCCAGTGCTGTTTCCTGCTGCTATCCTGGATTGTTAGATATCCCATAGACTGTCCCCGGGACAGGTGAGGCTGCTGATCCCTTATTTTCAAATCTGAAAGTTGACAGCTATGCATGAGTAGAATGTGTGCTTTTATTTAAAATGCATCTCTGGGTCATAGGAATTCTTTCATATAGTCCGGCCCCCCACAAGGTCTGAGGGGCAGTGGACCGGCCCCCTGCTGGAAAAGTTTGCTGACCCCTGACCTAGCCAGACAGGCAAGGTACAGTGGTACCTTGGGTTAAGTACCGTATTTTTCGCTCTATAACACGCACCCGACCATAACACGCACGTAGTTTTTAGAGGAGGAAAATCTGTAGGCATGCCACCCATAGGCATTTCCTCCATAACACGCACAGACATTTCCCCTTACTTTCTAGGAGGAAAAAAGTGAGTGTTATGGTGCCAAAAATACGGTACTTAATTCCAGAGGCCCGTTCTTAACCTGAAACTGTTCTTAACCTGAAGCACCACTTTAGCTAATGGGGCCTCCTGCTGCCGCTGCGCCGCTGGAGCACGATTTCTGTTCTCAACCTGAAGCAAAGTTCTTAACCTGAAGCACTATTTCTGGGTTAGCGGAGTCCGTAACCTGAAGCGCATGTAACCCGAGGTACCACTGTATCAAGAATAAAGTTGTCATCGTTATCAGCCCCATCATCCTTCCCTGGTGGTTTCTAAGCAGAGGTCAGGGATGCTTCAGCTGCATTGCGGGGGGGGGGAGGGGAGGGTCAGACTGGATGACCCGGGGGGGACACCCCCTTCCAACTCATTCGACGATTCCTGGGGGGGGGGGGCGGGGCGGCCTTTTAAGCGGGGCCTCCGTCGCTGAGGCCGCTCCCCCCCACCCCCCCTTGCGCATTTCTCCGGGGTCAGACTGGATGACCTTGGGGTGCCCCTTCCCCTCCCCTCCGCCCGCGCGGGCGCGTGTCTTCGGCGACCCTCCCGGCGTCGCGCCTGAACGTTCCCCGCCTCCCTCGCCCTCCTCTTTCCCCGCCTCCTCTTCGCCCTTCTTCCCTCCTCCTCCTCCTCCGCCGGCCGCCGCCCCTCGCAAAATGGCGGCCGGCGCCGGGCCCGTGGCGGGCGGAGGCCTCCCGCCGTCTTTTACCTCAGCCGCGGCGTCGCCTCAGCAGCAGCAGCCGCAGCCGCCTCCGCCGCCTCCTCCTCCGCCTCAGGCCGGCCCTCCGGCGGCCTCCTCTTCTCCCCTCACGCACAACCACCGCGTCGGGAACCCGCTGCCGGCCTCGTCGTGTCCGGCGGCCCCGGCGGCCGCGTCTCCCGCTCCGCCGCCCTCTTCTCCGCCGTCCCCTCCGGCTCCTCTCCTTGCTCCGGCGGCGCCGGCCTCGTCGTGCTCTCTGGGCCCCCGCGAGCCGGCCTACAACTGGCAGGCCACCAAGCCGACGGTGCAGGAGCGCTTCGCCTTCCTCTTCAACAACGAGGTGCTCAGCGACGTCCACTTCTTGGTGGGCAAAGGCCGAGCGGGGGCCCAGCGCCTCCCCGCCCACAGGTAGGAAGGAGGAGGAAGGCCGGGACCCCCCCCCCCATGTTGGAGGGCAGGCAGCCACCCCCCACCTCAAAAAGGGTCACCCCCTGGATTTTAGCCACGTCCATCATGCAGAAGCAACCCCCCCTGCCTCCCCGCCCACAGGTAGGAGGAAGGCCACCCCCCCAGGACCCCCCCCCATGTTGGAGGGCGGACAGCCACCCCCCACCTCAAAAAGGGTCACCCCCTGGATTTCAGCCACGTCCATCATGCAGAAGCAACCCCCCCTGCCTCCCCGCCCACAGGTAGGAGGAAGGCCACCCCCCCAGGACCCCCCCCCCCATGTTGGAGGGCGGACAGCCACCCCCCACCTCAAAAAGGGTCACCCCCTGGATTTCAGCCACGTCCATCATGCAGAAGCAACCCCCCCTGCCTCCCCGCCCACAGGTAGGAGGAAGTCGCCCCCAGGACCCCCCCCCCCATGTTGGAGGTCAGGCAGCCACCCCCCGCCTCAAAAAGGGTCACCCCCTGGGTTTTAGCCACGTCCATCATGCAGAAGCAACCCCCCCTGCCTCCCCGCCCACAGGTAGGAAGGAGGAAGGCCACCCCCCCAAGTCGCCCCCCCATGTTGGAGGGCAGGCAGCCACCCCCCGCCTCAAAAAGGGTCACCCCCTGGATTTTAGCCACATTCATCATGCAGAAGCAACACCCCCCCTAGATTTTATTCACGTCGGAGCCCCCCTGGCAGTGGCGTAGCATGGGGGGTGCAGGGGGGGCCGCAGCATCTGGGGGTTAGGGTTAGGGGGCGCAAATCCACGGGTTAGGGGGCACAAATGACTTGCCTTGCCACATCCCCCCCCCCCGGATAAATCAATAGAAATCTATGGAAATGCATCTGGGGGGTTAGGGGGCGCAAATGACTTGCCTTGCCCCGGGTGCTGGCAACCCACGCTAGGCCACTGCCCCCTGGTTGGGGGCAGAGGAGCGTGGGGCATAGCCAAGCCCCCCCCCTAAATCAATAGAAATCAATGGAAATGACTGAGGTTCTGCGCTCCCCCCGTGATAAGAACCCACGTAAGGACTCTATATGGATAAGGGGGAAAGGGCAGATTTTGTTTACAACACACACGCACCCCCCCCCCCAATAACAAATCCTGGCTAGGCCCAGGCTTAGGAGCGCCCCCCCCAATAATATCCCATGCCTTTTTGAAATGGGGAGCAGGGGGAGGGGGTTGTTGTTGTTGATGTACTTGGGGGCAAGCCTGTCGGATGGGTGGGGCGCAGATAAAGGATCGCAGCATTAGCGTTTTTGTGTTGTGGTTTTGTGTTGCATCCGCCCCCAGAGCTGCGGGAGTAGTAGGTGATGTGCAAATTGAATGAATGAATGAATGAATGGATAATATATTTGGGGGGGTCATGCACCCACCCACACCCAAGTCAATGGGCATTGCCATTCAGATAGTGTGAGTGCACTATGTCTTGTGATCAATTATACAGGGCAGGGCTTACCTGCCTCCCCCCATGTTTTATTCAAGTTAGCACCCCTGGTTGGGGGGCAAGTAGGGAGGGACAACCCCCCCCACCGCTGACCTACTTAAAGGGGCGTGGAAAGAGGGGGGTGGCCATGGGGAGTAGGGGCCTGTTACAGAGCCATGGGCCTTTTTCAAGGGGGAGGCTGAGAACAGTTAAATTTGGTGGGCTCTTAAGGGCAAGTTATTATTGGGGGGGGGCAGGTTACAGTGGGGTTTTGAGTATGATTGGGGGGTGGAGAGAACTGTGCTGTGCACATACCCCCCCCCAGGCCGTCATTCTTTGGATGTGATGGACTTGGCAGTTCTTTATAGTTGTTGTTTGTTATGAAAATATGGGTAAAGTTATGGGACAGGAAGCTGGGGAGAGGGGGGCAGTTGTGGGTCCGAGAGAGGGGTGTGTGTGTGTGTGTGTTTGTGACCGGTGGGGCAGCTGCTGGAGGCTTTTGCTGCTGAGGGCTGTGGGGTGGAAGGGGGCTTCATAGGGACAAATGGCTGTGCAAACAAGGGAGCATCTGTGGGGTGGGGTTTAAAGAGGATGCCGAGGGTCCTGGGTTCAATTCCTGGCATCTCCAGGTAGGGCTGTGAATATTCCCTGCCTGGAATCCTAAAGAGCTGCTGCAAGCCAGTGTAGGCCCTACTGAGCTATAAGGCTGATTCTTAGGTTCCCATGAGGTCGCAAATGCATCCTTGCTGGACTGTGTTGCTGTCTTATGCTATTGATTTTGTTTTTATGAATTATGGATCTCACTAGGATTATCAGATTGCATTATGCTGTGGGATTATATTTAATGGGAAGCAGGCTAGAAACAAAATGAGTTTGCTTATTCCTGATGCACCTGCAGGCAGAGCTGTAAGCTAGCAAGGAGTGAGCTCCGATTCTGGCATCTTAGAGGTTCCGAGTTGTGGCTGGTTACACACTTACTCCCCAAAACTAGGGGGAAACTTGCCCTGGAAATATGCCACCATAATTCTAAATTACCTAGGTCCACTGATAGCTTTATTAGGAGGGCGCATGCAGAAAGGCCCCAGGAAAGATGCGGCCAGTCTGCGTCCGGCTTGCTGCTTGCTTTTGTTACAGAACTATTTGTTATTGGGCAGATAAATTGGTTGATTTCGAACCACAAGGATGTTCATTCCGAGCGTCTGGTTGTTCCTGGCTTTGGGCAAGAAAAATGATCCAGGCTTCAGGTGGAATGGATTAATTTCTACAAGCGTTTTACGTCATGCGTTCTCTGAGCAAGCATGTCTCCTAATTGGTTGCTGTAGCAGTTAAAAGCATACAGTGGTGCCCCGCAAGACGAATGCCTCGCAAGACGATAAACCCGCTAGACGAAAGGGTTTTCCGTTTTTCGATGCGCTTCGCAAGACGAATTTCCCTATGGGCTTGCTTCGCAAGACGAAAACGTCTTCCGAGTCTTGCGATTTTTTTTGCTCCCCCCTTTTTTCTAAGCCGCTAATAGCCTTTTAGCCGCTAAGCCTTTAATAGCCGCTAAACCGCTAATAGCACTAATCCGCTAATCCGCTAATAGGGTTGCTTCGCAAGACGAAAAAACCGCTAGACGAAGAGACTCGCGGAACGGATTATTTTCGTCTTGCGAGGCACCACTGTATCTGTTTGCAAATAGAGCTTTTGTAGTGCCCAGGAGCATAATAAAAAAAAACCATTTGATCTTGCAAGCTCCTGTGCCCTTTTACACTGTGGAACTGATACCTGCTTAGTGTCAGGGCAGCAATTGTGTTCTGAAAGGTTTCTGCCTGGTTCTCTCTCCCTCTCCCTCCGCGTGTTAAGGACACTAAGCAAGACCATTGCCTTGAAGGTGGAGGGTCCAGAACTTTGCAGAAGCAAAGGCTGGTAGCTGCACATGGCAGATGCATGTTGCTCCCGTGTTTAGATGAAGTAAAAGCCTGTTGGGTTTTACTTAAGTTCTTAATGCAGTCTAAATATTCATAACTTGCACTGTAAAACAAACAAACAATTTATTCTGCCATTAATTACAATGCTTGAATTTGGAAGTCATGTTTTTATTCGTGCTTTGTTCTTTTACGTTGAAAAAGCACCTTTTGACAGCCTGTTTGAAGGGACGCGGGTGGCGCTGTGGGTAAAACCTCAGTGCCTAGGACTTGCCGATCACATGGTCGGCGGTTCGAATCCCCGCGACGGGGTGCGCTCCTGTCGTTCGGTCCCAGCGCCTGCCAACCTAGCAGTTCGAAAGCACCCCCGGGTGCAAGTAGATAAATAGGGACCGCTTACCAGTGGGAAGGTAAACGGCGTTCCGTGTGCTGCGCTGGCTCGCGAGATGCAGCTTGTCCCGCTGGCCACGTGACCTGGAAGTGTCTGCGGACAGCGCTGGCTCCCGGCCTATAGAGTGAGATGGGCACACAACCCTAGAGTGTGGCAAGACTGGCCCGTACGGGCAGGGGTACCTTTACCTTTACTTTTGAAGGACTAAAGAGCGTAGTTTTCAATACATTTGTGTAACATCCTGGTATCACATGGTTGTTAGGGTGCCTGATAAGTTGATAACAACCACAATGTAAATAAACCTGATCTAAGTCTGTTCCTTTTTTTTTAAGCATCATTTTTATTACTCTGTTGTGTGAGCTGTGCACCAGAGGTTCTGAGGAGGAAGACTAACTTCAGGGCAGCGCACTGTGCAATACAGTTATAGCAAAATCTTAATTTGTGGTTCTTGTTGTGGGGAATGGACGAGATTCAGAGTGCAATCCAGTCAATGCCGGAACCCTCTTGTTTGTTCTTTCCAAATGTCAGGTTTGTGCTGGCTGTGGGCAGTGCGGTCTTTGATGCCATGTTCAATGGAGGGATGGCTACAACGTCCTCCGAGATAGAACTACCCGACGTGGAACCGGCTGCTTTCCTTGCTTTGCTGAAGTAAGCCCCCGCTTCCTCAGGAGGAACACAATTCTCCAAAGAAACACCAGGCAATCACTCTCCAGGGGCTGGATTCTAACAGCGGAGCGCTTGCTTCCCTTCTGCTTTTTTAAAATTTATTTTTAAAGCCACTAGCTCTCATGGTTAAATAGAAATTTTGGGGGAGGATTCTCAAGACGCCAAGCCTTCAGGTTCTGTGCAACACCTTAAAGTGGCCTCCTGCCCCACAGCTGGCCTTTGCTTTTCTGTTGAAGTTCTCTTTTCCATCTCCCTCCTTCCTGTAAGTCCTTGAGCAGATTAAACCCTTTTCTCTTACAAGGCAGCAGGGCTGCGCTTCTGAGACCTGGGCAGCCTTAAGAGCCCGGAGATTTGTCTTTAAGTTTGTCCCTTTACCACTGGGCCTGCCTTCGCCAACATGGTGACCTCCAGGCATTGGTTGGGGCTGATGGGAGTTGTAGGGACCCCAAAGGGTCTTCCATTCTGACCCCCTGCAGTGCAGGAATCTCAACTAAAGCATCCAGGACACAGGGCCAGCCAGCCTCTGCTTAAAAATCTCCAAGGAAGGTGAGTCCACCACCTCCACTGTGGAGCAGCTCTTAACATCAGAAAGTTTCTCCTGATGTTGAGTCGTAATCTCCTTTCTTGGTTCTTTGGGTCTTCCCCTCCAGAGCAGGAGAAAACAAGCTGGCTCCCTCTTCCATGCAACAGCCCTGCAGATATTGGAAGATGGCTCTCATCTCTTTTCTCAGTCTCCTCTTTTCCAGACTAAACATGCCCAGCTCTCTCAACCGTTCCTGATAAGAGAAGCTCCCTGATTCACTCCATGGCATCAGCAGCCAGGGGGTGAGGAAAAGACCCTGAGTCTGAAATCCTGGAGAGCTTCCAGTCAGTGTAGACAATACTAAGTTAGACAGAACCAGCCTCCTGACTCTGTATGAGGTAGCTTCCTGCTTTACTAGAACGGAGATTTTTGTGGGTGAGAGAGTTTTAATGAACATTTCAGCGCCAATGTTTTTGGCTGCAGTCCAGAAGGAGTTTGTTTTATTTCCTTTATTGTTTATTTCTGCAGTTTGTCGGTCCTCCTTTGTCATGTTGACCTGACCCCCTAGGGCAGTTTCCAACAGTTCGCTAAGTACAATAAACACCTAAAAATGTAACGGTTGTTAAAAGCAATCCAACTAATAAAACAAGCGTAGACATACAGCGTAAAAGCAAATAAGAGTACGTTACTCCCAGGGGGTGGATTGTGTGTGTGTGTTTGTGTAGCTCGTGGAAACCGAGCTTTTAAATAACCCATGGAAAGCCAGACTGAATCAAGTGAATATACCGTATTTTTTGCACCATAACACTCACTTTTTTCCTCCTAAAAAGTAAGGGGAAATGTCTGTGTGTGTTATGGAGGGAATGCCTACGGGTGGCATGCCTACGGATTTTCCTTCTCTAAAAACTATGTGCGTGTTATGGTCGGGTCCGTGTTATAGAACGAAAAATACGGTACTTCTTAAAAACAAAAGTTGAAGGTCCAGGTTTGTTTGAGATGCAGTATGGTGTAGTGGTTAGAGTGCCAAACTCGGTCTGAGGATAGCCAGGTACAAATTGCATCGCACCCTTTTAGTCACAAAACCTTGCCAGGTTCAGTTTGAGTAAGTCACTACCTCTCAGGCTAACATTATCCTGACACCCAACCTTGAGAGTTGAAATGGAGGAGGAGTACAGTATTATGCTCTTTGGAAGCAGATATTATTATTATTATTATTATTATTATTATTATTATTATTATTATTATTATTATTATTATTACCCCGCCCCTATGGCTGGGTCTCCCCAGCCACTCTCGGCAGCTTCCATCACATACAAAAACATAACAAAACAAGCTATAAATGTTATTTAGCAAGTACGCATACCTGCCCTGCCCAGCCTAGCATGCTCTCCGCTCAGGGAGGTCCATCTTTAATTTTTAAAAAGAGGTTTCTAGCCCTCCTTGTGCCTGAAAATTGCAAGAAAGAGGAGGCAGACACCCCCAGGCTTCTGATGGTGTGCTATGACTGGGCTGCTGCTGAGTCAGGTGCAAAATGGAGACCCCCCCCCAACCTCCCATTTATGGGCACGGAGAGCCCTTCATACCTAACAGCTAACTTATTCCATGCTAGTGCTGTACCTTGAGTCAAAATCCTTGTTTTTAATTGCAGCAGTGCTTTCTTCCTGCCCTCCCTGCTCTCGCTCCTAGGTTTCTCTATTCTGATGAGGTTCAGATAGGGCCGGAGACCGTGATGACGACCCTTTACACCGCTAAGAAGTACGCCGTCCCCGCGCTCGAAGCCCACTGTGTGGAGTTCCTCAAGAAGAACCTCAGGGCAGATAACGCCTTCATGCTCTTAACGCAGGTATGCTGGCACAGGAGGTTCTGTGCTGGCAGGGGCTGTTGCGAGTGGTGGTCCCAACTGATCTGGAGGGCGTTGGAAAAGGTGGTGTAGGCTGTGCCGGCTAGCCTCAGCTGCCCCCCAGTTCTTTGCTGAGACAATGCCTTTCAAACTCTATGGGGAAAGGTTCGTTGGGAACTTCTTAGTTCAGAGAAGATAATGTCAATTATTATTATTATTTTATTATTTATACCCTGCTCATCCAGCTGGGTTGCCCCAGCCACTCTGGGCGGCTTCAGACACATATGAAAACATAGTAAAACATCAAACATTAAAAACTTCCCAATACAGAGCTGCCTTCAGGTGTCTTTTAAAAATTGTGTAGTTCTTTATCTCCTTGACATCTGATGAGAGGGGCTGTTCCACAGGGTGGGTGCCACCACTGAGAAGGCCCTCTTGCTTGGGTTCCCTGTAACTTCACTTCTCGCAGTGAGAGAACCCCCAGAAGACCCTCAGAGGAGGACCTCAGTGTCTTGGCTGAGTGTTGGGGGTAGAGACTCTCTTTCAGGTATACTGGGCCGAGGCTATTTAGGGCTTTAAAGGTCAGCACCAACACTTTGAATTGTGCTTGGAAACGGACTAGGAGGCATTGAAGATCCTTTAGGACCAGAGTTATATGGTCCGGGCGGCCACTCCCAGTCATCAGTCTAGCTGCCGCATTCTGGCTGCTGCCCTCCATAGAGTTACCCCCTCCACACACATTTTAATTAACCTTGTATATTTTTATTTCACTTGCTGGCTGATGGCTGTCTTTCAGGCCAGACTCTTCGATGAGCCCCAGCTGGCAAGCCTTTGCCTGGAAAACATAGATAAGAACACATCTGACGCCATCAACGCAGAAGGCTTCACAGATATTGACCTTGGTGAGTCGTCTGCTTTGCAGGCTCGGTGGGGATCGTAGCGCCGGTCGGTTGCTTGGATAATTCTCTGTACTGCTTGGGTTCTGGCTTCCTGAAGGGCTGGAATTGAGCCTGTGTGAATAAAGGAAAAGGCAGGGGACGCTGTACGAATGCTCCTTGAGCATTTTCAAATTCATGATACGGGTTTTTATTATTAAAAAAAAGAGACACACACCAACCCCCAAGTTGCTAGTCCCTATGGCTGCAAAATATGCTGCCAAACAGTTCCTGCAACACCCAGCAGGGAGAAGTAGCAGAATAAGACTTCCAGCAAAGGGGGGGGGGAGTTCTTGCTGTGCCCCTGGGCAGATGTGCATAATTACAAATCTGATTCCTGCAGATTGGCACAGCAGTTCATGGTTGTTGTGTTGTGTGCTGGTGTGTGCATTTGCTGTTTTGGATACAAGCCTTTGAGGGTCCCAAGTTGATCCCAGAAACAACCGATTGAGGCTGTGCCAATTTGCGTCTGAGCTGAAGCGCCCCATTGGGCTGGCAGTGGGGAAACTCAGCATGATTGAATGCTCCAGCGTACAATATGTTGTTTAAAGTTATTCCTGCACATAGAAAGTTTGTGCATCAAGGGTTTTGGCCTTGCCATATCCCTACACCCTACTTTTCTATGTGCATTATGCGTCTTGTTTATTCTTTATTTTAAATGCATGCAGGAGCATTTAAGCATGCAAGTTTGAAGCAAAACGACACGTAAGCCAGGAGACAAACCCCATTGGTCGGTATTTTGTGTCCCAGCTAAGTTGGTCTCTGCGTCAGGCGGCAGAGAGGACATTCTGTCCTTCCGTCTTCCACCAGCCCAATGCCACAATGCCCATTGTCTGGCACACACAGGATGCTTGCCAACAGAGGTCTCGTTTGTGCTGCTACATTCCTCCCAAGCCTCGCAGGAGGAAAAGGGCGAGTGGGAACAGGGCAGGGCAGCCAACAGTAGCAGCGGAGGCTGGCTTGCCCCACGTGCGGCCTTCCTTCTTCCGTCACGGCGTACCTCTGCATACGTGCAGAGACTGATCCGTGCAGATTTGAGCCCTGGTTCTTCATCTGTGGCAGCGATCATCAGGCTGCTTTGGGGGGAAGTTCTGGTCTTCTTGGCAAGGGGATCAGATTGAGAGAGCCAAGCTCCCCGCTAGAACAGCCAGCCTTTGCTGTGTCGGGAGTGTTGCTGCTGCAACTCTCTGAGCTTCCTGTCCCTCTGACCTGGTGATACTTCAGCTTCACCCAACAAGGTGCTTGACTTGTTAGCTCGGGTGTCCCAGGGTGTTGCTGTACTACAACTCCCATTGTCCATAGCCAGCTCAGGGATGGCAGGAATTTTACCCCCAGTGGGGTTTTGGGACAGGTCTGGAGAGTACGTGCTCAGGTCGGAGCACTGAGCTAGACAGGACCTGGCCTTTGCCCTCACGCGAGAGCTGCATTTGCCCCAGAATTCTCTGCGACTCAGAGCAGTTGGCTCAGTTTGTGAAACTTTCCTCAAAGCTGCCTTTCAGAAACCAGTGAACCTCCCAGGTTCCTTCCTTTCCTGGATGAAATGGCAATGAAAACAGCTCCATGCCGTCCCCGTTTGCCCTAATGTGTGGATAAGGGAGCCTGTGACCCTTCAGGGGGTGCCAGTTCCCAGAAGCCCCAGCGTTGTCAGTGGTCGGGATGATGGGAGTTGGAGTCCCGTCAGCATCATAGATGTTGCAAGAAAGAAATAGCATTCCTTCTGCGTGCAAGAAATGGGAACATGCCTCTTCTCAGATTAGGGATGAGGAACAACCGTGAGCTGGCAGCTGGTGTGGGTGACGGAAATAGCTGCCCAGCAACATTGTGGAGAGCTGTTGCTGCCCCTCTTCCCTGCCCTCAAGCCCTATATCGCCGGGGCCTGCAGCTGACGCCCCACTCTCCTTGCCCGACAGATACACTGGTGGCTGTCCTGGAGAGGGACACCCTTGGCATCCGCGAGGTGCGCCTCTTCAACGCGGTGGTCCGGTGGTCAGAGGCCGAGTGCCAGCGGCAGCAGCTGCAGGTGGTCCCAGAAAACAAGCGGAAAACTCTAGGCAAAGCCCTCTCCCTCATCCGCTTCCCCTTGATGACCATCGAGGAGTTCGCAGCGGGTAAGCGGGGAGCCCTTCTTGAAATCCAGGGGGTCTGGAGACTTAGCGACTGAATGTCACAGGACCCTAAGCGGCCGTGTATCCCAAGTCCAGGGTGTCCGCCCTGGAGCCCTTTCAAGCCCTGCCCAGGATTGAACCCGGGACTTTCTGTTACTGAAGAGCGGAGTCCCCTTTTGGACCACTTAAGGGAATATCATAGCTGAATGAAGTCGCAAGCAGGATTCAAAATATAAGCAGCAGAAGGGAAAGACGCCGATTGCAATAGTGGAAATAACTGTGGGGTGTAAATGTGTCACGTAATGCAGCAGAAAAAAAAGGGTGGGAACAAAAACATCATGGAGTTAAGGGTTAAGGAAAATAAGTATTAAAGTTGGAAGTTTTTTTAAAAAGAAATTCTGAAATTTAATAAAAAAGTAATATAAAAAAGAGCCTGGGACCTTCTGGAAAGCAGGTGCTCTACTGCCAAACTCTGGGGTCCTTCCCCTAAATTTAAATTAAGATTCTAGTCCTCATGGTCATCCATAAAAGGCCAGATTAAACAGGAACAGAGGTAGCTGCCTTTTGCCGAATCAGACCTTTGGCCCATCTAACTCAATATTGTCCACACTGACTGGCAGTGGCTCTCCAGGGATTTGGGCAGGAAGTCCTTTTCAGACCCACCTGGGGGAGCCTTCGGGGATTGAACCTTCTGCATGCAGACAGGGTGCTTGCTCTCTTTCACAGAGCAATGGCTAGTCCTGAGTCGCCCTGTGGATTATTTCACTGGAAGCTGTTTTGGCCCACTCCCCTTCTCCCCAAAGCTGCTTGCGAATAAATACAAGCCATTAAAATAAATGTGCAGAGTTATGTGTGCTGCCAGCTCGCGCAGCCCCACAAATGCCTCCTGGGAACAAAGAGGCACTTTTGCCGCTCGCTGTGGAGGGCAAATATCGAGGGGGAAGCCAGGCAGTGATGTGGAGCAGAAAATATTCCTCTGCTGCCGCCGTTTTTTTCCCCATGGGAAAATTCAGTTTCTAAAAAAACGGATTACAGTAGTAACACAATGGAAACTACAGTAGTCAAACTGGTTAGTTTCCATGTTATAATGAACGGCCTCTTTTAAAGATCTCTTGCAGGCTTCTCATGAACACCTGGTTGGCCCAGCGGGAGGGCAGGATGCTGAATCACGTCCCAACTGATTTTGAGGCAGCGTCGGGAAGTTTTCCAATTTATTCCCGCCCCCCCTTGAAAACCCACATCAGTGGGGCTGGCTCCGGAGGGCAGCTTGAGGTGCTGTGACAGAAGGGCTCGGGATGCTTGCAAGAACCAGAGGGTTCAGCGGATTGGGCATAGCGCCCCCTTCTCTCTCTCTCTCTCCTTCCCCCCCCACCCCCCAGTCCCTGGTTGTTGATACAAGTTCATTGACTGGTTCATCAGCAAAAGTGAAAGGGTTTGTGGCTGGAACATGTAGGAATGTGTAGGACAGTTGGTGTTGATAACTCCCAACGTTGCAGTTTTGATCCCCTCATGGTCCCTTCCAGATCTGCGATTCTGTTGTTCTATTTATTGCATCTACATCCCACATTTTCTCCCGAGAAGCACATGCTTCTCCCTCCTCCTCATTTAATCCCCACAGGGGATTAACTGCAAGGGAAGTTAGGCTGAGAAGCAGTTACTGGCTGCAAGATCTGCTCTGTGAGCTTCATGGCCAAGCGGGAATTCGAACCCTGGTCTCCCAGATCTTATGCCACTAGACCACAGTGGCTGCTGCGAGGAAACTGTTAGCAAACCACAGTTCCCAGGATTACCTGGGGGAAATTGTGATGGTTCAAAGTGGTATAGGTAAAAGGTAAAGGGACCCCTGACCATTAGGTCCAGTCGTGGCTGACTCTGGGGTTGTGGCTCCCTCGCTTTATTGGCCGAGGGAGCCGGAGTACAGCTTCCGGGTCATGTGGCCAGCATGACTAAGCCGCTTCTGGCGAACCACAGCTGCGCATGGAAATGCCGTTTACCTTCCCGCTGGAGCGGTACCTATTCATCTACTTGCACTTTGACGTGCTTTCAAACTGCGAGGTTGGCAGGAGCAGGGACCGAGCAACGGGAGCTCACCCTGTCGCGGGGATTCGAACCGCCGACCTTTTGATCAGCAAGTCCTAGGTACTGTGGTTTAACCCACAGCGCCACCCGTGTCCCCAAAGTGGTATAAGAGTGCTGTAAATGTATATTGTGGATGCAGCACCCACGGGCTTGGTCCTGACCGGGTATTTTGCCAGCACGCGATGAGGCATCCTCGGCAGCCATTCTCCAGCCAAACATTCACACACGCTACTTGGGGGCGGAGAATGCAGCCTCTGCAGTCACAGTCTTTCTGAACAGACTAGCAGCTGTGCTGCCTCCACACCTTTCCCTCCAGAGCAAATATTTGCTGAAGGGCTTTGCGGCCAGGAACTGTTGGCAGCACCAAAAGCTGTGAAGCAACTGCCCCCCCCCCAGGTGGTGGATTTTGGATAAAGTGTGAGAGTGTATGATGTGGGCAGGAGGACACTGTCCATCATAGAATCACAGAATGGTAGAGCTGGAAGGGACCCCCTAAAGGTCATCCAGCCCAGCCCCCTGCAATGCAGGAATCTCAGCTCAAGCTTCTGGGACAGAGGGCCATTCCACCTCTGCGTTGAGGGGAAGGGCCATTGCTCAGCAGCAGAGCGTCTCCAGGTGGGATGGGAATGCCCCCTGTCTGAAGCAAAGTTGGAAGGACATCTAATTCAGGGATGGATAAGGCCAAGGGCCACATGACCTGAGGCACATGACAGTGGTGGGCGGGGCCAGACGCTAGTGTCTGTGCATACTACTACTACTAAGTTTATATGACTGGGTTACCCCAGGCATTCTGGGCAGTTTCCAGAAAATTAAAACACAGTGAAACATCACACATTTAAAACTTTTCCTATACAGAGCTGCCTTCAGATGTCTTCTAAAAGTCAGATAGTTGTTTATTTCTTTGACATCTGCTGGGAGGGCATTCCACAGGAGGTGCCACCACCGAGAAGGCCCTCTGCCTGGTTCCCTTTAATCTCACTTCTCACAGTGAGGGAACCACCAGAAGACATTCAAGTTGGACTTCAGTGTCTGGGCTGGACGATGGGGGTGGAGACGCTCCTTCAGGGCCATTTAGGGCTTGAAAGCTCAACACTTTCAGTTTCATTAGATGACCCCGATTTCTAGCAGTGCGGGAAAAGGAGAGGATCGTTTCTCCTGTCCTTATTTTCTTCATGTCGTGTTTCAGCTTTGTAAGCTCTTTCCTAGAAACATGGTAGCAGTGAATTGTAGTTTTGGAGTGGAGAGATATTATTATTTATTATTATTATTATTAGTAGTAGTATATTGCCGTATGCCTGCAGGTCTCAGGGCAGTTCCAACTATACTTGGATTTAGTTCCCCATAGCAATCTGCTCCGTGACCCTGAACAGTTGCCCAGACATGTTCTCCCTCTTCCTCTCTCGGGTAAGAACATCCTAAAGAGTCCTGCAGCTGGATCAGGGCGACAAGGGGTCCGCCTCGTCCAGCCTCCTGTTCCCACATTGGCCAACCAGATGCCTCAAGGGGAGCCCTCAAGCACGACCCGGGCGCAAGAGCAGCTCTCCTCTTTCGTGATTCTCAAACCCTGGTATTTGGAGGGATTTACTTCCTCCGACAGTTGGGAGAGAGTATGGATGCAGGAGCTCATAGCCATGATCACCTTCTCCTCTGTGAATATGTCTAATCCTTGTTTGAAGTCACCCTGGTTGGTGACCATCCCTGCGCCTGGCAGGAGCAAATCCCACAGTTTAAACTGCACAATTAAACTACAAAATTCCCCTCCTGAGTAACCTTGGCCAGATGTGACTTGGTTGTGACAATTCAATATTTTTACAGGTTGTTTTTTTTAAAAAAATGTAGTGCTTTATGTCTTGCGACTTGCTGTCATCTTAATCGATTATAGTCTAGTAAAGATTTGTTGCAATCATTGAAGGTCATTATTTAGTGAGAGTTTGAGAGTTAATTTTGCTGCGTAATATCATATTCCAAACGGATTACCGAACATTACATTATTCAATAGAAGCTGTTTATTTTTCATTACGACCTGCTTGCATCGGACAGGGCTGCTATAAGCCACGTGAGCTTCGTTGTGCATTTTGACGTTTCTTCGGCTTGTAAATGGCCTCGTGCAATGTGGAAAGGCAGCGTACAAATTAAAAGCAAAATGAAATTAAAAGAACAAGCGAGGGACCAAGTAAAAAAACCAGTAGACGTGGTATTGACGCTCACGCTGTCCTTGTTGATGTTTCCTGCTGCCTTTCCCCAGGGCCAGCTCAGTCGGGCATCTTGACCGACCGCGAAGTGGTCAGCCTGTTCCTGCACTTCACCGTCAACCCCAAGCCGCGGGTGGAGTTCATCGACCGCCCCCGCTGCTGCCTGCGTGGGAAGGAGTGTAGCATCAACCGCTTCCAGCAGGTGGAGAGCCGCTGGGGGTACAGTGGGACCAGCGACCGGATCAGGTGGGACCTGGGGCCCTGACGCCACTCACCTGCTCCCCAGCAGAGAGCCTTCTCCCGCGGCTTGTCCAGCTGGGCTGGGAGGGAGGCTTCTGCAACACCTGGAGCAGGCACCGGGGTTCCCCAGATCCTGGCGCCTTCCAGGCATTGCCAGACTACGACTCCCAGCAGTCAAGGGTGACGGGAGGCAGGAGTCCCAACGTCTGGAGCGTCCGAGGTTCTCCATCCCGGATTTAAAAAGCAGCATTTCCCTTAAGGTCCACAAATAGTAACACCTTAGAGGTCCTGGGCCCTAAAGAAGTCAGATTAGCCTCAGCCAGAGACAGGGCCTTTTCAGCACTGGCTCCGGCCTGGTGGAACGCTCTGCCTCATGAGACCAGGGCCCTGCAGGATCTGATTTATTTCTGTAGGGCCTGTAAGACAGAGTTGTTCCACCTGGCCTTTGGATTGGAAACAACTTGATCCCCTTCCCTTCTTTCCTTTTTTCTTTCTTCTTCTGTGATGGAACTCCTACTTGGGAACTTCCCTGGCTTTTTTCTGGCCCACGTAGGACCAGTCTGGATAGTTGGCCTTGGTGAAGACTTGACGTTTTCATCCCCCAAAAAGTTTTTGATTTGAATTCCTGCTGTAATGAGGCTGCATTTTAATGTTGTATTTTAATCTCGTTTTTAAGTTGTATTTCAATCAATTGTTTTTATACCGGTGTTTGCCGCCCTGGCTGGGGAGGGCGGGGTATAAATAAAATTTAATAGTAATAATAATAATACTGCAGGCAAGAGGTGAAAAAGCGCCTCTCCTGAGAACAGGGAATGTATCTTCTTAGACCGGGGGGGGGGGGGGGGAACCTGTCGCCCTCAAGGCAGTGTTTGAAATTCGTGAGGCACACTTTGCACCTGAATATTGGCCATTTGGAACCACGTGAAGATGCCTGGGCACTAGGATGGCTCCTGACATCTCCACCATCTGGGGATCAGGACCTGTTTTCACACACTAAGGCTCCATCCTGTAGAATTCTATCAGTTATATTTTATCCGCCCAATTGGAATGAATTTCAGCAACCAAAATGCTTTTTTCTGTGCGTCCTGAGCAGGAGCAAGGAACAGCGTTATAGCAAATTGTTGTCACTTGTCTTTGCTTCCCGCCCCCTGCCCTGCTCACGGTTGTGAATAATATCCCCACGTCCATGTCACCATTAGGAAAAAGAGGTCGGCATAGGCCAATATATATGTGGACTGTCCCTGGGTCAAGGGACTTTTCTTCTTTCAGTTCTCAAACTTTTTAAGATAGCTCCGAACCAGCCAGATGTTTAACTGAGAATCCACAGTCAGTCCCTCATTTTAAAAACAAGACCTTATAGCTGTCTTGCTCAAAAATGGCAACTAGACATTCCGTTTTGGCGACTGTAACCTTGATTTAAGGAGCCTTTTGGCACCCGGCGTATATATCTGAGTTTCTAACACTGCCTCCATGAGTTGCTGGGTTCCTCCTTTCGTTGGCCCCCGGCCACCTTGGCTGCCGTGTCAGGGATGCTGCGAGCAGGAGTCTGGTATCATCTGCGAGACCCCCAAGCCCACCCACCCCAACCTTCGCTTGCCTGTATCCAGCAGGATTCTTCTGTGCTTGATCTTCTGTACTTTCCCTCTCCAACCCTCCAGGTTCTCTGTCAACAAAAGGATATTTATCGTCGGATTTGGGTTGTACGGATCCATCCACGGCCCAACAGATTATCAAGTAAATATACAGGTAGAGAACTCTCCAGGTTTTGACTTGGGGCAGGGGCGGGCGAGGTGGGGCAGGGACAAAGATCCGCGAAAGGGGCCAGGCAGGTGTACAGGTAAAAGGGGGATCTGCTGAGAAAGAGAGGAAGGGAGAGGGGCGTAACTGGCTCCCATCTGCTTTTCCGTCCGTCCACCAACCGATGGTTGTTGAGGAAATGTGGTACCCAGGGATGGAAGGCAGTGGAGGGAAGTTTTCCCACTAATACTTTTTAGATGCTTGTTTTTGAAGAAGAGTGGGGCATCCAGTGGCTGAGTGGAAGATCCCATAGCAAAGGAAAAACCCTGGAAAATCCAGGGTGGGTTGACTTTTACTTTTAAAAATATTTCATGTTGTTAAAAACAACTGTATGTGTCAGAGTGCATACTGCAGAGCAGACAGCTTTGGTGAGAGTTTCCAAAAGCTGTGGGTCTCCGGCTGCTTTTGGACTAAAACTCCCATCCTCCCTAGCTAGCAGGATCCATGGTCAGGGATGATGGGAATCGTAGTCCCAAAACAGCTGGAGGGCCAAGTTTGGGAAGCCCAGGGCTTGGTGGACTCGGAGTTCTGATTCCGTAGGCCAGGGAGAGGAGTTTACATCTTCATTTGCAGAGGTGTCGTGAGTTTAAAAGGTTTCCCTTTCTTTCTCTTTTTCTCTTTCTCCACTGCCTGCCCCCCAGATTATTCACACCGACAGCAACACAATCCTTGGCCAGAATGACACCGGCTTCAGCTGCGATGGGTCTTCCAACACTTTCCGGGTCATGTTTAAAGAGCCCGTTGAGATCTTGCCCACAGTCAGCTACACAGCCTGTGCCACCTTGAAGGTAACTCGGCACGGGGGGCTGGGGGGGGGGGGAGATTTTTCTGTCCTTCAGGGAGAGTGTGCAAACATTCCCGGTCCTTTTATATTTGGTTTTGAAGACGTGCTTTGTCCTGGCTGGGGAAGGTGAGGAGGAGGGGGACCGCCACAGTCCACCAAGGCTGGTCTTGTGGCTCACTAGCTGCCTGCTCCTTTATTTTATTTTAAAATTCCATTTATTATTCCATCTATATCCACATCTTTTGTACAAGCTTCTTGCTGCTCCTCTCCATTTGATCCTCACAACAAACCTGCAAGGTGGGTTTGGCTGAGAGACGGTGACTAGCCCCAAATCACCCATTTCTGTGGTTTTGTTCTTGTTTTCGTAGTCTTGGGCGAGTAGAATGGCAAGTGGGCTGCTAACGGTGTTAGAAACTCGAATATATAAGCCAATCGCCAAAGGGTACCTTAAACTGAGGTATGTCTAGGTGCCTAACCCCCTCCCCCCCGATGGTGTTTGTATAGTGGTAATAGTTGTTTTCATTTCATATCTATACCGCTTTATATTGTAAAGTAAAAATCCCAAAGCGGTTGACAACACATTAAAGCATCAAATAAAACATTCCAGAATAAAACAAATTCAAATTTCAAGGAAAATCTTTCAGATCCTTCTGTAAGTGACATTTTGCTTTCTGTCTATTTATTTATTTACCTACTTAATTATAGGGCTTCCCCCTAGCAGAAGGGCTCTAGGAAGGCAGGGTGGCAGAGTGGTTAGAGTGTCAGACCTGGGAGATCAGGGTTCAAATCCCCACTCAGTCCTGGAGCTCCCTGGGTGACCCTGGAGTCAGTCCCAGCCTCTTAGCCCGCCTCACAGGGTCATCGTAAGGATTAACATGGGGGGGGGGGTTTAAAGCGTGCAATCCTTGGAGAAAAAGGTGGGAGTTAAATGCAAAAAAATTCAGCTCTTCTGCAGACCTGCTTAAGGAAGCTGGAGGGGCAGCCAGGTGGAGATGTCAGTAGCCCACCTGGTGCCCAGAGATCTCCATAGGGTCGCAGCTGGACTTGCGCCAGTCACAAAACGTGCCTGGTGCTTGGGCAATTTCTAACAGTGGTTCCTAAATGTCCCCCCCCCAACATGGGCCACGCTTTACGGCTAGTGGACTGTTCAGCCCCAACATCAGACGCAGGTCTCTCTTGTGTGGGGGGTTGCCAGCCTTGTAATTGCTCAGGTCAAAATCGCAGCTGTGGAGCTCACTAACCTAAACAGCCTCGGTCCAGTATACCTGAAGGAGTGTCTCCACCTCCATCGTTCTGCCCAGACACTGAGATCCAGCGCCGAGGGCCTTCTGGCGGTTTCCTCATTGCGAGAAGCCAAATTACAGGGAATCAGGCAGAGGGCCTTCTCGGTAGTGGCACCCGCCCTGTGCAGCACCCTCCCACCAGATGTCAAAGAGAAAAATAACTACCAAACTTCGAAAGGTCGGCGGTTCGAATCGCTGCAGCGGGGTGCGCTCCCGCCGCTCGGTCCCAGCGCCTGCCAACCTAGCAGTTCGAAAGCACCCCCGGGTGCAAGTAGATAAATAGGGACCGCTTACTAGCGGGAAGGTAAACGGCGTTCCGTGTGCTGCGCTGGCTCGCCAGATGCAGCTTGTCACACTGGCCACGTGACCCGGAAGTGTCTGCGGACAGCGCTGGCTCCCGGCCACTAGAGTGAGATGAGTACACAACCCTAGAGTCGGACACGACTGGCCCGTACGGGCAGGGGTACCTTTACCTTTAAAGGCAGCCCTGTTTAGGGAAGCTTTTAATGTTTAATAGGTTATTGTATTTTAGTGTTTTGTTGGAAGCCGCCCAGAGTGGCTGGGGTATAAATAATAAATTATTATTATTATTATTATAACCTCAGCTTTGGGGGGCTTTAAAAAGAGGTTTGGACAGATTTGTGGCAAAGAAATCTATTGATGGCCTCGGAAAATGCCTCCGAAAACCGCAGGAGGGGAGAATTGCTCTTGTGCTTTGAGTCCTGTGTGAGGGATTATCCCTGGGGCCTCTGGTCGGCCACTGAGAGCAGGATGACTGCAAGACTGCTTACATGCTCTCTCCCTTCTCTCTCCCAGGGCCCCGATTCCCACTACGGCACCAAAGGGCTCCGCAAAGTGATCCACGAGTCGCCGACGACGGGTGCCAAGACCTGCTTCACCTTCTGCTATGCCGCCGGCAACAACAACGGCACGTCCGTGGAGGACGGACAGATCCCCGAGATCATCTTCTACACATAGGGGCTGCCGCGGGGGGGATAGCTCGCTGCCGGGCGGACGGCCACGTGCTGCCCTCCTCCTCCCGCCTCATCTCTCCCCCTTCATTGCCACCCCTTGCGTGTCCTTCCCAGCTGAAACCGCAGGCTGTCCTCTGCCGTGCTGGCAGGAGGGCTGCTAGCCGGGGCTGGGGGCCCAGCGGGGCCGACACCGGGAGCCCACTGACAGGACGATTCGCTGGCCTGAGTCGGGCCGGGACGGCGGCTAGCAGTTCCTTCTGCCCAGGCCGGCAGCTCGGCTCTACCATTGCATCGTGAACGTAGCCGCTTCTACATCCAGCTGTTGCAGTGGGGAGGCGGGGGCAGACTCGCTCTTGCGGATGGACAATCCCTGCCAAAGGAAGCCCCCCTCTGTGCCAGGATCAGGCTGGGCAGGGGGATGCGGCAGGGCAAGGAGGAAATGTGTTTCTGACGGCTTGTCACCTGGCAAGGCTTGACCCAGAACGCCCTTTCTGCAGGACCCTGGCCAGCCCAGGGTGATCCTGCCCTCGCCGGACAACTACCTTATCGTGTCACAGGACAGATTTTTTGGGGAGGGACTCGTCCCTGAACGCGAGGCAGTGAGGGTGATTCGCAGCCACAAAAAAACTTGCCTTGTTTGAAGAGTGGCTGCAGTCCCTGGACTCTGGTCGTCAATATGTTGCTTGCTGCTGCTGCTGCTAATAATAATAATATAGTGCAACTCAACAATGCATTTTACTCTTCTACGGTCTCCTTTTGAGTCTGGTTCCCATTCACAAGCTGGTGCCGTGACTGATCTGCTCGTTTGGGGGTTGGTTTTCGAGCTGGGAGCCGCCTTGCTAGGGCTTCAATGAGCTGAGTTTCCTGAAAACCCAGCAGAGGTTTAAGAATCCCCACCCCTAGAAAACCCTGGGCGTCTTGACGACCTGGCAGAAATGCATCAAACCTAGGCGGCTTTTGTGCTAAAGGTGGGATCCCCACCAGCACTGATTGGACAGTTCCTTTGCCCATCCCACCCCGTGAAATCTCCTGCCTGTGGAAACCTGTGAGCAACCTGCCTTGGGTACGCAGCTGTCATCCCCTGAACCCTAGCTCTGCTCGAAAGCTGGCGCTGCTGGGCTTCTTAAAAATAAATGCAAAAAGTTTCTTTGTGGTAGAGCACCCAGCGCAAGCCCCAATGTTTGTTACCTGCACTCGTGAGCCTCAATATGGCCAGTATGGATAATGGAGCCATTCCTCAGCTACGAGCTTCTCATCGGTGCAAAAGCCTTTGTGTGTCTCTGGCTTCTTGCGAAGAGTGCGCTAGTGCATGTTGCTGCAGAAGTGGCGCATCAATTTTGGAGGGGCTTTCGACTGCCTCTCCTCTTCATTTGCTCTCCACCCCCACCCCCCCTTCTTGAGCTGTGTACATAGACGCCCCCCCAGTCTGTATATAGAGATCACTGAATAGGTTCCAAGCACAGCTACTGACTTTTTGGGTGGCTGAGTAGCTTAAATTTAACTGCAGTTGCAGCAATCCCCCCCCCCAATTGGAATCTCACTAATGCGCCCTTCTTGGTTAAAGGATGTGCTGGGAATGGTGGTGTTTGTTCACACCAGCCAAAGGCAGAATCCTGTCCAGTTGATGGTTCTTGGGCCCTGGTGCGAATCCTGCCCTTCACAAACTCGCTTGCCCACCATGCCTAGCCCTCAACCTCTTGGAAGGTCCGACGCGCCTGGAAATTTGCTCATGTTAAATAAGACAGAAATATAATGAATGTATCAGATGTGCTATATATACATATTATATATATATATATATAATTTTCAGTGTTCACCCTGGTTTCTCTCTTTCTGATTTGTAAATAGGAAACCCAATAAAAGGCAGGTTGTCTTTCAGCAAGGGATTCTTTGTGATTTGAAAAGAGAAATGTAAAGTATTGCACTTGGGCAAAAAAAATGAGAGGCACAAATACAAGATGGGGGACACCTGGCTTGAGAGCAGTACATGTGAAAAGGATCTAGGAGTCTTGGTTGACCACAAACTTGACATGAGCCAACAGTGTGACGCGGCAGCTAAAAAAGCCAATGCAATTCTGGGCTGCATCAATAGGAGTATAGCATCTAGATCAAGGGAAGTAATCGTGCCACTGTATTCTGCTCTGGTCAGACCTCACCTGGAGTACTGTGTCCAGTTCTGGGCACCACAATTCAAGAAGGACACTGACAAACTGGAACGTGTCCAGAGGAGGGCAACCAAAATGGTCAAAGGCCTGGAAACGATGCCTTATGAGGAACGGCTAAGGGAGCTGGGCATGTTTAGCCTGGAGAAGAGGAGGTTAAGGGGTGATATGATAGCCATGTTCAAATATATAAAAGGATGTCACATAGAGGAGGGAGAAAGGTTGTTTTCTGCTGCTCCAGAGAAGCGGACACAGAGCAATGGATCCAAACTACAAGAAAGAAGATTCCACCTAAACATTAGGAAGAACTTCCTGACAGTAAGAGCTGTTGGACAGTGGAATTTGCTGCCAAGGAGTGTGGTGGAGTCTCCTGCTCCTTTGCGTATCAATAGGGAGAGGGAAACGTCATGCTGAATAGTTTGCCGCCTTCTCCTGCCACATATTTCGGACTACCAATGTCTGCGCCCAGCACAGCGACTTAACTTCCTCTCCACTACTTGGGTTTTCCCCAGTGCGGATTTAAAGGTCGGTTGCATTTCCTGGTAAGCGACGGAAGACGTGTCCATTTCCTTTTTTAAAAAGGAAACCTCAGCCTCAAAAACTCCTAAGCCAAGTGGGCAGGGTATAAATAATGAAATGATTGTTTTAAAAAGTATTTTTTGCTGCATGTTTTTGCTTTGTCCTGTGAGCTGGAAAGCGTGATCCAGGATTTTGCCCACATGCGCACAGGCACTCCTACTCTTGCCACCCTGGAAGCAAAATAACAGTGCCTGCACATCTTGGTTTGTGGGGGCTGAAGGTGAACTGCTCCCTGTCTCGATAGCCCTTAAAAACTTGAGGAATCAACTGTAAAACGAAGAGATGAAAATGGTGTTTACGGAAAAAATGGAGACCTTTTTTGGACTATCTCAAAAGTGTTATAGCGATATGAAATCATGAGGCTTTGAAGGAGGAGCAGAAAAAATTGACAAGACATGGGTTAGTAACAAAAATGTAAGTGAATATATACTGTATGTGAAGTAAATTTGCTACATCCTTTGAAAAACCTTAATAAAAAATCATATATTTTAAGAAGCCATGGGACTGCTCCCAGTTGAGTAGATCAGGGCCTAGGTGGGAGAGGAGAAATGTTCCTTTTTGGCAATAAATAGGGGTGAGGCGGATAGGAGTTTCACAGTAGTAGCTCACTTTCAGCATGGACTGCAAGGGAAATCCACTGTCAACATCCAAAGTGGGCAAGCTTCAAGCTTGCAGGACCTAATCTTGGGGGTTTCTAAAAATCAAAACGTCTACCAACCAGCTTTCATGAACATACAACGCGCACCAGGATCAATGGCCTCTCGGATACTTTTTTTAACAGCCAAGGAGCATTTCAGCCTTCACAAAAGTACCCAGATTTTTGCCCTGTCTGAAAGCGTGTGTTAGAAACCCTGGTGGAACAATTCCCCCCTTTTTCTGCAATTGGAGCTCTTTGGACTCCCAACTTCCTGGCCAACGGGAAGCAGCGATAGCAGCATGTGGCCAACAATTCCTCTTGCAAGCAGCTCAGACGTGTGCTTTGCTGGCGCACCTCCACGCGCAAGCACAGTCTACCGTGGATTGCCACCAAGCGCAAGATTGGTTCATGCACAGTGCTTGTGGTGTTCCTACTTGGGAGGAGGGTTGTGCTTCAGTGCTTAGGAGCACCTCCTTTGCAAAGGTCCCAGCTTGTTTCCAGGCAAGGCTCAGAGAAACCTAAAACCTTTGCTGCTGCCGATCAGTGTCAACAATACTGAATTAGCTGGACCAATGGGGCGACTCTTGGTTCCTGCTAAATCAGCCCTTTATTTGGAATCATGAAGACCAGAATGGCTAGGAATGTCTGCTGCCTGAAACCCCAAACAGTGTGGTCTTCCAGGTCCTGGTATGACACTGTAAACCAGGGTTTTCCCAAACTTGGGTCTTTTGCGGCTTTTGGACTACAATTCCCATTATCCCTGACTTGCTAGCTGTGGATGATGGGAGTTGTAGTCTTAACAACAGCTGGAGCCTCAAGTTTGGGAAAGTGCTCTAACCTACACTACACCCTGGGCTATAGGAACTTCCAGAAACAAAATATTAAGAGTACCACACCCTCCTGTTTCAGCCAAAAAAACCCAAAGAAACATCTTTGCAGAATTTATTTTTCAAGTTTTTTTTTAATTTTTTTGTTTTTCAGGGTTTTTTTCTCCTTGTTTTTTTGAATTTTTTTAATTAAAAAAAAAAAAGCCCCTAAATCTCTATGGCTTTCAAAGAAGCTTCAGAGAAAGTTTTATATGCCATTTACCTGTGTACATTTTTGTTTTGCTTAAAGCAGTTAAACTAAAAACTGACAATGCAAAAGTGTCTCTCGCTGCCTCGAGTTTTTGGAATCACATCGGCAACAGATCTTGTCTCTGTGCAGACTCAAATCGATCATAACACCCCCCCCCCAATTTTGTTAAGCAAAAAAAAAAAAAAAAAAGCAATTTTATTTTCTAAAACAAAACCAAACAAACCACCATTGCTGGGTCTGCAAGATTCATTTTGATGCAAGCTTCTGACAATCTGGGCCCAAACGGCAAAAACCACACCTTGATGTCGACCTCTGTCAAGGTAAATCTTTTCAAAGTCTGCCCTTTTTAAAAACCAGAATAATCCACATTGCAACTGGTAATCCAAGCACACTCACATGCACTCTTTTTACATAAACATTTTAATTTTAATTTCTCTTTTACACCCTTCCTGGGACTGGAACTACATTACCACACCCCCCCAAGCATATCGTTTAAGGCTGAATTGTTTAATTCCCTCCCCTCCTCTTTTGCACTGTTTGGGGAACAAGCTCAAACGTTGCACGTATCTAAGGAACCCTATTTTTAGTGAAAGTCGCCAGAATCGAGGATTATAATTTTTTTCTGCCCTTTACCTTAACGCCTCCTCCCATCTTTCCATTCCAATGCCCCCTTCCCCCCCAAACCCACACACCCCTCTTTTGAGGCACTGAGTTTATAAACCTAAGACCAGGTAGAGCAAGACGATAATCTGAATTTTTAATATAGTTCTTTCTCCTCCCCACACCTTGCCTCTTCTTCAAGTAGCCGTAAAAGAAACAATCGGCCATAAAAGAAAAAAAGGGGGCACCCCCCAAAAAAACCCCCACACCATCTTTAAAAGCACACACAACTGAAAACTTAATTTCGGCTTTTTGCAAGGGGTCCGATGTAGAGAGAGGCATGGGGGGTGGTCAGGGTGGGCCTTGCATTCTGGCACTAACTCCCTCCAACGCAACTTGGGGGTCGGTGGGGGGGGGGTCCTGCTGTCCAGGAATGAGAAGGACTAGAAACTTGGATCCCACTGTTAACCAATTTGACTCTAGCACAATCAAGTGAACAAGACGAGGGCAAGCATACACAGCTTTGGTGGGTATTTTTTTTTCCGTGGGGGGTGTGTGGACAGGTAGTGGGAACTGAAGCAACGGGGGGGGGAGTATTACTAGTGAGGAGGTGCGGCAGTTTTAAGACACGTAGAATTGGGGCGACGTGGGTGCCATTTAGTGCAAGAGACCAAGGACCCCCCCCCCAAAAAAAAACTTCCCTGCCCGTCTAATCACAGCCCACCCACCTCACCCAACCATAGCCTGACATTAACAAGTGTCATGATTACAACTTTGTAAGTGGGGGGGGGGACGGCAGGCTTTTTTTCATTTTATTTTAAAGGAAGCAGAACATGCTACTCTGAAATAGGTGCAAGGGAAGGCAGTGCCCTTCTTATTTGTATAAAAATATATTTGTCTATAAAGAAGCAGCAAGGCTTCTCAGTCCTTGTTTGGAAGCAACGGACCCCCCCCCAAAGTGTGCCCGGAAACTTTGCAGGGTGGTTGTGGGGGGGGTCCGGTTGGCTGGAAGAGAGAGGGGGGCACAAACACGCCAAGGTGTGGTCCTAACTGGTGGTCCACCCTTGGTGGGATTTAAAGATGGCCAAGAAACCCAGAAGGAAGGGGGGAGCGCTCCCCACCGCCCCAAAACCACCCCCGAGGAAGAAATCTGCTTTTACCCATTTCCTTGCTCCCTGCAGCAAAATGCACAAGATTTAAAACTGCAGCGGAGAGCCGGACTTCGCAAGACATCCCGTAGCTGAGCAGTTTAGCAGAAACTGGAAATCGTCACTGTGAGTGTCTGATCTGTATTTTTTTTGGGGGGGGGCACAAAAACAACAGGGCGGATTGTCCTCACATGAATTTGTTCAGCCAAAGTTTCCTTTTCACCCCCTCCCAGGGAGCTTTTGCCACAGATCTGTTCTGGTTGGAAGTTTTAGGGGCCACGCTCGCCCCCCGCAGATCAGATTTTGATTTTTGGCTTTGGCCACCCCAAACCCTCTCCATTCTGAACTCCCCCCCCACCCAAAGAAAATTTCTCATAGCAACGGAAGTCGTTTTGGGGGTTCATCTTGGCCGGCAGCTGTTCCTGAGATCCAAGGCCCCCCACCCCCAGCGAGTCAGTGGGTCTTTTTTTTAATTAAAGGATAATCTAGCTTTCCTCAAAACGAACCCCAAAGAATTCTCTAAAGCCCGGTTAATTTCAGGACGCAGGGGCTCCTTGTATTGCTACCCAAAAAAGTGCATTGAGAAATGAAGAGTCGGAAGTGTAAACGAGCCGCTTTCCTCCCCAGACGCGAAACCCCACTTTGCCCCCCCCCAGCCGTGCTCCAGACGGGAAGGGCACCCCAGGGACTTCCCTCTGTCTCCCCTAAAGGACCTTGGCCACAACTAAATCGGCAGGGGTTGGGGGCAGAAACTTGAGAGAGTTGGGAACGGGTGGGGGGCACAAATCTAAAACAAAGATACTTTATGAAATAAAAAAAAATATGATGCAAAAAAGTTTGCATCGCTACAAAAACAGAGGGAAGGGGGGGGGGAGAAAGAAAATAAGGAGACTGTCCCACAAATGCAATGACTAAGATGCAATTTTTAAATTAAGTTAAAGAGACAAAGAAACAGCAAAAAAGGGGGGGAGAGGAGGGATGGGGAGGGAATATTAGCTGCAGCTGACATTCCCAGCATCGTCCCAGCAAATCTTCTGCAAAGAACTGATTCCCGGGGTTCTTTTTTTTGCTTCCAAAAAAATAATTCCGTGAAACCAAGGTGAGGAAGGGGGGAGAGAAGAGCCCAGACAAGTGTGGGTTTTTTCCCCCTTGGAGGGGGGGCAGCTGCATAAATAGTTAATGCTTTTTTCTCTTTGCAAAACCAAGGAGGGGCGCGGGCACTTCCAAAGAAAGTTCAGCGACGTGCTTTTTCTTCCTCCTTCTGCCGGTTCCGCTTCCCTCTGTTGCTGTGTCTCTTGGAGGAAGGGAAAAGAAAATAAAAGAAATATATATATATATTCAGGCTGAGAGTGGGGGAGAGGCTTCCCCTCCTCTCCCCGGGTGAGCCTGCGAGTGGAGTCAAAGGCGGGTTGTACGCCACACGGACCCCTTGCGACTCCGGAGCAGGCGGAGCGGAGAAGGCCCGTCCTCTCCCATCCGACCAAAGGATCAAGATCCGTTATCCACAGACAGGAAGTGAAAAGGAAGAGGGGCGGAGGGTGAAAACGTAGTCCCGAGGGGACGCCGGCCTCGGCCAAAGCGGGGAAGGGGAGCACGTCACTTGTGGCGCTGGGTGGTTTTCCTCTTCCTCCTTTTGAAGAAACAGCAGCACCTGAGAACCGAGGAGAGGAGGGCGTTAGGAGCCGCGCAGGCGGATCAGGCCCAAGCGGGGCACCTCAAACGGGGCAAAACTCCTGCCGCTTCCAGGGAGGCAAAAGCACTTGTGGAATCAGAGAACGGCAGAATTCGAAGGGTCTCTCCCCCCCAGGGTCATCTAGTCCAACCCGCTGCAACGCAGGGGTGCAAAGCAGGGCCAGGACTTGGGGGCTGGATTTGGGCACCGGACCTGAGCTTCCTCCCCCAGGCCAAGCGAGACTCTGGGTGCCCCCCCCGTGCGCAAGAAGACTTGGCTTACTCACTTAGTGTCATCAGCCACCTCGACCTCGGCGGGGGCGGTGATGGGGGCATTTGAGTGGCCGGCAGTGGGGTCATCTGTGTTCAGCTCCCCGTTGGTCGAACTCATGACCTGAGGAGGAAGGGAGAGGAGGCAGGTGAGATGGGGGAGAGAGTGCCCAGTGCTTGCACCCCTCTGCCTCTGGGGTTTTGCACAGGAATGCAGAGGTCAGGGTGCATTGGCCCAAAGACAGGACCCCCCCAAACGCAGTGCGTAACATTGAGCCTGGCATTTGGAGCCGAGTCCTTTCCAGTGAAAAGCAGCAATAATAATAATAATAATAATAATAATAATAATATTTATACCCCGCCCATCTGGCTGGGTTTCTCCAGCCACTCTGGGCGGCTTCCAACAGAATATTAAAATACAATAACCTATTAAACATTAAAAGCTTCCCTGAACAGGGCTGCCTTCAGATGTCTTCTAAAAGTCTGGTAATTGTTTTTCTCTTTGACATCTGGTGGAAGAGCGTTCCACAAGGCGGGCACCACCACCAAGAAGGCCCTCTGCCTGGTTCCCTGTAGCTTCACTTCTCGCAGTGAGGGAACTGCCAGAAGGCCCTTGGAGCTGGACCTCAGTGGCAGAACGATGGGGGTGGAGACGCTCCTTCATATATACTGGACTGAGGCCATTTAGGGCTTTCAAGGTCAGCACCAATACTTTGAATTGTGCTCGGAAACGTACTGGGAGCCAATGTAGGTCTTGAAAGACCGGTGTTATGTGGTCTCGGCGTCCACCCCCAGTCACCAGTCTGGCTGCCACATTCTGGATTAGTTGTAGTTTCCGGGTCACCTTCAAACGAAGCCTCATGTAGAGCGCATTGCAGTAATCCAAGCGGGAGATAACCAGAGCATGCACCACTCTGGCAAGACAGTCTGTGGGCAGGTAGGGTCTCATCCTGCGTACCAGATGGAGCTGATAAACAGCTGCCCTGGACACAGAATGGACCTGCGCCTCCATGGACAGCTGTGAGTCCAAAATGACTCCCAGGCTGCGCACCTGGTCCATCCAGGGCACAGTGACCCCATTCAGGACCAGGGAGTCCTCCACACCTGCCCGCCCCCTGTCCCCCAAAAACAGTACTTCTGTCTTGTCGGGATTCAAAGCAAAGAATTCAAGGGCAGATACTGAGCCCTTTTTGGTTCGGAGAGGAGCAGCGACCCGATTTGGGTAGAAATGTGGGGTGCAGAGTCAAAATTCCAAAGACATTTTCCACCAAAGCAATCGCACAAGGTTTCGAAACCGCTTGCACCGCAAGCCACAGGGTTTGGCTACTCCCTGCGAACCGTGGATCGGGGGAAGAAATCAGGAGTCGGGCGCTCTTCCTTCCCGAGGCTGCGCTTTGATGCCTGGCGCAAGGAGAGCGACCTGGCTGCCTTCGTTTGCAAGCCAAGCCAGGGTTTCTGATTGCTGGGGGGGGGGGTGGCAGGAGAGCAGCCGCTGTGCACAGACCCTGGTTGGTGTTGAGCCAGGCTGGGCAGATTCGAGGGTAAACCATAGGTGGAATGAATCTGCCCCTGCAGCTTGATGGAGGTAGAAACTGTCTCTCATGTCTTGTTACACTGCTGTTTCTACGGGGATATACGCTCGGTATTTATCACTCCTGTTATACAAAAATCTCCAAATGGGTCCGAAACTTCAATGTCTAAAACTCCTGGTAGAGGATAAGGATCTAGAGATCACGCTAAGGGTGGCCAAATTCTGTGCGACTGCCATAAAACTTAGGGAACAAGCTGTACTACCAAAATGATTAAGGTTTTAAATGACAAGTGATCAAGATTTAATATATATTTTTAACTGCCGCTATATCTGTATTGGAGGGACGCGGGTGGTGCTGTGGGTAAAAGCCTCAGCGCCTAGGGCTTGCCGATCGAAAGGTCGGCGGTTCAAATCCCCGCGACGGGGTGCGCTCCCGTTGCTCGGTCCCAGCGCCTGCTAACCTAGCAGTTCGAAAGCACAAAGTGCAAGTAGATAAATAGGGACCGCTTACTGGCGGGAAGGTAAACGGCGTTTCCATGTGCTGCGCTGGCTCGCCAGATGCAGCTTTGTCACGCTGGCCATGTGACCCAGAAGTGTCTCCGGACAGCGCTGGCTCCCAGCCTCTTGAGTGAGATGGGCACACAACCCTAGAGCCTGTCAAGACTGGCCCGTACGGGCAGGGGTACCTTTACCTTTATATCTGTATTAGGGACATGGGTGGCAACGTGGGTTAAACCACAGAGCCTAGGACTTACTGATTAGAAGGTCGGAGGTTCAAATCCCCACGACAGGGTGAGCTCCCGTTGCTCGGTCCCTGCTCCTGCCCACCTAGCAGTTCGAAAGCACGCCAGTGCAAATAGATAAATAGGTACCACTCTGGCGGGAAGGTAAACGGCGTTTCCATGTGTTGCTCTGGTTCTCCAGAAGCGGCTTAGTCCTGCTGGCCACATGACCCGTAAGCTGTACGCCGGCTCCCTTAGCCAATAAAGCAAGATGAGCGCTGCAACCCCAGAGTCGGTCACGACTGGACCTAATGGTCAGGGGTCCCTTTACCTTTATATCTGTCTCTGTTATACCCAATTGTCTCTGTTATACCCAATTGCAATTCAATGTATTCCTGTTGTGTTTTATGATTTTCCTGATATTGTTAGTGAGCCGGAACTGGTCTGTGACTTTAATAATAAAATTCAATTCAGTTGAGCCAGCCTGCACTGGGCAAAATGTGCAAGCAGCCCAGATCTGAACTTGAGGGATGAGAGGGTACATTACTGAAAAAGGCTGGCTCATTTTCAAACCATTATTCTTAGTACCACACAGGGGTTCCTCAAAGAACATACTCAATCACAGGACAGCTGCAACCAACCAGGTTTATAGTCCACTTTTTAGAGAGAACTGTGTGTGGTTCAAACCCCTCTCAGGGCCGGGCGTTGAACCAGCAACACCACCTTGCTATTAGCTTTATCCAGAAAACATTTTTGTGGCTCTCGCTGCAGAGCATTACATGGTGCTGGCTTTTAAGAACATCGGAAGATGAACTGAAAACCAAACGGAACCCCAGGTTTTCAGTCTTAACATTAGAAATTCTGAATTTCATGTGCAAACCTGTAAGGATTAAGAAACCACTGCCAGAAACCAAGTTTAGCACTTTCTGGGTCAAAATAAAAAATTCCTTCCAGTAGCACCTTAAAGACCAACTAAGTTAGTTCTTGGTATGAGCTTTCGTGTGCAAGCACACTTCTTCAGATACCACACGAAAGCTCATACCAAGAACTAACTTAGTTGGTCTTTAAGGAGCTACTGGAAGGAATTTTTTATTTTGACTATGGCAGACCAACACGGCTACCTATCTGTAACACTTTCTGGGTGTTCACGAATATCCCCCCCCCAAAAAAAATATTCCATTACACGCCCCAACTTCTCTTCTCTAGCCCCTCGTCTGAGAAGAGCTTCCTTCAGTCTCTAAAATTCCTTTGCGGCCACAAACAATTAATATCCCAAAACATTGCAACAGGACAAAGCTTGTACAATTTTAGTTTCCCGTTTACGGAATTCCAGAGCTCTTGCCTCTTACATAAAAGGCTGTGCCGACAGTGGGATTCTGTAGGGGGCCAGGATATTATTATTGTGGCTGTTAAATATTATTATTATTAACATTGTTATTGTTAATACTATTATTAAATAATGTTATTGTTATTGTTATTCGTGCTGTGATAAGAAAATGAAATCTTTGTCGTATGTATTCGGTAATAAATGGCAAAAGCTGGAAGGATATCTCGCTGAACTCTTGAAACCAAGGTCCTGGAAGAAAGTCAACCCTGTCGATAGTGAAACATTATCCCTCATTCTGGGTTTGCTGATAGAAAATAGCGGTGTTTTTTCTCTGAATCATGCCTTTCAGGGAACAAGTTGCTGTCACAACAGGAAACCCACCTTCATAAAACTCTGCTGCGGATTTGCAATGACAGAGAGAGAGTCCCTGAATTCTTTGGGGTGTGTGTGTGTAAATATATACCGTATTTTTTGCTCTATAAGATGCACCTGACCACAAGACACACCTGGTTTTTTGAGGAGGAAAACAAGGGAAAAAAATATTCTGAATCTCAGAAGCCAGAACAGCAAGAGGGATCGCTGCGCAGCGAAAGCAGCAATCCCTCTTGCTGTTCTGGCTTCTGGGATAGCTGCGCAGCCTGCATTCACTCCATAAGACGCACACACATTTCCCCTTACTTTTTAGGAGGGAAAAAGGGAGTCTTCTAGAACCAAAAATACGGTATATATAATTTTATTCTGTTTCTAAACAGTTTTGTGAGGTTTGTTTTTTTTTAATTATCAAATGGTATGTAGGTTTTATGAAATAAGTAAAACAGACAGGAGGTTTTCTTTAAAAATAAAAAAATACCCACACCCACGCTCCCCGTCTTCACCAAAGAAGTTTGCCATGGGGGGCGGCGAGGAGGAGAACAGACGCTGGGCTGCATCCAACCTTAGTCCTACTCAAGAGTAGACACACTGGAGTCAACAGGCACGAGTCCTAGTAATATCTGCGGGTGTACTCCAAGTAGGATTTATCGGTGTAATGCGCCCCCCACGGGTAGGCTTGCAATATTTCCACTAGGGCTCCGGAAACGTTTCGCACTAGCCCCCTTCCCAGAAAAATGGGGGGGGGGGCACATCATGCGTGGACACAGGCAGAGACAGGGGCGAACACATAGGCGGACCCGATTCACCATCAAGGGAAGAGCTGTGCACTCATTTTCTCCAAGCAACACTGGGGGTGAGGGGCATAGGCGAGAGAAAGCAGCAGGGCCTAAAGAGAGGGTGGCAGCCCACGCAAGTCCTACTCCAGAGTAGACCCACCGCCATGGACGAACCTGCGGAAGCCGAGTCCCAAGAGCAGAGCCATTGAAGTGAATGGGGCCAAGTCCGTTGCATCTGGGACGGTGGCAATGTTTGCAGGTGCCAATGGGGCTTGGACAGCGGTTTGCAGGTCATGCCCACCCCCTGCCAGCCCCACACCCTACCCCATACGCCCCTCTAATGTACCTGCACGGACCCCCCAAGCCTGCTGGCCGCAAGGTGCGTTCCTAGGGCTTCCTCGGGAGGCTGCTGGCCAGCCTGAGGGTCCCACACCTCCGTCCCCTCGGGGGACTGCTAGCGACGGGGGGAGGAGACGAAAGGGGGGGTGACAAAGGCGAGAGAGGGGTCAGAAAAAGATGGCGGGGTTGTGGGGAGAGGCGACAAAGGGGGAAGAGGGAAAGAGAGAAAGGAAGAAAAAACAAAACGAAAAAGCATGCAAAACGAAAGAATATAAAACAGGCCTGGACGCAAATTCCCCCAGAAGAGGGGCAGGGGGCGTGGGGGGCACCGGGTGCGGCTGAACTACGACTCCCAACCTCCACTGCCCACTGGGCTCAAGGGCACCTGGGGGTCTTCCACCCTCCTCCATCCCTGAATTGAAAAATGGCGTTCTCCACTTTCTCGGAAAGGAAGGCACCTCTGGAGCGATAATGGTTCTGCCCCCCTGCTGCCCCAAACTGCCCCTTCTTGCCTTGCAGGGGGGGTTTCCCAGCCTGGCTGGCCTCCAGCTCCCAGCGCCCCTGATGGCTGCCGGTTGCTGGCACCCCGACACCTGCAACGCCACAGGTACCCCAACCCTGGGAGTGACCGGCGCCGTCTGGAAGGGAAAGGGGATGGCGATCGGAGCCCCTGTGACCGAACCCTGTTGGATTCACAGCCGCTGCCAAGTTTCACTAAGCGCACGCAGGGCAGGCGTGCCTCCAAATCCAGGGTTTACCAAATGTGGGTCTCTGGCTGGTTTTTTGGGGGGGACTACAAATCCCAGAATGCTTTGCTAGCAGGGTCAGGGATGATGGGAATCGTAGTCCCAGAACAGCCGGAGACCCACGTTTGGGAAACTCTTGACAAATGGCATGGCCTTCGAGAGATGCTAGGGATAGGTGTACACACACACACCAGGTCACACTCAAAACACACATTGTGAATTCCTGCATTGCAGGGGGTTGGGCTAGATGACCCCTCGGTGTCCCTTCCAACTCTACGGTTCTATGATTCAATGAAATGGCACAAAGATCCCCAAAGGACAGGATTTAGAGCACTGTTTCCCAAACTTGGGTCCCCAACTGTTTTTGGACTACATTTCCCATCATCCCTGACCACTGGTCCTGTTAGCTAGGGATGATGAACATGTTGAGAATTCCATTCCACCTTAAGGAACAGACATGGGATTGTTACATGTCACATGTCTGTTTACATTCCAGCACAGCTGGGTGTATAGCTTTTGCTTTTCTCTCTGAGACGACATGAGAGAGAGACGACGTGTTTCTTTGCCCTGCTTTATGATTAATAAATCTGTAGTTGTAGTATGCTTCCCCAAGCCTCACACCTATCCTGTGTGCGCAGTTCGATCTGCTGATAGTGTCCCTTGGCTTTGAAGCCCGGGTTGCTGATTTACGTCGGAGGAGAAGTGATGGATCTTTGCACAGGGCCGCTGGAAGGAGACGGCCTAGCCTCCCGGCCCTCTGCATGCCACATAGCTAGGGATGATGGGAGTTGTAGTCCAAAAACAGCTGGAAACCCAAGTTTGGGAAACCTTGTTCTAGACCAGGCATGGCCAAACTTGGCCCTCCAGCTGTTTTTTGGACTACAATTCCCATCATCCCTGACCACTGGTTCTGTTCGCTAGGGATGATGGGAGTTGTAGTCCCAAAACAGCTGGAGGGCCAAGTTTAGCCATGCCTGATCTAGACAGACTCAAGGGCTGACTCAGAATAAGGCTATGTCCCTAGCAAATCAACTCAGGGGTCAGAGCACCTGCTCAGCGTGAAGAAGGTTGCGGGTTCAAAACCCCGGCATCCCAGGTTAAGTCTGTCCCTGTCCTGAAGCCCCCGAAACTTTGCTAGAAGGCAGCTCCGCACCTTCCCATTGCATAAGCCCATCGTTCAACAGCGTGAGGACCTTTGTTTTTATGGAAGGAGCCACCAGCTCACCTGCTATGCGGGATCAATCCTTGGCATACCCGTTGAAAGCAAGCCAATTAATTCCGGTTGTTGAAAGGGAAACGGCCCTCTCTGCAGATCTGCTGCCAGTCAGTGTAGGCAGAACTAAGATCTATGGACCAACGCTTTTCCGCCACACCCAGGCAACCATCACGCTCACTCCTATTCAGGAAGGACTTCTCCTCGGACACCGAGGCGCCTCCGTCTCTTCCCACCAGGTGGCGCCAAGCCTCTGCTCCCGCCTCCGCAAGGCGCTGGCCCTCATTGTTCACCTAAGCCCCAGGCAGGCCAATTTTGGCAGCCTTACCCCTCTGTGATCCCCATTCGCTCCCTGTTTTGGCAGAAGTGGAGGAACTTTGCAGGATCGCCCACAACTCACTCAGGCTCTGGCTGGCCTCCTCTCCCACCCCATCACCACCCCTCTAACTGCCCCACACCCCAATATGGACCCCTGGGGCATGGGGGGGGGAAAGAACCCCACTTACCTGCTGTTTCATGTACTGTTGAGTTTTTTCCCTGTTCGGAGCCTGGACCTGTAAATCGCTCTGAATTGTGCCAATAGGGGTCGGCTGCAAAGAGGGGAGGAAAAGGAGACGGGAGCGTGAGATCGGGAACGTCGACGGTACTTTGTAAATCACAGGCTTGGAAGGGACCCCGAGGGTCATCCAGCCCAACCCCTTGCGCTGCAGAAATCTTTTGCCCGAGATTCGAACCCAGGACCCCAAGATTAAGAGTCTGACTGTCTAATTGATGCAAAATGTTTTCTTCTGTATCAGATTGGGGGGTGGGGTGGGGGGTATTCCCAGCCGTACTTGGGAGAAATCAGGGGTTGCTGCCTTCTGCAATCCAAGCAGCTGATCTGTCACAGAGCCACAGCCCCCCCCCAAATGGGTGGAGAAGTTTGGGAGAAAGGTGAATAAAGGGGGAGAGGGTAGAAATTTGAGAGAGGTGTTAAGAGCTGGTGGGCTCTCTTTCCTTGGACATCTTGAAGCAAAGGTTCATTCGGAATTCGATACTTGCTATATTTCGGGGGGTTGGGCTAGATGACCCTTGCGGGTCCCTTCCAACTCAACAATGATCTAAAAAGAGAGAAATTTCTTTTTCCTCTCTCCACCCACCCGCTTAAATCACCACCGTTTCAAAAGGTTCCAACACATATAGGCAAATTCCTGCTCTCTGATCTCAGGAACCACCGTGCAAAATATGGTGGGCATAATTGCCGTTTTGAAAGGCCCGCAAAGGGAGCCTTGATTCAACATGGTGTCCACCTGTGTCCAGCAAAATTTGGTGGCGATATATCCAGAGGTGTTCAAACGCAGAATGAACAACTTTACAAAATTAATAATAATAATAATAATAATAATAATAATAAATTTATTTATACCCCGCCCTCCCCAGCCAAGGCCGGGCTCAGGGCGGCTAACAACCAATAATAAAAACAAGTTGAATGAATACAACTTAAAAACAAGATTAAAATACAACATTAAAACATTAAAATGCAGCCTCATCACAGGAGGAGAAAGGGAAAAAAATACAGCTGATTTTTAAAAAAAACCCTGTGGTTTTTAAGGGTCAAGATCTGCATCTGCCTGCATTTGCTCCAGCCCTCAAAAGGCCTGCCTATCAGCAAATGCGGCCCCTCAGTTCTCCAACCCAAAGCCAGCCGCTCCCCCCCCCAAAAAAAACCCCCAACTCACTAAAGGCTTCCCTGCCCAGTCGTATTCATAGTCAAAAACGTAGCCGTTCCGGTCAAAGAGGTCCGTGAAGAGTTTCCTCAAGTAGTCGTAGTCCGGCTTCTCAAAGAAGTCCAGGCGGCGGACGTAGCGGAGGTACGTGGTCATCTCCTCTGCGGAAGGGGAGGGGAGGAAGGCGGAAGAGGCAGCGGTTGCCCAATGGTCAGAGCACAGGCAAAGGGTTAAACTGGATCGGCAGGGCAAACTTAGGGTTCCCAAACCTGCTTCTCCAGCCGCTTTGGTGCTACGATTCACATCATTCCTGACCTGCAAGCTAGTTCAAAAACAGCTGGAGACCCAAGTTTGGGGGAATTCTGTTGCAGGGAGAAGGGAAGCGGGAGGTCTGTGTGCTAGGTAAAGGTAAAGGGACCCCTGACCATTAGGTCCAGTCGTGGCCGACTCTGGGGTTGCGGCGCTCATCTCACTTTATTGGCCGAGGGAGCCGGCGTCCAGCTTCCGGGTCATGTGGCCAGCATGACTAAGCCGCTTCTGGCGAACCAGAACAGCGCACGGAAACACCGTGTACCTTCCCGCCAGAGTGGTACCTATTTATCTACTTGCACTTGATGTGCTTTCAAACTGCTAGGTGGGCAGGAGCAGGGACTGAGCAACGGGAGCTCACCCTGTCGCGGGGATTCGAACCGCCGACCTTCTGATCAGCAAGTCCTAGGCTCTGGGGTTTGACCCACAGCGCCACCCGGGTCTGTTTGCTGGGTGGCGCTTAAATCAGACTTTTGCCAATGGGGTATTCCAAGCAGACTTTTACGGGGTTGCTAGGTGGCCTTCCTCCAGGGATATTCGGAGGGCTTCTCCTAACATCCCTTGCCATCAGCCATGCAGGGGCTGCCGAGAGCTTGGCGTCCGGCAACACACCTGTAGGGCATCATGGCACCTTGTGGCCACCTGGATGCACCTGAGGAAGTCTTACAGAGGAACCCAAAGGCAACACCTAACACATGCCACCCTGAAGAAGCAGGGATTTAATAATAATAATAATAATAATAATAATAATAATAATAATAATAATTATTATTATTATTATTATTATTATTATTATTATTATTATTATACCCCACCCTCCCCAGCCAAGGCCGGACTCAGGGTGGCTAACAACCAATAATAAAAACAAGTTGAATGAATACAACTTAAAAACAAGGTCAAAATACAACATTAAAATATTAAAATGCAGCCTCATCACAGGAGGAGAAAGGAAAAAGGAAAGAGGGGAAAGGGATCAAGTTGATTCCAAGCCAAAGGCCAGGCGGAACAACTCTGTCTTACAGGCCCTGTGGAAAGAAATCAGATCCCGCAGGGCCCTGGTCTCATGAGGCAGAGAGTTCCACCAGGCCGGAGCCAGTGCTGAAAAGGCCCTGCCTCTGGTTGAGGCTAATCTGAGTTCCTTAGGGCCCAGGACCTCCAGAGTGTTGTCATTTGTGGACCTTGAGGCTCTCTGTGGGGCAGACCGGGAGAGGCGGTCCCGTAGGTACGAGGGTCCTAGGCCGTGAAGGGCTTTAAAGGTCAAAAGCAGCACCTTGAACCTGACCCTATACTCCACCGGGCGCCAGTGCAGCTGGAAAAGCACTGGGTGAATCTGCTCCCATGGCAGGGACCCCGTGAGGAGCCTCGCTGCAGCATTCTGCACCCGCTGGAGTTTCTGGGACAGCTTCAAGGGAAGCCCCGCGTAGAGCAAATTACAGTAGTCAAGCCTGGAGGTGACCGTCGCGTGGATCACTGTGGCCAGGGCGGGGCGGGAAAGGTAAGGGACCAACTGCTTGAATGGTGATAGTGTGTTCCTGAACATGGAGGTTCTATTCAGAGGCCAGTTTTTGTGACACCTGCCTCCTCCTACTCCCTCCACGACGTTACTCTAAGAAAGGTTGCAGAATCGTAGGGCTGTAGACTCAGAAAGGGACACACAAACCCCAGGGGGTCATCCAGTCTGACCCCCTTCTACGCAGGAATCGCACCCAAACCAGTAGTCATTCCTCCCCCCCCCCCCCCGCCCAGTCCTTACCAGGGAAGTTTTCGCACAGCACTTCGACGGGGGTGGCCCTTTTGGTATCGCCAATCTTCTGGTACCGCTCTTTCAGCGTGTCCGCCTGCAATGAGAATTTGGGGTGGGGAATGAGAATTTGGCAAATGCTTGTTGGAGATGTGGAGGAAATAACGGTGACATGATCCACATGTGGTGGACGTGTGAAAGATTGAGATTTTTGAGGGGGAAATATACAATGAATTAAAAAAGATTATGGGGATAACCTTTACTAAAAAACCGGAGGCATTTCTATTAAATAATAATAATAATAATAATAATAATAATAATTTATTATTTATACCCCGCCCATCTGGCTGAGTTTCTCCAGCCACTCTGGGCGGCTCCCAATCAGTGTTAAAAACAGTACAGCATTACATATTAAAAAATTCCCTGAACAGGGCTGCCTTAAGATGTCTTCTGAATGTCAGGTAATTATTTATCTCTTTGACATCTGATGGGAGGGCGTTCCACAGGGCGGGCGCGACTACCGAGAAGGCCCTCTGTCTGGTTCCCTGTAACCTCACTTCTCGCAATGAGGGAACCGCCAGAAGGTCCTCAGCGCTGGATCTCAGTGTCTGGGCTGAATGATGGGGGTGGAGACGCTCCTTCAGGTATACAGGACCGAGGCTGTTTAGGGCTTTAAAGCTCAGCACCAACACTTTGAATCGTGCTCGGAAATGTACTGGGAGCCAATGCAGATCTCTCAGAACCGGTGTTATGTGGTCCCGGCGGCCACTCCCAGTCACCAGTCTAGCTGCCGCATTCTGGATTAATTGCAGTTTCCGGGTCACCTTCAAAGGCAGCCCCACGTAGAGCGCATTGCAGTAGTCCAAGCAGGAGATAACTAGAGCATGCACCACTCTGGCCAGACAGTCAGCGGGCAGGTAGGGTCTCAGCCTGCGTACCAGGTGGAGCTGGTAGACAGCTGCCCTGGACACAGAGTTAACCTGTGCCTCCAGGGACAGCTGTGAGTCCAAAATGACTCCCAGGCTGCGCACCTTGTCCTTCAGGGGCAGTATTTTAGACAAAGAGATCTCCAAAAATTCAAGTGTTATTTTTGTATGCAACTGCAGCGGCTGGAGTACTCGTGGCCAAGGGATAGAAAGATCAGGAGGCTCAGTTTACCTTCCCGCTGGAGCGGTATCTATTTATCTACTTGTACTGGCATGCTTTCGAATTGCTAGGCTGGCAGGAGCAGGGGAGCAACGGGAGCTCACCCCGTCACAGGGATTCGAACCGCTAACCTCCCGATTGGCAAGCCCAAGAGGCTCAGAGGTGGTCGAGAAAAAGCTTTTCCATTTCCACAGCGAAACTCACCTTCAGGCCCTGCCAGGGCAGGCTCCCCCGGAGGAAGTACATGAACATATGACCTAAGGCCTCCAGGTCGTCCCTGCGACTTTGTTCTGTGCAAGAGACAACAGAGGACATTTTCAGTTGCGGCTTGGTCATCATTTCAGAAACTTCTTTTCTTTTTAAAACCCAAAGAACAAAAGAAGATTGGAGGATGAAACTGATGCACTATGCGGAATTAGATAAATTAACAGGAAGAATGCAAAATCCGCGGGATCAGAGATTCACAGAAGACTGGTATAAATTTACGGATTATTTGGGAAGTAATTGTGATGATCAGATTACGCTTGTAGGTTTGCGAGAAATTTTGTAAGGTGGACATTTTGAAATATTGCAAGAAAAAAAGGAACGAGGGGGACTGTTAGTTAAGATAATTAAAGGCAATAGGAATTTAAGAAATGCAGAATAAGTGATAAGAACGGAGGACCATCAGAGGGGCTGATGGAAGTCCAAAAAGATTGTATAAGAAAAGAAGTTTTGCTGTATGAATGATAATTAATATGTAAAAATTAATTAAAAATTATTTTAAAACAATTAAATAAAACCCAAAGAACAACACGGAATACAGTGGTACCTCGGGTTAAGAACTTAATTCGTTCCGGAGATCCGTTCTTAACCTGAAACTGTTCTTAACCTGAAGCACCACTTTAGCTAATGGGGCCTCCCGCTGCCACCAGAGCACGATTTCTGTTCTCATCCTCAAGCCAAGTTCTTAACCTGAGGAACTATTTCTGGGTTAGCAGAGTCTGTAACCTGAAGCGTATGTAACCTGAGGTACCACTGTATCTTTACACTGGCTGCCTGGGCTTCCCTCCACACACCACCCCCTTTTAAAATAACAGTTTCTGTGTCCAGCAGCGATTCAGAGATGGCTGCACCATTCATAGATCTCTCTCTCTCTCTCTCTCTCTCTCTCTCTCATTCATGTTCTCTCTGCAACATTCTCTCTCTCTCTTTCTGTCTCTGCCACACATACCCAATCTGCTTTTCCTTGCCCCCCCTTGCCCCCCACAGCTCCCCCTCCCCATTCCAAGGGGCTGCCTCCCCCTGCTCACCTTTCCCCAGGTGCGTGTTGATGCTCATGTACCGCGCGGTGCCGGTCAGGCTCTTGTGCTCTCGGTACGGGATGTGCTTTTTGGTCTCGGGGTCGATGAACTCTTTGGCCAGGCCGAAGTCAATGATGTGGATGACGTGTTGGCGCTTGCTGCCGGGCCGCCCCACCAGGAAGTTCTCCGGCTTGACGTCTCTGTAGATCAGGCTTTTGGTGTGGACGTACTCCATGCGGGTGATCTGCCGAAAGAAAAATCGCCAGAGCCTCTGTTCCATGTGCAAAGTAGCACTTGAGGGTCTGTGTCCCGGAAAACTGGGGCTTCTTGTAGGTTTGTGCATTTCCCCCCAGTTACAGTGGTGCCTCGCAAGACGAAAAGAATCCGTTCTGTGATTCTCTTCGTCTAGCGGTTTTTTCGTCTTGCGAAGCAAGCCCATTGAAGGATTAGCGGATTAGCGCTATTAGCGGCTTTTAGCGGCTTATCTGCTGATCAGATCAGCTGATAAGCGGCTTAGCAGCTTAGAAAAAGGGGGGGGGGGAGGAAAAAAACCCCTGCAGGAACTCGCAAGACATTGTCGTTTTGCGAAGCAAGCCCATAGGAAATTTGTTTTGCGAAGCACCTCCAAAACGGAAAACTCTTTCGTCTAGCGAGTTTTCCGTCTTGCGAGGCATTCGTCTTGCGGGGCACCACTGTATATTTTATTAAATGTTCAAAAGCTTCACATTTTTCTTTTCTTTTTGTCAACCTCTCCTCCTGTTTTCCTTGGTGTACTTTAGGGGTCATCAACCTTTTTCAGCCATCGGCCGGTCCACTGTCCCTCAGACCATGTGGTGGGCCGGACTATTTTTTTTGGGGGGGTGGGGTGAACAAATTCCTATGCCCCACAAAATAACCCAGAGATGCATTTTAAATAAAAGCACACATTCTACTCATGCAAAAACACGCTGATTCCTGGACTGTCCGTGGGCCAGATTGAGAAGGCGATTGGGCCGGATCTGGCCCCCGGGCCTCAGGTTGCCTACCCCGGTATACTTCATCTCTCCCATCTTCTAACTCCCATATCATAAAAACAATTCAATAACCTCCAGTTCTTTCTGTTGCTTATATCTCATGTCCGAAAAAGGATTCCATTCTTCCACCTGTATGCATTTTCATGGGGAGGCAAATCTGTTGTTGTTTTTTAGACTGGGCAACACCCCAGGGGTCGCATGTCTGCAACGGCTACCCATTTGCAGACTCCTCCGCATGAGAGCCAAGGAGTGGCAACAGGAAAACGGGGCCTTATCCGCAGTGGCTCCCCATTTGTGGAATGCTCTCCCCGGGAAGACTCACCTGGCACCTTCATTAGACACCTAAACTCAAGATGAACTTACCATGTCTGGTTTCAATGGGTTTTTCAAATGCTTAACTCAGTCTTTTGTCTTTTTAGGTAAGTTTATTAAGATACCAACAAAGGGTAAGATCAGTGTTGTTCACAATACAGTGATACCTCGGGTTACATACGCTTCAGGTTACAGACTCCGCTAACCCAGAAATAGTACCTCGGATTAAGAACTTTGCTTCAGGATGAGAAGAGAAATTGCGTGGCGGCGGCAGCAGGAGGCCCTATTAGCTAAAGTGGTGCTTCAGGTTAAGAACAGTTTCAGGTTAAGAACGGGCCTCCAGAACGAATTAAGTTCTTAACCCGAGGTACCGCTGTACGGAGAGATGCTAGTGAGGTTGTAGATGGATGCGAAACGCCGGCACCCTGCCTACAACTTCATTAACATCCATCTACAACTTCACTAGCATCTCTCAGTATTGTGAACAACACCGAACTTACCCTTTGTTGGTATCTTCATGAACTTACCTAAAAAGATAAACAAAAGAAAAGACTGAGTTAAGCCTTTGAAAAATCCATTGAAACCAGACACGGTAAGTTCATCTTAAGTCTCTGTGGCTTTACACAAGGTTTTGTATTTTTCTCAGAAGATTGATAAAGAATGTATACCGTATTTTTCGCTCTATAACACGCACCCGACCATAACAGTAGTTTTTAGAGGAGGAAAACAAGAAAAAAAATATTCTAAACGAAACAGCGGATGTATGATTTTTGTGGTTCATGCTGTGGCCACAGACATGTGATCTGACGGTGAGTTTGGGGTAGCCCAATGCAAAAATCCTGAGGATCCATGTAGATCCATGCTTTGTAACCACGTTTTTGCACCACTGTGGCCCCAGGCAACAGTGGGTGCGTGATTTTTTTGGTGCAAGCTGTAGCCATGGACATGCTATGTGATCTGATGGTGAATTTGGGGTGACCCAGTGCAAAAATCCTGAGGATCCATGTGGATCCGTGCTTTGTAACCACGTTTTAAGTGGGGAGGGAAGGAAAAGCACTCAAGAGACAAGGAACTCGCATGGGGTGTGTGGAGAAGGATGCTGCTAATAATGCAGAAGAGGGGTATAAGGGGAGAAGGCTCCTCTCCTCTCCCGCTTTGCTCCTTTAAAGCAAGCAGGCTTTCTGTCCCTCTCTCCTCCCCACTCAGCGGCTCTTCTCCCGCTTTGCTGTTTCAAAGCGAGCCACGGAGGAGTGAAGGAAGGGGAACCATGGATCCTCTGCTCACGAATGCAGCAGATCCCCCCCGCCACCCATAGGCATTCGCTCCATAACACGCACAGACATTTCCCCTTAGTTTCTAGGAGGAAAAAAGTGAGTGTTATGGTGCAAAAAATACGGTAATTATTTCGGTAATTATTGTATGTATATTAGTTGCCAACGTGTTCCATGCGTCGTGTTACTTCCTCTACAGAGTTGGCAAGGGCATCGGGGGGGGGGTGTTGCACGGGGTCATTCCAAAAAAGGGGGAGTGTTCTCTGCTTACCAGTTGGATGGCGATCATAAGGACCGTCTTAAGGGTGAAGGTCCGGTCGCAGAGGTCAAAGAGGTCCTCCAGGCTGGGCCCCAACAGCTCCAGGACCATCGCGTTGTACTTCCCGCAGGGCCCAAAGTAATAGACCTGAGGTATCCCTTCTGCGGAGAAGAGCGGGAGGCAGTTCAGAGGACAATTCTAGAGCTTCTCAAACGAACACCGCAAAGTGGAGTCAGGGACAATTTCGGTTCAGTGCAAGATTGGTTGAATTTCCAGGATGCTCCTCGTGGCTGAGAACTTTCTGGGTTTTTTGTTTTTTTTAAATTGCATTTTAACCTGTATTTTAATTTCTTTTCTTTTTCTTTTCTTATTATGTTTTTACTGAAATTTTATTGATGTTAGCCGCCCTGAGCCTGGCTCTGGCCGGGGGGGAGGGCAGGGTATAAATAAAATTTATTATTATTATTACTACTACTACAATGCAGGCTTCCTCATGAGTAGCGTCTAAAATTCACATTTTGCACCTGGCTATCGGCCACCAGGTGAAGAGGCCGGGGTGCCAGGATGTGGGATCCTTGGACCTGGACTGTTTTCAAACACCAACACCCCCTCCTGTAGAATTCTCTCCAATATATTTTATTTGCACAATTGGAATGAATTTCAGGAACCAAAAGGCTTTTTCTGTGCAGCCCGAGCAGAAGCAGGGAACAAAGTTATAGTGAATTGTTGTTGCTTTCCTTCGCTTCCCCCACTGCACTTTTCATGGTTGTGAATTATACCCCTACGTTATGAATGGTCTGAGTCACCATTATGAAAAAGAGGTCAGAATAGTCCAAGAGATATGTGGACTGTCTTTGGATCAAGTGACTTTCCTTCTTTTAAATTCTCAGAGCTCTTAACCTGGCTCAAGGTTGTCCTCTGAACTAGCCAGATGTTGAACTGAGAATCCATCACAGTCAGTCCATCATTTGGAAAATAAGACTTCAGAGCCGTCTTGCCCAAAAGGGACAACAAGACATTCTCTTTTGGCGATTGTAACCCTGGCTCAAGGAGATATTTGGCACCTAGCTTATTATATATCTGAGTTTATAACGCTGCCTAGATTCAGCCCCCAAGACCATGATGTAAAAAGAATGGGCTTTTAAGTCCCATTTTACAAGTTAAATAGTAATCTCACTAACAATTGAGTCCCGTTATCTCAGTGTGTTCCCCAAGTGCTGTTGTGAAAAGGTTAAGGGCTATCAACACACAGTTTCATTTCTATTGACTTCTTTTATTTGTATTGACTTCTTTCATTTTTACTTACATCTTCTACCTAACAGAATTCACCCACCGCTGGCTGTAACAAGACCTGAGAAGTTTCGTAAGGAGCAATAAGATTATTGACAGAAAGAGAGTTAAAAGTAGGCTTTGAGCTTTAAGAGATCATGAAAATTAACGAGAGATTGAAACATGTCAACGTCTGACATGGGTCTGGGTTGACTTGCCTAAGCAAACGTATTTTCGGGAGGAACTGAATTCAGGGAACGTCCCTGCCTGGCGTCGACGGGAAGAAGAAGAGCAGCAGAGAGACTGTCAATATTGTTAACGCTTAATAAATGCCTTGGAAGGTATGCCAGCACGACTGTCGCCCGTCCTGCGGACAGGGAAGGTGAAGGCTGAGAAAAAGAGCAAGGCGGCAGCAGAGCTTACGTCAAAGAATCAACACTGGGGGGGGGGGGAAGTAGCCCCATCGCCTTTTAGTTTCTGTCTTCTCCAGGGTCACCCTGAAAACACCTGTCTCAAATCTTTACAGCTGTTCCGGAGGTTGTGTTGCAAAACATCCCTTCAAAGCCACTCCTTGCACCATCATAAGGACTAGTGCCCATTTTTTTGGCGGGGGGGAATTAAGGTTTTATATATATATATATATATATTTGTTTTCGTAGATTTTCACGGGTACAGGAATGCAGGTTTTGGTGTCCTCGGGTGTCTTCCCGTGTAAAAGTTGGGGTGTCTAGGCGACGTTTCGACGAGGTCTCACTCGTCATCTTCAGGCTGGTGCTTTCGGCTTCTTGTTACTGGAACAGAGCGGGATCTCAGTGTTTGAGTTCCTATAAATACTGTAGAGGGGTGTGGTGTATTGCCTCAAAAGTTCTGGGCAGAGGGGAAGTTCCCAGGCTAGTGTTCTTTTCTTCTTTTGTTCCTTAATTACTTGAGGGATATCTTGAGTGATTACTTGAGTGATATTCTGAGTACCACTTAGGTGGGTCATTAGGTGTGGATTAGTTGCTAAAGCCTTCGTGTCTTGACCTCTTGAATTTGTGAAGAGTTTTTCTGGGAAGATGGCTGTACTGCACTTAGTTGTGCTTTGGCTTGGCTTCGTGTATAGGGGCGAGCTGTGGTTTTGTGCCCTGTGCCAGCCAGATCTGTGTAGGGATTGCAGGGGGGTGCAGCATCCGGAGGTGCCACTATGGTTTGGTTACTGGATGGTGTCTGTAATTTATCTGTGGAGAGGGTCTGGGTTTGGGTCTGGTGTGGTTGATTGGTGGTGGCGTTCTGTGTGCCTCTGGATCTGGTGTCGGTTTTTGTGGGGAGGGCTAATTTCCAGATGTCTGGCAGGCGGGACGTGTCGTCACGCTTGTTCATGTTGTGAGGGTGTTTCTCTATCTCGTTTCTCTATCTCGATGTTCATGTTTCTCTATCTCGATGTTTCTCTATCTCGATGTTCATGTTGTGAGGGTGTTTCTCTATCTCGATGGCTTCCATGATTATTCTCTTGTGGTGATGTTCCATGTTAAAGAGCAATTTGGAATCTGCAAAATTAATTTCGTGTCCTGTTTCTTTCATGTGTTGGAAAAGAGAGGAAGATTTTTCTTCTTTTTTGACGGCATTCTTGTGTTCTGCGATACGTGCATTTATTCGTCTGTTTGTTTGTCCAATGTACGTGGCTGGGCAGACTTTGCAGGGTATTTCATAGATATGTTGACGACATATCAGATATGTTGACGACACCTTTGTAATTTGGCCACACGGGAAAGAAAAACTAGATAGCTTCCTCACACATCTCAACAGCCTACACCCCAAAATACAATTCACTATGGAAATAGAAGCCAACAACCAGCTTCCCTTCCTTGACGTCCTAATCTACAAAAAACCTGATGGCTCCCTAGGACACACTATCTACCGGAAAAAAACACACACCAACCGCTACTTACATGCTCAATCACACCACCACCCTGCACAAATAAACTCCGTAGCCAAGACCCTCATCTCCAGAACCAAACGCCTGACTGACAAAGACCACTTGACAACTGAGTTACAGAATCTCTCAAATGTGTTAATCGCCAATGGATACCAGCAAAACAGGGTTACGAAGCTAATCCAAAAAGAAACACCCCCCAAAAACCAAGACACAGAAGAAAACAATGGCATGGCCCTCCTTCCTTATATCAAGGGCACTACAGATAAAATTAGCAAAATCCTCCATAAACACAATATCAAAACAGCCTTTTGCACCAACCAAAAAATAGCCAATATCCTCAGAAACCCCAAAGATAAAATCCAGTTGGAAAACCAAGGGGTCTATGAAATACCCTGCAAAGTCTGCCCAGCCACGTACATTGGACAAACAAACAGACGAATAAATGCACGTATCGCAGAACACAAGAATGCCGTCAAAAAAGAAGAAAAATCTTCCTCTCTTTTCCAACACATGAAAGAAACAGGACACGAAATTAATTTTGCAGATTCCAAATTGCTCTTTAACATGGAACATCACCACAAGAGAATAATCATGGAAGCCATCGAGATAGAGAAACACCCTCACAACATGAACAAGCGTGACGACACGTCCCGCCTGCCAGACATCTGGAAATTAGCCCTCCCCACAAAAACCGACACCAGATCCAGAGGCACACAGAACGCCACCACCAATCAACCACACCAGACCCAAACCCAGACCCTCTCCACAGATAAATTACAGACACCATCCAGTAACCAAACCATAGTGGCACCTCCGGATGCTGCACCCCCCTGCAATCCCTACACAGATCTGGCTGGCACAGGGCACAAAACCACAGCTCGCCCCTATACACGAAGCCAAGCCAAAGCACAACTAAGTGCAGTACAGCCATCTTCCCAGAAAAACTCTTCACAAATTCAAGAGGTCAAGACACGAAGGCTTTAGCAACTAATCCACACCTAATGACCCACCTAAGTGGTACTCAGAATATCACTCAAGTAATCACTCAAGATATCCCTCAAGTAATTAAGGAACAAAAGAAGAAAAGAACACTAGCCTGGGAACTTCCCCTCTGCCCAGAACTTTTGAGGCAATACACCACACCCCTCTACAGTATTTATAGGAACTCAAACACTGAGATCCCGCTCTGTTCCAGTAACAAGAAGCCGAAAGCACCAGCCTGAAGATGACGAGTGAGACCTCGTCGAAACGTCGCCTAGACACCCCAACTTTTACACGGGAAGACACCCGAGGACACCAAAACCTGCATATATATATATATATATATATAAATATCCCGCCCTCCCTAGCCGAGGCCGGGTTCAGGGCAGCTAACAACAATAAAACAGTACAAAAGTACAGCACAAACAACATTCTAAAATCATTCATTATAAAATTAATTAATTCAAGCCACTGGCAACCATTGGGCCAGAGCTCCGCGAAGATTGCCGAGGGAGGGAGTCAGACTGTGCCCTGACCAAAGGCCTGGTGGAACAGCTCTGCCTTGCAGGCCCTGCGGAAAGATGTCAAGTCCCGCAGGGCCCTGGTCTCTTGTGACAGAGTGTTCCATATAAAACAAGGGATGCGGGTGGCACTTTGGGTTAAACCACAGAGCCTAGGGCTTGCCAATCAGAAGGCTGGCGGTTCGAATCCCTGCGACGGGGTGAGCTCCCGTTTCTCAGTCCCTGCTCCTGCCCACCTAGCAGTTCGAAAGCACCTCAAAGTGCAAGTAGATAAATGGGTACCGCTCTGGCGGGAAGGTAAACGACGTTTCCATGCGCTGCTCTGGTTCGCCAGAAGCGGCTTAGTCATGCTGGCCACATGACCCGGAAGCTGTCTGCCGGCTCCCTCGGCCAATAAAGCGAGATGAGCGGCGCAACCCCAGAGTCGTCCGCGACTGGACCTAATGGTCAGGGGTCCCTTTACCTTTATGTATATATAACAAATGTTCATAAATGTACCAAGCAAACATGTACATAAATATATAAACCACATGTCTGAAGCAGCACAGGAAAAGAGCCCTGAAACCATTTTGACTCCCAAACTGACCAAGTGAGTTCTCTGCAAGGTCAAAGGAAAATGGAAAAGCCTCCCCGTTGTCTTCCTTCACATATCCTGTCTTAAGGGTATGTCTGTGTATGAATAGGGTGAGCCTATGACCTGGCTCAGGAACTAAGTATTTATCATTACAAAAGACTGGCCAGGCTGCCCAGGGTATCCAATCAAGTGAGCATTAACAGTTAACCTGCCAGACAGGTGGTAAACAACGCACTCAGATTTCTGTTGTAGACCGCCCTTTCTGTGATGTAGGTATAATGTCTCTGGGGGTGGTCTTGGACTCCAGGGCGGGCAATTTAAAATGTCTATATAAGGGCAAGCACACCTTTGTTTGGGGTCCTCCTCCTTTCCTGCGTGTGAAGGGGGCACCCTCTTGCAATAGTTCAATAAAGACCAGGCTTACGAGCTGCTTTCTTTTCAATATTCTCTGGTTGGCCTCTGTTCTCTGTCCAACTGACGGAGAACCTGCAAAGGACTCTATAAGGGCTCTTGTATCCCCCATAAGGGAACCAGGGCAGATTTTCGTTTCTTACGGCTTCTTCCGAAGCCCCTCTGGGGAGTGAGGAGTGCAAGACCGGCCAGCCGGCTACCCACCTGCATTTCCCAGCTGTTTGTAGAACCTGTATTCCAGGTGGAGCTGAGGAGCTCTGGACTTGATGGGTTCCTGGAGAGAGGGAGAGAGGAAGAGAGAATGGAGAGCTGCAAAAATCCCTTTATTTTCTGGTGCAAATGGGGCAACTTCAGAGTCTGCCAGTGGCTCATTTAGTTCGGCTTCCCGTTCTCACAGTGGCCAACCAGATAATAATAATAATAATAATAATAAATAATAATAATAATAATAATAATAATAATAATAATAATAATAATAATATATTTTGAAAAACAATGCTCCCTACCTAAAGATGAGGATGGGGAGAAAGAAGAGACAGACCCGTTTAAAAATAAGACAAACCTAGAGAACCAACCTATTATCGAAAGATCACTTACCAACTTGATCGCTACATATTCGTTCGTATAGAGGTTCTTCCCTATAAGAAAGGTTTTTTTTAAAAAAGAAGAAGAGAATTTAGTCAAAAAAAGAGACAATTACACACACACACACAAATCCTAATTTAGGATCTCCACACTAGAAAATTCCATGACAGTTAATCCCAGAAATTTTGGGGTGAAAAAATTCCTGCGTTGCAGAGGGCTGGACTAGATGACTCTAGGGGCCCCTCTTCCGACTCCATTGTTCTTTGTGAGAGACCTATGTCTGCAAAAGATGGTATAAGCCCACTTGCGAATGCTTTTTTAAAAAGGGAATTTACAATTTAAGTATCACTGTTGTGATTACAGTGGTACCTCTGCTTGTGAATGGGATCCGTTCCAGAGCCCTGTTCGCAACATGAAAGAGCGCAATTGACAGCAGCGCGCCTGCACACACACGGGTTGCAATTCGCCGCTTCTGCGCATGACGTCATTTTGTGCTTCTGTGCATGAGCGAGCAGTGAAACCCGGAAGTAACCCTTTTCCAGTACTTCCGGGTCACCGCGGGACGCAACCTGAAAGAACGTAACATGAGGTATGACTGTTAAATATTCTGTCCACAAATACAGTCATACCTCGGGTTACAGACGATTCAGGTTGCGTTTTTTGGGGTTACGGACCACCGAAACCAGGAAGTACTGGAATGGGTTACTTCCAGGTTTCGGCAGTCGCACATGTGCAGAAGCGCTAAATTGCACTTTGCGCATGCGTCGAAGCACTGAATCACACTTTCCGAATCGCAACCCGTGGATTCGCAGATGTGGGTTGCGAATTCTGCGGGTTGCGAACGTGCATCCCGCACGGGTCACGTTCGCAACCTGAGCATCCACTGTACCGTGCTCCTCCCCCACTTTTTTCACATCCAATAAATCAAAAGTGTTCTCTTCCAAACCATGGTCATCAGGTACTAATGGTAGAACCATTATATATATATATCTCTCTTTTTTAAAGGAATGAAAAGCCTATTGTACGATAAGGGTGTTGCCGTGCATGTACAGAGTGCCTCTCCCCTTCCGGTTCTGAGGAAGTTTTATTATTATTATTACCACATTTTTTTCCATGTATAAGACGCCCCCTATTTTTGGAGCCCAAAATTAAGCAATAATTAATGGCAACATTCTGTGTATAAGACGACCCACAATTTTAAACTTAAAAAATTGGGGGGGGGGGGAGAAATATAGTCTTATACACGGAAAACTACAGTATTTCACAAACAAGCAGCTTACGAAGGAAGACAAAACAATAAAACCATCGATAAAACACAACGAACAAAAATAATTCGAGACGTTCAAGAAATAAAAATGGGCAACAGACAAAAACCCCCAAAACAGATTAAAATTCAAAGCAGCATTCTAAAGTATCTGGTGGGCTGGAATTTGTTCTGTTTGTTGTGTTATGTGTCTTGCCCAAGCGAACAGCTCTGTTGCTTAGAGCATGGCGCTGATAAATGCCAACGTCACAGGTTCGATCCCCGTCAGGGACAGCTGCGTATTCCTGTATTGCACCTCTTGCTAATTACATACAAATTAGCTGATATAATGATTAACTTTTAACAATTTAGTACAACTTTTAACCAAGTTTGGTACACAGTCTATCAAGTGTGAACGATTCGTGAAACGGGCCTTTTTCTTTTTTGCTGGCTTTTAATAACCAGGAACGCCAGGATTATCCTACAGTTAATAATTTGTTCGTCACTGAATCACAGAATTGTAAAACTGGAAAGGGAACCCCAGAGTCATCTAGTCTAACCCCCTGAAATACAGCAATCACATCTAATCACAGAAGGTGGTGGCTATTCTCAAATGCATTTGAAAATAAGCTAAGAAGGAAGATTTTCAAAGGCAGATCCTAAAGGCAGTTGAAAAATTAGCCCATCATCTGCACAGAGGCATCCTATAAATAAATGCGCAAATTTAATTGAATCGATACTTAAATATACAACTTATCAATAGGTAAAACATACCATGCTGCTCAGGGCAGATCCACTGACACTGGGTGCGTGTTACTCAACTCTGGTCCAATGGGTCTACTTAGAGCAGGACAACCCATAATTTGCAGCATCACCAAAAATAACCTCATGGAAGTTTATGGGAAAAGATCTTTCATCGCAATGTTTACCGACACTTAACAACCATTCCAAAAATAAGATAGATGGCTGAAAATTAAAGCTGTTCAGGACTCGGCCGAAGCCTCGTAGCCCAAGCTTGATCGCTGAGACTACCTGCAGGAGCGTCGTTGGATCATTCCCAGGGTCGTTGAGGTTCATTTGACAACAAGGAACCCGAGCCTTGAGTGTTATCAGCCCAGCCCTGCGGAACTCTCTGCCACTTCAGATTCAACACCTGCTGAAAACCTGTCTATTCTGCCAGGCCTATGTAGGCAGTTAAGAATACATCTTTTCCACAATGGTTAAATGGTGTCTAGGTGGAACTGATGCGTGTTTTAACCGTTGTGGTTTTTGTTTTTTGTATGCTTTTACTGTATTTTTGTTGTAAACTGCTTTTTTTATGAAAAAGAAAGTATAAGTATTTTCATATAAATAATCTTTTCAAGATCGTATAAAGTGCAACACGTTCTACTGATATTCTTAATTCTTTTTTTTAAAAAAAAGGTTTCCAGTTACTAAATCCTGTTGACATATTTATTCACATTCTGCACCAAGAATACATTAACGTCATCATATTCAATTGCCTTCAAAATTTCCTGATTATATCCAGGTTTTTCTTTTCTTGTTCTTCTTCCGCACCTCAGATTACATAATCCTTGCAAGAGGTAAAGGGTGTGATTGATACCTCTGTTTCATTTGGCCTGTGGAATAATTGCCTTAAAATTAACTCGTCAGACGCATTGAGTGTTCTGCCTGAAAAAACTCTTGACATCATGGATGAATTCTTCTCCTTCGTCCAATGTGCACCCAATTCAGTTATTTAAATAGTTTCCTCCCACCAAGGAAGGCTTGCAAAGTAGATTAAAAAGGTGAAGGGACCCCTGAGCATTAGGTCCAGTCGTGGCCGACTCTGGGGTTGCGGCGCTCATCTCGCTTTATTGGCCGAGGGAGCCGGCGTACAGCTTCCGGGTCACGTAGCCAGCATGACTAAGCTGCTTCTGGCAAACCAGAGCAGTACACGGAAACGCCGTTTACCTTCCCGCCAGAGCGGTACCTATTTATCTACTTGCACTTTGAGGTGCTTTCGAACTGCTAGGTTGGCAGGAGCAGGGACAGAGCAACGGGAGCTCGCCCCGTCACGGGGATTCGAACTGCCGACCTTCTGATCAGCAAGTCCTAGGCTCTGGGGTTTAACCCACAGCGCCACCTGCTTCCCTCCCAAAGTAGATTACAGGCTACTAAAAAGAGGAGAGAGAGAAACAGATCCTGCCTTTGGGGCTTACAATCTAAAAGTACACAGCATGAAAGGAAAATGGATTTGGCAGGAGGAGGAAAGAAGCAAACACGGGATTAAGTTATTTGGCGATTTTACACAAGCCATGAGCAACTATTTTGCATCATCTACTTTGCAGGGGGTGGGTGGGTGTCCGTGAAATCCCTTAAACAGAGCCCAGGACAGCACAGCAGAACAACCCCAGACTTAGAAAAAAGAAGCATGGGTATTCAAAAACATTCTGGTTTAACCCAGGCATTTGGTGGTGGAAGAAAGCCTGTTCCTGGAAACCCCCGAGATCATCCGAGGGGAAAAGGCTTTTCACTGCAACCTGATTTTGGAATGTTTGCAGATGGCAATCGGCTTTTGCAATGTTTTGAGCGTTTTTCGCTTTTATACGGCGTGTCCCCTTGCCCCTGTTGGGCTCCTTGGGGAGGCAAAGCACAATCTAAATCCCATGAACGATAATAACATGTTGTGCTGGACCCGGGGGTAACCCGAGAATTGCAGTCCAGGTCTGGTCCAGAATCCGAAGGTCCCGCTGGGAGTCAGTCCAACAGGGACAAGGCAGGAAACCAGGCAAGGACAGGTACAGGATCTGGCACACAGCAATGTTGCTCCCGCAACCTGGGGCAGGGTCCGTCAGCCTTTTATCTCTGTCCGGGTAGCGGCCGGTCCTGATCCCCCGGCGACTCACCTCCCTGTCTCGCCCGAAGGCGAGCGCTCCTCCTGCGAGTACTCAGGTCTCTCCTTCTCTCAGACCTCAGTCTCTGCAGCTCGGGAGACGTCGGTGGGTTACTAGACCCAGGGGCCGCCTCAGCCTCCCCTGACCCAACCGGTAGTGGAGCAGCTGTAAGCGATGGCCCAGCTGGAGGCAACAAGGTCATCCCCACATCTGGAGCCAGGGCAGGCTCAGGCCCCTGACTCAGCCCAGGTGGTGCTTGTTGCAGGGGAACCTGTGCAGACTGGGACTCTTCAGGATCAGGCCCCAGACTCGGTTCAGATGATGCCTGAGGCAGAGGATCCAGTGCAGACTGAGTCTCCTCTGGTTCCGAGTCTGAGCCAGAGTCCCAGACCATCACATATGTCCTCCTTCCCCAAGAGGTTCAGAGGGTGGCAACACGAAAGCGGGGCCTTTTTGGTGGTGGCTCCCTGTCTGTGGGATGCTCTCCCCAGAGAGGCTTGCCTGGAGCCTTCATTACATGTCTTCAGGTGCCAAGCAAAAGCAGTCCTTTTTGGCCTTTGCTTAATCTATGGCCTGTTAAAGCTGGGGGGGGGGGGTAGTGGTAGGGCTGGGTGATATCTGGATTTCAACATTGTGATATATCACCAGCTAAACATTGTGATAGACCGATATACTGATATATCACAATGTCTGAAATAATGATGGATTGGCTGGCTTCACAGTTTTTCCCGCATTGTGATTTTTACATTTTTTACATTTTTACACACACACACACACACACACACACACACACACACATATCATGATTCCATCATAAGCGTTTTTAATATACACCGTCCTGGGATTTTGTTATATATATAAAGGTTGATATATAAATCAAATAAATTATAACAATTTATTAAAGGAGATTTATGTCAAGGAGAAAAGTAACTATACAACCTTTAGACATCTGAAAGCAGCCCTGTATAGGGAAGTTTTGCAATGTTTTATTATGTTTTTATAGATGTTGGAAGCTGCCCAGAGTGGCTGGGGCAATACAGTCAGATGGGTGGGGCATAAAAAATATCACCACCATCCATTGTTGATATTGTTACTATACCACCCTTCATCAAAAGATCTCAGGGTGGTGTACAAACATCAAAACCACATTTTACTGAGCACAGTAATCAAAACATGAAACGAAGCATAGGAATAGACAGCACGTCATATTTTCAAAAATTAAAAAAGATAATGTATGCACAGTGCAACAAAAAGGAGTCTCCAAGCAGTTTATGCTGCTTAAAAAATAAAGTAACATTAAGAAAATACTTATTAAGCAATTGAAGCTTTTGGGGAAACTTTTAATGTTTAATAGATTATTGTATTTTAATATTCTGTTGGAAGCTGCCCAGAGTGGGTGGGGTATAAATTTTATTATTATTATTATCATCATCATCATCATCATCGATATAAAGGTAAAGGGACCCCTGACCGTTAGGGCCAGTTGTGGCCGACTCTGGGGTTGCGGCGCTCATCTCGCTTTACTGGCCAAGGGAGCCGGCGTCCAGCTTCTGGGTCATGTGGCCAGCAGGACTAAGCCGCTTCTGGCAAACCAGAGCTGCGCACGGAAACGCCGTTTACCTTCCCGCCGGAGTGTTACCTATTTATCTACTTGCACTTGGATGTGCTTTCGAACTGCTAGGTGGGCAGGAGCTGGGACCGAGCAACGGGAGCTCACCCCTTCGCAGGGATTCGAACGCCAACCTTCTAATTGGGAAGCGCTAGGCTCAGTGGTTTAACCCACAGCGCCACCTGCATCCCTTATTATTGATATACCATGCAATAAATAAGTATACAAATTGTTTTTTAGGGTTACAAAAAGAACTGCATAAATACAACCATATGTCACGAGTGCTCTGATGGAGTTTCCTGCTTGGCAGGGGGTTGGACTCGATGGCCCTTGTGGTCTCTTCCAACTCTATGATTCTATGATTCTAATACAATTTTTTAATTAAAAAAATCCACGTTTTAAAGGAGCGAAACTGATTAATTAATTAGAGGAGCAACAGCTCAGGAACAGCAACTCACACAGAGACGCTCCACTCAGCCTCCTCTGCTAGAGAGCGGAAGGCTTTGCATGGTCAACAGATGCTTCTCAATGTGTCAACGGGTGGGGGACAAATTTCCAATTCTCCAATGGCCCCATGGAAAGCTGGCAGCCTGTCCCTTCCCAAGCAGAGGGCAAGGAATGCTATGAGGTCACGGTGAAATAGCCGAACGTTCCTTCGCTGTCCCCCTCAAAACAATTTGTCCTTGTGGCTTTCGTACGTGCAAATCTCCCCCCCCCCCTCGCACCTGCTCCCGGACATCAGCGCGTTGCATCCCTCCTGACCTTTACTGTTCCAGAGGCGTTCCAAGCATTTAATTTAAAAAATAAAAATAAAGGAAATGAAAGAATACGGACCTCGAGGGTCTGATTTCAAGGGCGTCCGGCAGAGGGAAGCTTTTGCGCTAGGGCCCATCGCTGCCGCCAAGCGGAAATATGACGTGTGCCCTCTGCCTTCTCCGGAAAGAAATTCCCACGCGGCAAAGTACCTTTGCCGCATTCGCCTGCCTGTTCGCCCATCCCAATCCGCCCCATAAAACGGCCACAGAACCTCTCTGTGTTGCAAAGGATTCTGGGGCACCCGCCAGTTCTGCCCCTTCCTGGGGGAAAACGGATTTCGGGCGCTCGGCATGGAGGTTTTGGTGGTGGTGGTGGACTACAACTCCCATTGTCCATTGCTATTTCCCGCACTGCCCGGTGGGAGCTGTAGTCCAGCAGTGCTGGGAGGGGGCCACCTTGTTTGCTGCCGGGGCCCGTGGGGCCGCCCTTGGAGACAGTCTGGAAACGACCACCGGAGGAGGAGAAAGCAGGTTTTCAAAAAAAAAAAATGGGTGTGGGAAACTCAAATCTATAGGCCGGGCAATATAGAAAGGAGGTATTCAAATTAAAAGGGAAGTGAAATTAAAAGTACAGGGGTCATAGCCTGTATTTGCAACATGCATGATGCCGTCCGTTTGCATAAAGTTTGTTTTGCACAGGGAAAGCAACTATGCTTTCTAAAATATATATATTTTACCATTGTACTGTGGAGAGTGTATTAACTTATGGTCTGCGTGTGTGGTTTGGGAGCTGCACGGCCAGGGGAAAAACAATGCTATCCAGGGTTGTAAAGACTGCAGAGAGAATAATTGGGTGCACTCTTCCCACCTTGGATCAAATCTATGCTTCCAGGTGCCATAAGAAAGCTGCAGAGATAGCGCAGGACAGTGCGCACCCCGGAAATGATCTCTTTCAGCTTCTGCCTTCTGGAAGAAGGTACAGGGTTATAAAGAGTAGGACTAGCCGCCTGAGAAACAGTTTCTATCCAAACGTAATTTTGGTTTTAAACACAGTGTAAGGAGTCTCTAAGGGAGTATATTGTATTTAAAAATGGGGTATCAGAGTTTTTAGGGGGCTAACCAGGTTGGGATAGCAGACTTGTTGGGTTTTGAATGTTTTATGTAGATTTTTCAATTTCGTTGTTTTGTATGGGACAATGACAACAAAGATTATCACATCGCATCGTGTCTATTTTTTTATTCTTTTATATTGGGATTCCTTTTATTTTGAATTACAGAGGACACACAGGAAGGGGGCAGCCGGAGGTGGGAGGGACCTGCAAGAGAGGCAGGAGAGTATGGTGCTCTCAGGTTGGGTGCAGAGCGGGTCCTGGAATCAGAGAATGTAGATTTGGAAGGGACCCCAAGGGTCATCTAGTCCAACCCCCTGAGATGCAGGAATCTTTCACCCAACGTGGGGCTCGAACCCACAACTTGAGATTTAAGAGTCTCACACTCTCTTTCTTAATTCTTCTCCTATTTGGACGTATTGCTTTTCATTATCTTTTTATAAACGTGTTAGGATTTTAGTGCTCAATATGTTAAAAACCTTCAAAAAATGGTTAAAAGTAAATAAAAAATTATTATTAACGACTACAACTCCTCTGCTCAGTCCTGTGGATGTTTTGCTGGGTAACGTGCGTTTAGTCTTAAGATCTAAAAACTTTTGTAGTAATTTAATTTAGGCAGAGACAGCCGTGTTCCTTGCAAACACAGACACCCTTCTGAAAAATCCTACACAATTCCACAGTGGCTGCTGCTTCACTGTGTGGAACGCCTTCAGTCTAAAAGCTCCAGAAACTTTGGATTCTGTATAAATTTAATTTGCATATGTTCACCGACACCTCCTGACACGAACAAATAGAACTCATTTTCTGTAAAATTCAGCTCAATTCGCAGTGGGCTGCCTTATTTTAAGGTCTACAAACTTTTTGAGTTTGCAGAAATTTAATTTGCGCAGAGAATAATGCTGCTCTCTGCCCAGGCACACCAGATTTCATGGTGCCCCATGATATTATTGTAAAGAAGCTGGTAAAATGCGGTCTTGACTATGCTACCACTCAGTGGATTTGTAACTGGCTGACTGACCGAACCCAAAGGGTGCTCATCAATGGTTCCTCTTCATCCTGGAGAAGAGTGACTAGTGGGGTGCCACAGGGTTCTGTCTTGGGCCCGGTCTTATTCAACATCTTTATCAACGACTTGGATGATGGACTCAAGGGCATCCTGATCAAATTTGCAGATGACACCAAACTGGGAGGGGTGGCTAACACCCCAGAGGACAGGATCACACTTCAAAACGACCTTGACAGATTAGAGAACTGGGCCAAAACAAACAAGATGAATTTTAACAGGGAGAAATGTAAAGTATTGCACTTGGGCAAAAAAAATGAGAGGCACAAATACAAGATGGGTAACACCTGGCTTGAGAGCAGTACATGTGAAAAGGATCTAGGAGTCTTGGTTGACCACAAACTTGACATGAGCCAACAGTGTGACGCGGCAGCTAAAAAAGCCAATGCAATTCTGGGCTGCATCAATAGGAGTATAGCATCTAGATCAAGGGAAGTAATAGTTCCACTGTATTCTGCTCTGGTCAGACCTCACCTGGAGTACTGTGTCCAGTTCTGGGCACCACAATTCAAGGAGGACACTGACAAACTGGAACGTGTCCAGAGGAGGGCAACCAAAATGGTCAAAGGCCTGGAAACGATGCCTTATGAGGAACGGCTAAGGGAGCTGGGCATGTTTAGCCTGGAGAAGAGGAGGTTAAGGGGTGATATGATAGCCATGTTCAAATATATAAAAGGATGTCACATAGAGGAGGGAGAAAGGTTGTTTTCTGCTGCTCCAGAGAAGCGGACACGGAGCAATGGATCCAAACTACAAGAAAGAAGATTCCACCTAAAGATTAGGAAGAACTTCCTGACAGTAAGAGCTGTTTGACAGTGGAATTTGCTGCCCAGGAGTGTGGTGGAGTCTCCTCCTTTGGAGGTCTTTAAGCAGAGGCTTGACAACCATCTGTCAGGAGTGCTCTGATGGTGTTTCCTGCTTGGCAGGGGGTTGGACTCGATGGCCCTTGGGGTCTCTTCCAACTCTAGGATTCTATGATTTTTGAAAAATCCTGCTCAATCCCAAGGCCACAGATATCTCAGTGACCCTCTGTCACGGATGCTTGAGCTGTTGATTCCTGCGTTGCAGGGGTTGGACTGGATGACCCTCAGAGGTCCCTTCCAACTCTATGATTCTTTGATTCTATGATTGCTTTCAAGTCTAGAAGCTGGGGTTTTTGTGGGGTTGGGGAACTGATGAGTGCGACATTCAAAATACCACGTCTTTGAGGAACACGACCCGGAAAAGGAAATCTGATCTGGGCATAGCTGTCAACTTTTCCCTTTTCTTGAGAGGAATCCTATTCGGAGTAAGGGAATTTCCCTTTAAAAGGGGGAAGCGTTGACAGCTATGGATCTGGGCTTGGGTGGAGTGAATGCGGGAGCAAAAAATAAATAAATCAGAGGGTGGGAGTTCCAGCTGAGCGGAGATCTGTCTGTCTGTCTGCCAGGGGGTGGCCGGAACGATAGGCTTGGCCTGCGGGCGGCGAGGATAAAGGAGGAGAGATAATCCCTGGCATTTGGGAGGATGTAGCAGAAAATATAGCCTTAGCAGCAGAGCAATGGAGAGGGGCTACTGTCCAGCTGGCACCCGGGACGAATCCTCCCAGGGAAACAGACTGGCGCTGCCAGGGTCTGCAAACATTGCTGGTGCTCAGCTAGGCGGCAGGAGCACAGCGTTAGAAACTCAGATACGCAAGCTAATTGCCAAATGCCACCTGAAACCTCGGCTGCGGTGGCCGCAACAGAATGATCTGGGCAGTTTGACTGGCAATTGCAACTCAACGGGGAAACAGCCCGAAATCTTGCAACAGATGCTCACTCTGGGATGTGTGAGTGTCTGGAGGCGGTTGGAGGATGGATGGCAGCTAACGGATTGAAGTGTTGTTTCTGGGGGGCGGGCTGGTGTGGGGGACTCCCTGGTCCTGAAAGTGGTAACTGTGCCCCGGAAGGACCAGGTGAGCAGCCTGGGAGTCATTTTGGACTCACCGCTGTCCATGGCGGCTCCATCTGAGACCCTCCTGGCCTGCTCCCTGTCTCGCCAGAGTGGTGCATGCTCTGGTTATCTCCCGCTTGGACTACTGCAATGCGCTCTACGTGGGACTACCTTTGAAGGTGACTCGGAAACTACAACTAATCCAGAATGCAGCAGCCAGACTGGTGACTTGAACCATACAACTCTGGTCCTAAAGGATCTACATTGGCTCCCAGTACGTTTCAGAGCACAATTCAAAGTGTCGGTGCTGACCTTTAAAGACCTAAACGGCCTCGGCCCTGAAGGAGCGTCTCCACCCCAATCAAGAAGCAAGGTTACAGGGAACCAGGCAGAGGGCCTTCTCGGTGGTGGCGCCCACCCTCCCGTCGGATGTCAAGGAGATAAAAGAACTGACTTTTAGAAGACACCAGAAGGCATCCCTGTATAGGGAAGTTTTTGACGCTTGATGTTTTATTGTGTTTTTAATACTTAGTTGGGAGCCCCCCCAGAGTGGCTGGAGCAACATATAAATAATAAAATTATTATTATTAATGTAGCCGTAAAGGAGAAAATCATGAGCAATTTGAGATTTCAACAAGACCTAGAACCTGAGGGCACTTTTTATATGATTTGGTATTCACTGTGGAACCATAATTTTCAAGACAACCCTCACTGTAAGCCTATCAGATTGGGATTTATACTTGACCATCACATTACGCTGAGATTCTATTTCTACCCATGTGCAACTGCACTCATTCTGCGTACCTGCTTCAGAGTTTTGCCTCTCACCTTTTCATTTTCACCTGTCGTTCTAATCATCCTCCCCATTTTATACACGCACAGCTCCCGCTAGCAGGAAAGGCCCATTATCCAAAATCTCAGTTAAGTAATTATACCCAAACCTTGATACACGAGTGGCTGATTCAGATATCCAAACTGCCAGAGTGTGCCCACTTCCACACCTGCTTGTGTTTTGCTGGTCAGCGGAAGCCATTTTCGGGCAGAAACCACAAAGGGAGGGAGAATCATAGAAACATAGAGTTGGAAGAGACCACAAGGGCCATCGAGTCCAACCCCCTGCCAAGCAGGAAACACCATCAGAGCACTCCTGACATATGGTTGTCAAGCCTCTGCTTAAAGACCTCCAAAGTAGGAGACTCCACCACACTCCTTGGCAGCAAATTCCACTGTCAAACAGCTCTTACTGTCAGGAAGTTCTTCCTAATGTTTAGGTGGAATCTTCTTTCTTGTAGTTTGGATCCATTGCTCCGTGTCCGCTTCTCTGGAGCAGCAGAAAACAACCTTTCTCCCTCCTCTATGTGACATCCTTTTATATATTTGAACATGGCTATCATATCACCCCTTAGCCTCCTCTTCTCCAGGCTAAACATGCCCAGCTCCCTTAGCCGTTCCTCATAAGGCATCGTTTCCAGGCCTTTGACCATTTTGGTTGCCCTCCTCTGGACACGTTCCAGTTTGTCAGTGTCCTTCTTGAACTGTGGTGCCCAGAACTGGACACAGTACTCCAGGTGAGGTCTGACCAGAGCAGAATACAGAGAGAGATGGAACAAACCAGGGAGCAGAAGAAACGAGACGTACCAGGTTCCTCCCATTTGTTTGACTTTTGCTGGGGGGTCTGCAACAGTTTGGGACAGAAAGCATGCAGCAAATGTCCCTATAAATAATGGGAATCGTCAGCCAGCTCATTCAGCAAACCATTTCCTGGGAATGCATTGCGTTCAGAAAGCAGGGTGGAATTTGAAAACAGTTGGGAGTTCTTGTTATTAAATATACCAAGAAAAAAGCACATCAAGAACTCAGGCCGATGTAAGTTTCAACAGTGGGAGTGGTCCCTACTTGCAAGTCAATAGTCAATAGTAACGAAAACTAATCCATTCAAAAGTATGTATTCTGACAAGGATTACAAACTCAATTAGAGATTACAAACTCTAACAGAGACTACAAACTCAAACTCATAAAAATATGTATAAGACAGTAATTTGTTACAGAATTAGAGAGAAGAGTTTATGAGTAGAGATAAGTTCATGTTAGTCCATAGTCAAATTCGACCTGAAGGTCTTAGTTTCAATCATTGAGCAGAATTCAGAAGTCAATTATGGATCAGAAATAAGGACAGGGCCCTGTTTCAATGTATTCACCTTCATCAGCTGGAACTATCAAATATTACATGAAAATAAATTTAAATTCTAAATTCTCATAAATTATAATTTGTAAAACAGTATTATATAACATTTGGTTCCTTACCTAATTTTTAAAGGGTTCTACATATTCTTATGAGTCTGTTTGTAATCTCTATTTGAGTTTGCAATCCTTGTCAGAATACATACTTTTGAATGGATTAGTTTTTGTTACTATTGACTTGCGATGGTGCTGGAGGAGACTCTTGAGAGTCCCATTGGACTGCAAGAAGATCCAACCTATCCATTCTGAAGGAAATCAGCCCTGAGTGCTCACTGGAAGGACAGATCCTGAAGCTGAGGCTCCAAGACTTTGGCCACCTCATGAGAAGAGAAGACTCCCTGGAAAAGACTGAAGATGGAGGGCACAAGGAGAAGGGGACGACAGAGGACGAGATGGTGGGACAGTGTTCTCGAAGCTACCAGCATGAGTTTGACCAAACTGCGGGAGGCAGTGGAAGACAGAAGGGCCTGGCGTGCTCTAGTCCAGGGGGTCACAAAGAACTGGACATTACTAAACAACAACAACATTGACTTGCAAGTAGGGACCACTCCCACTATTGAAACTTACATCGGCCTGAGTTCTTGGTGTGCTTTTTCCTTGGAATTTGAAAACAGGCCACGGACAGGAAGGTGCAGAGACTCACCTAGTCGAAGCTCCCCAAAGTTCCCGCACCCAATCTTCTTCCCGACACGGAAGTTCGGGCCGACCATTAAGACTCCAGAGTTGGTCCCGGACGTCCGGCTCCCGTGCGTGTTGCGGCTGCTCCCTGTCTTAGACATCCTTCGCCCTTCCTCCGCGTCCCCTTTGCCTCCTCTCTTATCAAAATCCATAAGTTTGTGGTACCCTGGCCTCTCCACGGTTACGCTGCTGCCATGCAAATCCGAGGGCCGAAACGTTGCAGGGGCCGGCTGGGGGGTCAGGGCGGGGAGAGGGCGGGGTAGGGGGGTCGGGGGAAGGAGGGGAAGGGGAGCACGAAAGCAAGAGAAGAGGAAAAGGAGGTCGAAAACGCCGGTTCTCTTTTCTTGGTCAGTAAACCATCCCGGGTAGAGGAGGAGGAGGAGGAGGGGAGGGCGCCAGGGGGCGGACCGTCACCCGCATGTGCCGCGCTAGTGGGCCGGGGGTCCTCTCCTCGAAGGGGCCGTGGGGGTTCCTTCCGGCGCCTGCAGCGGGCTGCTCTCCGAAAACGGCGACATGGCGGCAAGGGGGAGATTGAGAGTGGCTATCTTGCGGCAACGCTTCACGTCCGAGCTGGAGGGGAAACAGAAGACAGGTTAGCAAGCGAAACAAGCATCCACAGAGTTATATTTCAGGAACAGTGGTACCTCAGGTTAAGCACTTAATTTGTTCCGGAGGTCCGTTCTTAACCTGAAACTGTTCTTAACCTGAAGCACCACTTTAGCTAATGGGGCCTCCTGCTGCCGCTGCGCGATTTCTGTTCTCATCCTGAAGCAAAGTTCTTAACCCGAAGTACTATTTCTGGGTTAGCGGAGTCTGTAACCTGAAGCATATGTAACCAGAGGTACCACTGCATAGTTCATTGCCAAACAGCCCCTGAAACCTCAGTTGCAGGGGCCGAAACGGACCTGGGTGCAAGAGCTCCGTTCCATGCCACAACAACTTCAGAAGTATCTGTTCCCCCAGCCCTGGAGGCAGAGCAGAGGCCTTGTGGCTAGTATTGTTAGTAGTAGTAGTAGTAGTAGTAGCCATCGACAGCCCTCTCCTCCTCCACAGATTTGTCCAACCCTCTTGCAAAGCCATCCAAGGTTGGTATTCACTGCTGACCACTGCAGCAGGGAGTTCCGCAGGTTAGCTGTGCACTAAGTATCTCACAGCGCCATCGCTTTCTCAAGTAGCCCCTCGGAACGCAACTGCTCTCACGATCCCAGGAAACTATGGTCCAGAATTGCAGTTTTGATTTTCTCCCTTAGGGAAGCATTTCACAATCAATAATAAGAATAAGAATAAGTGAAGAGGGTCATGGCTGGTGGAGGGGGCAGGGGGGAATTTCCCCCCAAAGAACCAAAACACCCAGTTTTTAAAAAGGTCCCCTGTTAATCTGGATTAGGAGAGGCCTCTCTTAAAGAGGGGAGAAATGGCAGGAAACTCCCAAGCGACTGCCAGCGAGGCGGAGGGAGGCAGGCTCATCCTAATTAAAGGGGGAGCTAAAGAGGGTTAATTTTGTTCTTAAATAAAGTTCTGACGTCTTGCCAGTGGAAAGCCGGCGTGTCAAGGAGACAGGGCTGCTGAAGGACTAGCTTTCTACACACAAGGAAATAAAAATGAGGTGAAGCCCAGGAATAAAATAATGTCTCGCCAGGGGAAAGCTAGCATGACAAAGGGATGGGCTAGTTTTCGATGCGGAAGGGTAGCTTTTCGGATCCTGTGAACAAACGCTGCTGCCGCCCAATAGCCTCACACGTCCAAAGTTCTCCCCAAGATTCAAGATACCAGGAAATTGCCAAGTTTCTGAGCTCAGGTAAACACAGACAGAACAGGAGGGGGTGCACATCCTACGCTCCAAGACGCTGGGAGGAAGCAGAGAAGAGGCGAAAGGGCCGGGGGTCCCCCCTTGAGCATCCCCACGGCAGCCAGGTGACCCATTGAAAGCAGGATCCTGGGACTCCGAACCAGAACCAGAAGTCAAACTTGTTCCCACGGTGTGTTTAACACACATTTTCCAGCTTCCGTACCCTCCTGCTTCTCCTTCCTCGTCTCCAGAGAGGCGGCTGCAATTTCCCCAAATATAAATCTCTATCTCCCGATTTGCACAAGCGTGGTTTTTCTTAGGGAGGGGGGGAAAGAAAAACCTTGCCGTGGAACAGCTCTGGAGAAACGCTTCCGTGTGTGTCTCTCTCCAACCCAGCAAACGGAGAGTCTTTTTCTATTTCCTGGTTTGACTGCCGAAAGCAGGCGGGGAGAGGAGGGAGGAAGCGCCACCAAGCAAGTTCTCAGAGACCTAGCGAGCGCATCGGCCGACTCTACGTCAAAGAGGAGGAGGCAGAGAAGGAGGCAGGGCTCTGGGGAAAAAGGAAGCCACATCATAAACAGACGAGCGGAACCACGGTGCCGGCAGAACCACGGCAGCGCTGGCGGCGAAGGTTTGGCTAAGAGTGGGGCTGCCCAGGAGGGAAAACTGGCCCCTCCACAAATCCATGCGCACACGGCTAGTATGTGCCACGTTCTGTGCTGTGTTACAAACGCAAAATATATCAGCTGTCCCTGAGAGCTTGTAGGGAGCTGTGACTCTTGCAGAAGTCTCCGTCCAGTTTCAGACACACTTTCTCCCCTCCACCAGCAAAAGAAACCAGCAACCCATTTTCGTTTTTTTCCTGTTATCAACACAAAAAGTACAGCAGTCATGGAGCCAGGTTTGTGTGTTTTTATGTTGCAAACCGGCCCGAGATCTGCCGATGAAAGGCGGTCCACAAATGTTAATAGTACAGAGGTACCTCAGGTTACATATGCTTCAGGTTACAGACTCCGCCACCCCAGAAATAGTACCTTGCGTTAAGAACTTTGCTTCAGGATGAGAACAGAAATCGTGCTCCGGCGGCGCGGTGGCAGCGGGAGGCCCCATTAGCTAAAGTGGTGCTTCAGGCTAAGAACAGTTTCAGGTTAAGAACGGACCTCTGGAACGAATTAAGTTCTTAACCCGAGGGACCACCGTAATCGTATCAGCCGTCTGGTGTAAGGAACACGGATATAGTGGACACTCGGGTTGCGAACGTGATCCGTGCAGGAGGCACGTTCGCAACCTGCAGCGCCATGTCTGAGCACGCGGAGGTTGCCATTCTGCACATGCGCAAAGCACGATTTAGTGCTTCTGCACATGCGCCGAAACCCGGAAGTAACCCATTCTGGTACTTCCGGGTTTCGGCGCGTCCATAACCTGAAAACGCAACCTCACGCGTCTGTAACCCGAGGTATGTCTGTATAAGTTAATCGTCTGGGAATTGTAGCGCTATGGGTGTTGTCAGGAGACGCTCTATCCTCCTCCCAGAGCTACAGTTCCCAGAGTGGTTTGATAATCGTTCTACAACTCTGGGAGTTGTAGCTCATGGAGGGGAATATGGGGTCTCCCAACAGCTCTCTGCTTCTCTTAGCAAACTACAACTCCCAGAATGCTTTGCAGGAAGCTGCAAGTGTTGAACGTGGCGTGATCCCGCTTTAAATGCATAGTGCAGATCATAGAACTGTAGCGTAGGAAGGGGCCACGAGGGTCTTCTAGTCCAGCCCCCTGTGTGGGACTCTGGTTATCTCCCGCTTGGACTACTGCAATGCACTCTACGTGGGGCTACCTTTGAAGGTGACCCGGAAACTGCAACTAATCCAGAATGCGGCAGCTAGACTGGTGACTGGGAACGGCCGCCAGGACCATATAACACCAGTCTTGAAAGACCTACATCGGCTCCCAGTACGTTTCCAAGCACAATTCAAAGTGTTGGTGCTGACCTTTAAAGCCCTAAACGGCCTTGGTCCAGTATATCTGAAGGAGCGTCTCCACCCCCATCATTCTGCCGGACGCTGAGGTCCAGCGCCGAGAGCCTTCTGGCGGTTCCCTCATTGCGAGAAGCCAAGTTACAGGGAACCAGGCAGAGGGCCTTCTCGGTGGTGGCGCCCGCCCTGTGGAACGCCCTCTCACCAGATGTCAAAGAGATAAACAACTACCTGACATTCAGAAGACATCTGAAGGCAGCCCTGTTCAGGGAAGTTTTTAATATGTGACATTTTAGTGTATTTTTCATCTTTGTTGGAAGCCGCCCAGAATGGCTGGGGAAACCCAGCCAGAGGGGTGGGGTACAAATAATAAATTTATTATTATTATTATTATTATTATTATTATTATTATTATTATTATTATTATTATTATTAAACCTAGGACCCTGAAATTAAGAGTTTCATGCTCTCCTGACTGAGCTGGTGTTCAGCAGCCATTCCTGATTATTCCAAATCACTACTGAGTTTGCACTGCGCTGCAATTAATTGCTTTGATGCAGGGTTTGAAATTAGCAGGGCGCCGGGCGCCTTTAGATTCAGAATTTGCAAGCACCTCAAAAAACCTGGGTGCCATTTTTTGTGTGTGGCTGACACTCAAGGATTACTAAAATGTATGTGCTTTGAAGCCTTGAAACATGTTAAAAATAGACAATATGTTAAGGAGCTTGACAATAAAGAGAAGTCTGGTATCAATATTGTAAACACCAAATTAAACATGTACAGTGGTACCTTGGTTTACGAACTTAATCCATTCCGGAAGTCCGTTCTTATACCAAAACTGTTCTTAAACCAAGGCGTACTTTTCCTAATAAGGTTTCCCGCTGCCAGTGCCCTTCCACCGTTCGGATTCTGTGATTAGACAGAGGTAAAGTTTGCAAACCGGGACACTACTTCTGGTTTTGCGGAGTTTGTAAACCGAATCATTCTTAAACAGGACTGTTCTTAAACCGAGGCACCACTGTATTAACAATTTTCGCTAAAAATGTGATATTAACAATGTGTCACTTATGTGAATTGTATATTAGTTCATGCTTATCAAAATAATAATTAAAAAGTGTTGTCGACTCCCCCAAATGGCGACTAGACATTCTGTTTTGGCACCCACAACCCCACCTGGCTCCTAGCTTTTCTACCGCAGTTTCTAACACTCCTTTGATGGATTGCTGTCTTATTTATAGGCTATGCATTTTTTATCTGTTTTACCGGGCTTCCAATATCTGACAATTTTTCATGCCGTTCTTACAGCCAGCCACTTTGTTTTCAGTGTTGTGGCTGCAAAAGCAGGGGGCAAACAGCACACCAAAACCAAAGACCGCGGCCCGGGTTCGAATCACCACTCAACATCTGAAGACCGCTGGGCAACCTCAGGGGGACGGTCAGCCTCCCTCTTTTCCACCTGGTCCCACCTCGCAAGGTTGTTGTTAAGGATTAAAAAATATACAGGCAGGGGAAATGACCATTTAAAGAAAGCTTTGGCTAAAAATGTGCTATATATAAAATGAACAGAGGAATAAAAATGTGCCATGATTGTGTTTTGTGTGTGTTCATGCACTCTTGAAATTGTGCATTTCAGCCGGTGGGGAGATTCCGGAGCTGCCTTTAGCACAGTTGATCTTTTTCCAGGACTAATTCAAATGTTTGTGTGTTGACTGGAATAATTTCCTGCCCGCAGCCTGTTGTGTCTATAAAGCAAGCGTTGCCAGACCCCCCCTCCCCCCTCAGCCAATAAATATTAAAAGTCCCTTCTCCAAAAGCCAGAATTTTGGCAGCAGGCCAGCAGATATCCCTCCTTCCCTAATTCCCCAGCCACCTAAAAACACAGAAACGTTTATCCAGCGTTTCTGGGTTAAACTGGTCATCCACCGCCCAGAGTGGCTGGGGCAAGCCTGTCAGATGTGCGGGGTACTATATTATTATTATTATTATTATTATTATTAATTTTATTTATACCACGGCCAGAGCCAGGCTCAGGGCGGCTAACACCAGTAAAATTACAGTAAAAACATAATTGGGGGGGGGGACCATTTTAAAAGACAGTGGTACCTCTGAGGAGAATGCAACCCGCAGGGGCGCATCTGCGCACATGCAGGTTGCAATTCGCCACTTCTGCACATGCACGTAATGTCATTTTGCGTGTCTGCGCATGCACGAGTGGTGACCCTTTCCGGTACTTGAGGGTTGCAACCTGAAGAAACGTATCATGAAGCAAACGTAATATGAGGTATGACTGTACAGGTTAAAATGCAATTTAAAATGCAGCCTCATTTTAAAAGTACAGTGGTACCTCGGGTTAAGAACTTAATTCATTCCCTAGGTCCGTTCTTAACCTGAAGCTGTTCTTAACCTGAAGCACCACTTTAGCTAATGGGGCCTCCTGCTGCCACCGCGCCGCTGGAGCACAATTTCCGTTCTCATCCTGAAGCGAAGTTCTTCACCCAAGGCACTATTTCTGGGTTAGCGGAGTCTGTAACCTGAAGCATCTGTAACCTGAAGTGTATGTAACCCGAGGTACCACTGTAGCCCATAGATCAAAACCGTAAGGGGAGGGAAACATAAGGGTCAGACTGAGTCCAAACCAAAGGCCAGGCGGAACAGCTCTGTCTTGCAGGCCCTGCGGAAAGATGTCAAGTCCCGCAGGGCCCTGGTCTCTTGGGACAGAGCGTTCCACCAAGTCGGGGCCAGTACTGAAAAGGCCCTGGCCCTAGTTGAGATCAGTCTAACCACCTTGCGACTTGGGACCTCCAAAATGTTGATGTTGTTAATGGAGGACCTTTCTTCAGAGGAGGACAAGTACTTCTGGACCCACTCGTGCCTTCCACCACCACTGACCCTAACCTCCGCTGTCTATGCTCTGGTAACCTCTTGGCTAGATTACTGCAGATCACTCTCCGTGGGGCTGCCCTTGGAGATAACCCAATCGTGCAGAATTTGGCTACCGGGATTAACAAACAGGGTTTTAAGGTCTGAGTGTATTGCACCAGTTCTTGCCTAAACTGCGCTGGTTACCCAGTTACGTTTCTTGTTTGTTTCAACCTCTAAAAGCCCTAGATGGCTGAGGACCCCTTATCCCTCAGGGGGGTCACCTCTCTGCCCGTGGACCGGCCTGGAATCTGCCTCCAACCTGTTCAGAATTAGCCAGGCGCCAGGCACATTTTTCACCTGGCTATCGGCCATAGGGCCGCGGGTGGTGCTGTGGGTTAAACCACAGAGCCTAGGACTTGCCGATCAGAAGGTCGGCAGTTCAAATCCGCGTGACGGGGTGGACTCCCGTTGCTCGGTCCCTGCTCCTGCCAACCTAGCAGTTCAAAAGCACGTCAAAGTGCAAATAGATAAATAGGTACCGCTCCGGTGGGAAGGTAAATGGCGTTTCCATGCGCTGTTCTGGTTCGCCAGAAGCGGCTTAGTCCTGCTGGCCACATGACCCGGAAGCTGTACACCGGCTCCCTCGGTCAATAAAGCGAGATGAGCGCTGCAACCCCAGAGCTGGTCACGACTGGACCTAATGGTCAGGGGTCCCTTTACCTTTATATATATATAACAAATGTTCATAAATGTACCAAGCAAACATGTACATAAATATATAAACCACATGTCTGAAGCAGCACAGGAAAAGAGCCCTGAAACCATTTTGACTCCCAAACTGACCAAGTGAGTTCTCTGCAAGGTCAAAGGAAAATGGAAAAGCCTCCCCGTTGTCTTTTCCTTCACATATCCTGTCTTAAGGGTATGTCTGTGTATGAATAGGGTGAGCCTATGACCTGGCTCAGGAACTAAGTATTTGTCATTATAAAAGACTGGCCAGGCTCCCCAGGGTATCAAATCAAGTGAGCATTAACAGGTAACCTGGCAGACAGGTGGTAAACAATGCACTCAGATTTCTGCTGAAGACCGCCCTTTCTGTGCTGTCAGCCAAAGTCAGCCACGACTGGACGTAACGGTCAAGGGTCCCTTTACCCTTTACCTTTATCGGCCACTTGCAACCAAGTGACGATGCCTGGACACTAGGATGGCTCCTGACATCTCCACAATCCGGGGATCCTTGAATCTGGACTGTTTTCGCACACTAATACCGCATCCTGTAAAATTCTATCCGTTATCTATTATCTGCACGATTGGAATGAATTTCAGCAACCAAAATGCTTTTTCCTGTGCATCCTGTTGGAGTAAGCCAATATATATGCGGACTATCACTGGATCAAGCTGACTTTTCCTCTTTTAAGTTCTCAAAGCTATTAAGCGAGCTCAGGGTTGTCCTCTGAACTAGCCAGATGTTTAACTGAGAATCAGTCAGAGTCAGTCCATCACTTGGAAAATAAGACTTTAGACCAGTCTTGCCCCAGAATGGCAACTAGACATTCTTTTTGGCTACTGCAACCTTGGCCTTAAGGAGTCCTTTGGTTCCTAGCTTATATTTCTGAGTTTCTAACCCTGGACCCACCAGTAAGCATGTGGCCCCCAGAATATGTTTGCAGTCGGGAGGAACATGGTCCTCCTGCCAGAACAATAGTCATACCTCGGCTCCCAAACGCCTTGGGAGTCGAACATTCCAGCTCCCGAACGATCGGAAACTGGAAGTGATTGTTCCGGTTTTCAAATGTCTTTTTGGAAGCCAAACATGCGATGGGAGCTTCCTGTAGCCAATCAGAAGCCGCGCTTTGGAAGTCAAACGTTTCAGAAGGCGAACGGACTCCCAGAACGGATTCTGTTCAACCGCCGACGTATGACTGACAGAATCATAGAATTCCGGAGCTGAGAGAGAACCCAGAGATAATCTAGTCCAAGGGTCAGCAAACTTTTTCAGCAGGGGACCTGTCCACTGTCCCTCAGACCTTGTGGGTGGCCGGACTATATTTTTTTTAAAAAAATGAGTAAATTCCTGTGCCCCACAAATAACCCAGAGATGCATTTTAGATAAAAAGACACATTCTACTCATGTAAAAACACATTGATTTCCGGACTGTCTGTGGGTTGGATTTAGAAGGCGATTGGGCCGGATCCGGCCCCCGGGCCTTAGTTTGCCTACCCATGATCTAGTCCAGGCATAGGCAACCTCGGCCCTTCCAGATGTTTTGGGACTACAACTCCCATCATCCCTGGCTAGCAGGACCAGTGGTCAGGGATGATGGGAATTGTAGTCCCAAAAACATCTAGTCGAACCCACTGCAACGCAACTGCTTCCGTATTTTGCGCTGCACTCAAATGTTGTGCTATCTTTCCAAAGGAACATCCCTGACACCCCCAAACCTTCCAAAAACAGGACATCACAGAAACTCTTGACGGCCACAAGAGGGGAGGGAGAGGCATGAATGCCGCCTCTGTCTCTTCCAGATGCTAAAAATCAGGCCAGCTCTAACTCCCCGCCTACCATGATTCCTGGGCTCCACCTTTTCTAGACAAGCCAGCACACACCTGGTTGGAATATACAGATATTTATATATTATGCAGTGCAGTACCGAAGGGAGTGACGAGATGTCACAATGGAAAAAAAATAAAAGCACACACAAATCTTTAAGCAGCGCCGTGTGGGAATCACAAAGAAAACAGGAAAGCACTAAAAATAACGAGCACACACAGATTTTTGCAGCACTGCACAAGCCAGGGGTCTAAATAAAACATTTCCCCGCCCATGCTGGAAAAATAAAGGAAGAGGAGGGTTTTGGGGGAAGGTGTGGTGAGGGCAAGATGCCGTGCGCAGGATCCGATCGTCCCAGGAGGGTTTCAGGTTCTCCCAACCCAGGGGAGAAGTCGGCAAGTCTTTTAAACAAGGCTCGGCAAATCTCCGCTCCCCAGATCTCCCGGGACGAACAATCAGAGGTTCTCTCCTCCGTGAGATCAAGCGAAGGAGCAAAACAAGTTGCCCCGGGATCCTGGGTCGCAGGTGGCGCGAGAAACACAATCCCTGCGACTCCCCTGCAAGGAACGGCAGCGGCTTTTAAGTTTCCTCTGAACATAAAGGCGACATGGTACACGAGTTCATAAAATTATGAACAGAATGCAGATTGGGTTTCCTCCATCCCTCCCAACGCTAGAACCCTGGGCGTCCGACGGAGCCGGTGTTCCAGTGCTCAGATCCTTCTCACTGGTGTCCCATAGGCATCTGGTTGGCTGCAGTGAGAGAAGGACGCTGGACTAGATGGGCCATTTGGCCTGGTCGCCAGCAGCCAGCATCTTCTTGCGCTCTTGTGGAACCTCCACAGCCAGAGACAGTCTGTCTGTATTCCTAGCTTCTTGTGGGTATTTTGCCACTGGGGGACTAGACAGACCACTGGTCCCATTCGGCAGTCCCTCATGATGCTCTTATGCGCAACTAGGCATGAGGCCACACAAGGGATGCCCAGTCGCCTTGAAACTGGCAAAACCAGGGTTACTTCCTGTGTCAAATTCCGAAGGACAGTGGACGCTCGGGTTGTGAACGTGATCCATGCAGGATGCACGTTCGCAATCCAAAGCGTTCGCAACCCAAAGCGGCTCGTCTGCGCATGCACGGGTTGCGATTCGGCGCTTCTGTGCATAGCGCAATTTAGCGCTTCTGAGCATGTGCGACCGCCGAAACCCATTCTGGTAGTTCCGGGTTTCGGCGGTCGGTAACCCCAAAATACGCAACCTGAAGCATCTGTAACCCGAGGTTATGACTGTTTCCCCTTTATCCTGAACAAATCATGTGTCTGTTTTGATTAAGCATTTGAGCAATACTCTGTTAAACCACTGAGCCTAGGACTTGCCAATCAGAAGGTCGGTGGTTCGAATCCCTGCGATGGGGTGAGCTCCCGTTGCTCAGTCCCTGCTCCTGCCAACCTAGCAGTTTGAAAGCACGTCAAAGTGCAAGTAGATAAATAGGTACCGCCTTGGCGGGAAGGTAAACGGCGTTTCCGTGCGCTGCTCTGGTTTGCCAGAAGAGGCTTAGTCCTGCTGGCCACATGACCCGGAAGCTGTACGCCGGCTCCCTCGGCCAATAAAGCGAGATGAGCGCCGCAACCCCAGAGTTGTCCGCGACTGGACCTAATGGTCAGGGGTCCCTTTACCTTTTCCTTCAATCAATTATTTCTTCCCTCCGTTTCCCCCCCCCCTGTTCCCTTGTGGCCCTGTTGAATACTGAACCACCTGTCTTTGAGCTCTACACACAGGAAGGTAGAGAACAGAGGAATCACAGGACGGTGGGTTTGGAAGGAACCCCAAACATCGTTGTCTCGTCTAGCCCAACCCTAGGAGAAAAGTAAGTTTTTAAGAAAGATGTAAAAAATGCAGTGGGTGAGATCTGGTTTCCAGCATTGCAATATATCACCAGCTAAACATTGCAATATACCAATATCTGAATACAGTGGTGCCCCGCAAGACGAATGCCTCGCGAGACGAAAAACTCGCAAGACGAAAGGTTTTTTTCATTTTCCAGTTGCTTCGCAAGACGAATTTCCCTATGGGCTTGCTTCGCAAAACGAAGCTTGCCCCCGCACCCCGGACCTCTTTTGAAGCAAGGGGCGGCGGGGAGAAGATTGTTTCTCCCCGTTGCCAGCCCCGCAATCTCCGGGGACAGAGGGGAAGGCGCGCGTGCGCCTTCCCCTCTGTCCCCGGACCCCTTTTGAACCAAGGGGCGGCAACGGGGAGAAGCGATTCTCCCCGCTGCCCCTTCCCTTGCTTTAAAACAGGTCTGGGGACAGAGGGGAAGGCCCGTGGTGCTTCCCCTCTGTCCCCGGACGGTCTCCATAGGAACGCATTGATTGATTTTCAATGCATTCCTATGGGAAACCGTGCTTCGCAAAAAGAAAAACTAGAAAGAAGAAAAAACTTGCGGAACGAATTAATTTCGTCTTGCGAGGCACCACTATATATCGCAATGTCTGAAATAAGGATGGAGTTATGTAGAGGCATTCACTGCATAGGACACAAAAACAAAAACACACACATTACAATTCGCGATATATTGCCAGGTCAAAAACTACAAAACGAATACAGTCATACCTCGGGTTACAGCCACTTCAGGTTGCGTTTTTTCGGGTTACGGACTGTTGAAACCCGGAATTACTGTAACGGGTTACTTCCGGGGTTCGGCGGTCGTGCATGCGCAGAAACACTAATTCGCTCTTTGTGCATGTGCCAAATCACAACCCACATGTGCGCAGACGCACCACTGTGGGTTGCAAATGTGTATCCCACATAGATCATGTTTCCAACCCGAGTGTCCACTGTATCAAGATATGGACTTCAAGCCAGTTTTGTGCATCCAGTCTAGCTCTTGCAAACCCATCAGTGGAGGTGTTTAAAGGGGGGGGGCATTTTTTTTGGAGAGGCTGGCCTTCCCCTCCGCACCACAAAGCTTTCGCTCCGCCATCGTAAGAGAGGACTAACAGAGAGTTGGAGGGGCAGCCCCACCCTGTTGCCCCTTCGCAGCCCTCATTCCCCAGCTGTTTTTGCAGGAGCGCTTGCAGCCCCCCGCCCACCCGCCCCAGAGAAATGCGATGCCCGCAATTTGGCTCAGGGCGGCTGTGAATGAGGCGTTTCATGCATGCTGTCCGTGCAGGAGAGCGGCCGACAGACATGCCTGTGTGCTCGCGCTCCTGAAAGAAAAACAACCATTTGCAGGACACGCAGATACGCTGCCGGTCTCTCCAAACAGGCTCCTAGCTAGAGCCAATCGGGAACTCTAAGAAACTGGAGAAAGGGAAAAAGAAACCCAGTGCCGTTTTCAAACTGGCAGCGCCGCTTTCGAAGGAGCAAAGTCTGCCATCTTGGTTCAGCCTGGCGCCCAGGACCATCCGAACGTAACTGTGCCATTCAGGGCAGTGCTAGAATTCCCCCAGGCGCCTGGCGTGTTTCCAGTTTCAAACAGGTGGAGGCCTCCAGGTGCTTCCTGTGAATGTCTTACCTGCCCACCCCCCCCAAAAAAACCCTGCACACATTCCACTTCTCTTTTCTCGCTTTCTGCACTAAGTTTTCCTAGAGCAGGTTTATAAATAGCTGTCTGCCTTGCGGCATGTCAGGTCTACCTCCGGGCAACGTTGAAGCTGGAAGAAGATTGGCACTCCCTTTTCTTTTCTAAGCTCTATGAGGTTGCTAGGTTGCTCTTGACCTGTCCCTAAAATAATATATATATATTTTAAAAATTGGCCAAAAAAATACTGCCGCCGTTCTTTGTCAAGCTTGAGCACTGCACTTTGTGGGGCAGCCCTTGGAGAGTGTCTGCGAATTCCGGGTGGTTCAGTTTAAGAAGGATGTGGACAAGCTGGAAGGTGTGCAGAGGAGGGAGACCAAGATGCTCAAGGGTCTGGAAAGCAAGCCTGATGAAGAATGGTTGAAGGAGCTGGGGATGATTAGCCGGAAAAGAGGAGACTGAGAGAAGACAGGAGAGCCAGCTGTTGCATGGAAGATGGAGCCAGCTTGTTTCCTCCTGCTCTGGAAGGCAGGACCCAAACCACAGCTTCAATTGACAAGAAAGGAGATTCTGACTAAATACAGTGGTGCCCCGCAAGACGAATGCCTCGCAAGACGGAAAACTCGCAAAACGAAAGGGTTTTTGGTTTTTTGAGTTGCTACGCAAGACGATTTTCCCTAAGGGCTTGCTTCGCAAGACGAAAACGTCTTGCCAAGTTTGTTTCCTTTTTCTTAACACCGTTAATACAGTTGCAACTTGACTTCGAGGAGCAACTCATAGCACGCGGTGTGGTAGCCTTTTTGAGGTTTTTGAAGACTTTGGTGATTTTTGAAGCTTTTCCAAAACTTTCCCGACACCGTGCTTCGCAAGACAAAAAATTCGCTAGACGAAAAAACTCGCGGAACGAATTAATTTCGTCTTGCGAGGCACCACTGTATCAGGAAGAACTTTCTGAATGTACCAGCTGTTTGACAGTGGAACAGGTTCCCTTGCGAGGTGATAGACTCTCCTTCCTTTGAGGTTTTTAAGTAGAGGCTGGATGGCATTCTCTGTCATGGATGCTTTAGTTGAGATTCCTACATTGCCTGGGGTTGGACTGGATGACCCTCGGGGTCCCTTCCAACTCTTAAGATTCTATGATTCTATGACAAGGGGCTCTGAAAACAGGGACTAGGCCATGACAACTGGGCTTTCCCTCCTTTCCTGGCTTGATTTTCGGTACAGTGGTACCTCTGGTTGCGAACAGGATCCGTTCTGGAGCCCCGTTTGCAACATGAGTAGAACGCAACCTGTGCGGGTCACGATTTGCCACTCCTGCGCATGTGCATGGCATCATTTTGAGCACCTGCGCATGCGCGATCGGCAAAACCCGGAAGTAACCCGTTCCATTACTTCTGGGTCGCTGCAGGACACATCCTGGAAGAACGTAACCTGAACCGAACGTAACAAGAGGTGTGACTGTACAGCGCAAAAGTATCTGAAGGAACAGATTCACCAAGAACCACAACTATCAATGGAAAGGAGTGGAGAAAAGATTTTGGAGGCTTCTTGGAAGAGCCTTTAAGTTGCTATTGGTTGACAACATAAATTCATCTTCTAGTGTGGTACCTTCCCCACTTTTGGAACTCACTGCCTATTGGCGCATTTGCTCGCTAAAACAGTTTTGTTTAGGTAATGCTGACATGTGATTTAACCTGTTTTTTCAGCTTTTCGGTGATTGTAATTTAAACAAAAACTCATCCGGGTCACTTCATTTATTAAACTTTGCTGAGGCGGCTTTACAAAACTCGGCGTGTGGGGGGCAGCTGGCTGGAGGTGTGGAGAGGCTTTCAAACTTTCGGCCGAGGAGTCTCTGCTGCAAAGCACCTGCTCCCAGGGAGCTGCCTTATAATACAGAGTCAGACCCTCTGCACTGACTGGAAGAGTATCAGAAGGCATCGGAACGATGTATCAGGAAGTTCGGGTTCCAAAGAACGTTCGCAAACCGGAACACTCACTTTTACAGAGTTCGGGAGCCAAAGCGTTCGACTTGCAAACCCGGAAGTGACAGTTCTGCTTTATGAACATTCTTTGGAACCCGAACATCTGACGCGGCTTCCGATTGGCTGCAGGACAGCCAATCAGAAGCCGCGCTGTGGTTTCCGAACGTTTTGGAAGTCAGACTTCCAGAACAGATTCCTTTCGACTTCCAACGTATGACTGCATTATTCTCACCAACTGCACTGTTAAGGTTCCAGACCTGGCAGTTCTAACAAACCGGGAGAAAAGTTAGTCCTTACCAAGTTAGTCTGTCTAATTTAATATTGTCAACACTGACCAGCAGCAGCTTTCTCCAGAGTTTTGGGCAGGGAGCCTTCTCAGTGCTACCTGGGGAGATAAATGGGACCCTCTGGACAGGGCGAGAAACTCAGATATAGAAGTTAACCGCCAAATGGCACCTTAAACCTAGGTTACAGTCGCCACATTGAACTGTCTAGGCATCATTCTCTCCCCAATGAAATAATAGTAATCAGTGCTTTTTTTTCTTTAAAAAAAATGTTTAGGGGTACAGTCATACCTTGGGTAGAGTCATACCTTGGTGCTTCGGGTTGTGCAATTTTGGGTTGCGCACCGTGCCCTGGAATTACTCGAACGGGTTACTTCCGGGTTTCAGCACTTGTGCAGAAGTGCTAAATCACACTTTGCGCATGCGCAGAAGCACAAATCGCAACACACACATGCGCAGACGTGCTGCTGCGGTTTGCAAACGTGCCTCCCACACGGATCACGTTCGCAACCCAATCGTCCACTGTACTCTTGTTTTCCTACTCATATTGAAATACTTAAGATTCACAAAATGTTTAGGGGTATGCATACCCCTGTGTCCCCCCAGAAAAAAAGCACTGATACTACTACTACTACTACTACTACTACTACTACTAATAATAATAATAATAATACAGTTGTACCTTGGATTCCGAACGTTTTGGCTTCCGAACACCACAAACCCGGAAGTGAGTGTTCCAGTTTGTGAACGTTCCTTGGAACCTGAACATCCAATGTGGCTTCCGCAGCTTCTGATTGGCTGCAGGAGCTTCCTGCAGCCAATCGGAATCTGCATCTTGGTTTCCGAACGTTTTGGAAGTCGAACAAACTTCTAGAATGGATTCAGTTCGACTTCCAAGGTACCACTGCAATAATAAAATTCCACTTCTATACTGCTTTCATTTAAAATTCAATACCTCCTTTCTATATTACTATATAGAAAGTGGTTTATGAGCCGAAGAAACCACTGGACAGGCAGCAAAGATCACACACCTAGTAAGCACCGGATCCGAGACAAAGTCACAATAACTTTAAAGAATAAACAACTTACAGAAAACAAAGCAATGTCAAATAAAGAAATATTAAACAACCCGTTAGAATGTAATAGTAAAATGTAAAACGCTTTTTATATTAAAGGGAAAAAATAACAAAGCAGTTGACAACACATTAAAACGTCAAATCAAACAACCCAGAATAAAATAAATCCAGGCTTCCAGTAAAATATTTCAGATCCCTTTCTCAGGGACATTGGCTTTCCTCCCAGTGATTTACCTACAGTGGACATTCGGGTTGCGAATGCGGTCCATGCAGGATGCACATTCGCAACCTGCAGCACCCGCAACAGTGCGTCTGCGCATGCGTGGGTTGCAATTCAGCACTTCTGCGCATGTGCAAAGCGTGATTTAGTGTTTCTGCGCATGCGCAACCACCAAAACTCGGAAGTAACCCGTTCCGGTACAGTGGTGCCTCGCAAGACGAAAAGAATTGGCGGATTAGCGGATTAGCGCTATTAGCAGCTTTTAGCGGCTTATCTGCTGATCGGATCAGCTGATAAGCGGCTTAGCGGCTTAGAAAGGGGGGGGGAGAGGAAAAAAACCAGCAGGAACTCACAAGACATTGTCTTGCGAAGCAAGCCCATAGGAAATTCGTTTTGCGAAGCACCTCCAAAACGGAAAACCCTTTCGTCTAGCGAGTTTTCCGTCTTGCGGGGCACTCGTCTTGCGGGGCACCACTGTACTTCCGGGTTTCGGCGGTCTACAACCCAAAAAAACGCAACCTGAAGCGTCTGTAACCTGAGGTATGACTGTACTTAATTTACAGAGCTGCCCCATAGCAGGAGGACTCTAGGAAGGCAGGGTGGCGTAGTGGTTAGAGTGTCGGACAAGGACCTGGGAGATCAGAGTTCGAGTCCCCACACAGTCATGAATCTCACTGGGCGACCTTGGAGTCTCAGTCACAGTCTCCTGGCCCACCTCACAGGGTCGTTGTGGGATGAACTGAGGAGGGGGGTGGACCATGGACTCCTTGGAGAAAAAGCTGGGAGATAAATGAAATAAACGAGCTCTTCTGCTTATCTGCTTAAGAAAGCTGGAGGGGGCAGCCAGGTGGAGATGTTAGTCGCTAGCCTGGCCCCCAGAAAGATCTCCATGCGGTTTAATGTTTTAATGTGTTGTCAACTACTTAAAAATGAAAGTAATAATAATACGTACCATTGCAAAAAGAAAGAGAAAAAGATGGTGCCTGGACATTCTGTTGTGGCGACAACAAGCTAGGTTTAAGGTGGCATTTGGAGATAAGCTAATATATCGAGAGGGATGCGGGTGGCGCTGTGGGTTAAACCACAGAGCCTACGGCTTGCCGATCAGAAGGTCAGCGGTTCGAATCCCCACAATGACGGGGTGAACTCCCGTTGCTCGGTCCCTGCTCCTGCCAACCTAGCAGTTCAAAAGCACGTCAAAGTGCAAGTAGATGAATAGGTACCGCTCCAGCGGGAAGGTAAATGGCATTTCCGTGCGCTGCTCTGGTTCGCCAGAAGCGGCTTCGTCATGCTGGCCACATGACCCGGAAGCTGTACGCCGGCTCCCTCGGCCAGTAAAGCGAGATGAGTGCCGCAACCCCAGAGTCGGCCACGACTGGACCTAATGGTCAGGGGTCCCTTTACCTTTACCATATCGGCGTTTTCAACCCTGTATCAGCTGATGCCACAGAACTAGAAGCAAGTCACTGTTTCCCATGCGCAAGTGCTTTTAAGCTAACCACCGTGGAGCAGGAGATTCTCATGCGCCTCTCAGACTGAGCCTACCTCGCAGCGTTGTCAGGAGATTTAAGAACCACGGCGAAACATAAGCAGTGGGAAGAGGCTTAGCTGATGGGAAAGGCTGTAGCTCTGCCCCCACCTTCCTGTTTAAAACTACAAAAACCCTGAGGACTAGAGTCTTAACTTAATTTTCAAAGGAAGTGGTGTACCTCAGTGGTAAGAGCACTTGCTTTGACTGTAAAAGGGCATTTGCAGGCTCAGCTGGCAGAGGTCCCTTGCCTAAAAGCCCAGAGGGCGGCTGCCAGTCGGTGCAGCAGGTGAATGGTTTGACTCTGTCAAAGGCAGCGTGGTGTAGGGGTTAAGAGCGGTAGACTCGTAATCTGGTGAGCTGGGTTCGAGTCCCCGCTCCTCCACGTGCGGTTTTCTATTCTTCCGTGTAATGCAAATGTTGTAGCCCAGGGTTGTGGGTTCGAGTCCCACACTGGGCAAAAAGATTCCCGCATCGCAGAGGGTTGGACTAGATGACCCTCGTGGTCCCTTCCAACTCTATGATTCTATAAACAATTTCCCTTAGCCTGCAAGGGAACAAAGCAAAACTTCTCCAGTGTCTTGTCAAGCTGTTTAGAAAAAATAAATAAAGATTCCTAACTGAACACGACTGGCCTCATAAGCCAACCCCTTCTTTCCCAAGTTCCTAAACACCACATTTTATTTTTGAAACTGTTTCTCGGCATTTCACTCGCTAGGAGGAGGAGGGAGGGGGGAATCCGATGTATTTCCTGGTCAAATGTTCTACTGCCAGAAGGATTCGCACGCTTTGGTTTATCCGTTCCAGAAAGGCCTCGCCAGAATATAACAAGACCCAAGATAGTGACTTTGCAAACACAGTTCCGGGCAAATAAATCAGGGTTTTTATATATACAGCCTGCCTAACAGATTGCTTTAAAAACCTGCCACGAAGACACTTTGCACGCACACACACGAAGCAGAAACATAACAGGTTAGTGCTTGGGAAATAAAATTATAGAGAGAGCAAGAATCACTCCAAATGGGTGGTCCCCTTCGCTCGGAGCGCCGCAGGCCTGCCCCCAGAAGGAATTCCTCCCTATTCCCCCATCTCCAAAACCCACGAGACATTTTGATTTTTGACTGTCTGGGGGCAATTTAGGACGATAAGCAGAGAGAGAGAGAGAGAGAGAGAGAAAGAAAGAAAGAAAGAAAGAAGAGATGTTCCCTGCATAAAAAACCCCAAGGATTCAAAATCCCTTTATGTGTTTCACATCAAAACACTTTTTTTGCGGGGGGGGGGGGGGTTGGGAAGTGGCAGGATGAAGAAAAGATGCAAATAAAGGAGGGGTTCTTTGCTTTAATAACAAAACAAAAGACTTGCTACAGATAACAGAAGGTTCCCAAGGGGGGAGGAAAACAAACCAGTATTGCAACAGTTAGATTTTCACTTTTTCTTTCTGCAATTTGGGGGGGGGGGGCGTTTGCTACTAAAGAGGGATGAAAGAAAAAAGACAAGGCCTGGTCTGAGATGGGTGGAAAAGAAAATGAGGTGGGGGTTTGCCAAGCTGGGGGTTAAAAGGCACTCAGCCTCAGCTGCACTGACCCTCATTCTCTCCCCCCCCCCCCAAATAAACTCCCTTTTTTTGCTAAAGGTTCCTTTCATTTCCTCCTTTTGTCTCCCCCCCTCTCTTTTTCCCTTCCTTTTCCACGAACACACCCAAGCTATGATGTTGCTAACCTACTGTTTTGGAAAAAGGGATTTTTGTGGGGGGGGTTTGAAAAAGAAGCCCAGTTCCCACAGGGAGGAAAGGGGGGAAAATGATAAAAGCAGGCTCAGAATAACTACTGTTTACCAGGAATTCTTTCTTTTCAGTTGCAATCATCATCATCATCATCATCTCATTGCTGTTTCAAAATATAACCCTCCAAGTTAGAAACCACCACAGTTCAGGAACCACTTTCCTCCGCTCTTCAAATTGGGGAAGAAAATTTAAAAAGTTTTTTTTTTGGGGGGGGGGAGGGAGTTTCCCAAAAAAAGCACTGAAAATACAATACAGCTTAAGCACTGCTCTTTGTCTTGCAAAACGAAAGAAAGAAGACAAGGGAAGTTAAGAGCAAAACAAATAAGTAGGCCTAGGTCACGATTACTTCTTTTTAATAATTTTTTTGGCGTAAAGAAAAAAAGGGAGAACAAGCCTCTCTTCCAATTCACACAAACACATGGTCTCTGTCCCACACAACCAAAATCCACTTTTTTTAAAAAAACTGGTCCATCTCCCCCTTTAAAGTTGGAAAGGCTTGTGGAAAGGAGGTGGGTGTTTTATGAAATTCCCTCCAGCCTAAATGCAAATCCACCCCCCCCCTACAAAAAAATTAAAATATAAAGGGGAGGCTGCGAGGGTGCTTTATTTATTCCTTGGGTGGGAGAGAGAAATTGGGGTGTGTGGAGGAGAGAAATGCAACAGGGCCCCCCCTTTTTTCCAAGTTTAACTCACACCCAGCTAAGCCTCCTTCCTTCTCCCCCCTCCCACCACCAGCAGCCCCCCCACCAATAAATTCCTAATAAAATGTCTATCAATGTGTTGCAATAGGGCTGGATCAATGTGCAAAAAGATTAAGACCCCCTTGGCCCCCAATGCAGCTTCCTCTTTCCTACCCCCTCGAAAAAAATTTGCATTAATGGTTCTTTTTCTGTCCCCCCCCCCAAAAAAATTGCACCTATATAAAGCAATGCAAATGGGGGGGACTGGGCAGAACCCCCCCCTCCAAAGCAACAATTCAGCCCTTCCCAAATTAACCCCCCCCCAAAAAAGACTCACCTGGCTTTCTCCCCCCTCCCCCTGGCTCCTCAGGGGTGGGGGCCCCCGGGCCTGCCCCCCTCCAGGCGCCCCATTTGGCGCTCCGCTCTCTTTCAAGCTCTTTCGCCTTCTGAACAAGCCAAGCAGGGAAGGGACGCCAGCGGCGTAAGGCCCGGCGGCGCTCTATGGCGCTGACGTCACGCCGCCGGCGCAAGCCGCCTTGGTGAATCCGGGGCTCCGCTCCGGAGCTGGCTTAGGCGACTCGGGCTCGCTCGCTCGCTGGCCCTCCAGGGGGGGCCCTCCGCGCAGGCGCAGAAAGGGGCGGGCGGGAGAGGAAGAGGAAGAGGCCGGCGGGCAAAGAGGGGAGAGAGCGGTGGTGCTCTGAGAGACACTTCCGGGTTCCCGTTGGGTGGGAGAATCGTCCATGTGCGGGGCAAAAGCTGGACCATTCGGCCTTTGGAATAATTCCTTTTTTTAATAAATATTTATTGAAATTTTCATGTTATTACAAAATGAAAAAGAAAAAATACAAAAATAAAAAACAGTTAAAAACAATTCCAACTTTTTGTCACTTGTCTTTCGTTAACTTATTTCCCGGACCTCCTCATACCTCCCTTTTTTGTATTCCAATTTAAATTTATTTCGTTCAGCAATTTCTTTCCCTCCTTCTTACACCCTAGTCATTAATCTGAATGTATATTTCTGATAACCTTAAATTTTAATCTATTTAGAAAAATCCAATTTTTTCCCCATACTCTTTTAACCTTTACAGCTAGAAACCACAACCTCAATCCAACATCATTCTAACATTCATTAATTTTACAATATTTCTGTAGATAGTCCTTAAATTTCTTCCAATCTTCTTTCACCGTCTCTTCCCCCTGGTCTCGAATTCTGCCAGTCGGCCTTTGGAATAATTCCATGGAATAAAACCCATATGTAACTGGGCTTCTTTTACCCGCCTAATCTTATGGGTTATTTTTATTTCATTTTTTAACTTCCATCTCTTGTCATAGAGTCGTCTCTTATTTATTGAATATTTGCAAACAAATTGCAAACAGATAAGAACATGGGCAGGAACATTATTGCAACAACCTGCAGTTTCGTAGGAGTGTATATTTAAAGTAAACGAATAAATGAACAAATTTAAGTTAATCTGGAGGTGCAGGAAATGTTAAAAAATAAATTTAAGGAACGGCAGAAAGAAGGGGAAGGAAGTCGAGTTTGTAAATGTTAAAATGACTGTAAAAGTATTGAAATGCATAAACCTGGAAATAAATAAATAAATAAATAAATAAATAAATAAATAAATAAATAAATAAATAAATAAATAAATAAATGTCTCTTGTTATTTATTGTTATCTCCCTCCCCCATCTCTCTCTTTATATGTGTGTGTGTATATATATATATATATGTTGTTAAGTTGTGGGTGAACATATCAGACGACACAGCGATTCTTCAAAGCAGCTCTTTATTTGTAAGCTGGAACAGAACTGAACAGCAAACAGCTCAGCCGGCATGCTTTTATAGGCAGCCGGCTGTCAACATTGGAACAACAACAACCCAGGGTTTCCTGCCTAAATTAACTGACATGGACCTGAGTGAAAACTATACACACACACACAATACTCCTGGTGGCCAGGGGGAGAACTTCAATACATAACATATGTTGCTCTTGTTGTTTAGTTGTTTAGTCATGGAAGGAGAGTCGACCGCCTTCCAAGGGATTTTCCTCCCGCTGTCAAACAGCTCTTGCTGTCAGAAAGTTCTTCCTGGAGTCGGGATCTCCTTTCTGGTCACTTGAAGCCAGGGCTTTTAGATAGATCGGTTGGATAGAGTGTGGTGATAGCGTTAGCGATAACAATAACAAGAACGGTAATGATAACGATCTTATACCCTGCCCATCTGGTCAGGCCTCCCCAGCCACACTGGGCGGCTTCCAACTGGAGAATAAAAGCACAATAAAACACCCAACGTTAAAAACCTCCCTAAACAGGGCTGCCTTCTTATGTCTTCTAATGCCGCCGGCCCCTGAGATATTGACAGGGCTGCAGGGTGTGGCTCTCATATCCATGTCCGGAGGGACAGGGAGCAAAACATCTCTCTCTCCCCTTTCCCCACCCCATGCAGAATGGCAAGGGGTCTGTGCATCCGGCTGGGAAGAAGGTGGTGGGAGTGTGGAGCCCAGCCAGGAGCTGGCTGTGGGCAGGATCCTTGCACTGCCGGGGGTTGGACTAGATGCCCCTTGGCACCCCTTCCAACTCTGCCATGCTCTGATTCTCTCGAGCAGCTGATGGAATGGGCGGGGGAGCAAGATGCAAAAGAAAGGGAGGCACAACCACACCCCCCACCAGCCCCCTCTGGCCTGACCCACAGGGGCCTCATCCCAGCACACATTGACCCCCCTGGTTTTATTTTTCTTCATTCAGCTGCCGGACAACCCAGCAGCCTGGCCCCTGTTTGCCAGCTGATGTCACAAAGTGCTGCTTTGCAAGCAAGCCTTATAATGCCCTGCAAGGGGGATGCCTGTCAGATGTTGGTGAGAGATTTGTTGAGAACGATGAATGCTGAAGGTAGGAGGCCCAGAGGAGAAGAGGGGCATATTATTATTATTATTAGCGTCACCAGTCACTGGCGCACGGGGCTTGGCTCCTTGGCTTGACTTGTTGACAGCTGTCGATAGCTTGCCAGGTCCCTGCCTCTCAGCAATGCAGCTGTGCAGAATTAGCCCCTTTTCACGCTGCAAGAGCCCCAAATGGATGGTGTGTACACAGCCTTTGGTTTTAAGGGAAAGGCTTCTGTCGAGCTACAGCTTGCACGGGGCAGGAGCCTAGTGAGATTTGTTTTTTATTATTTCTTTGCACCATCGCTGCATGTGACTCTTGATAAAAAGCAAAGAATTCCTTCCAGTAGCTCCTTAGAGACCAACTAAGGGCCTTCTCGGTAGTGGCGCCCGCCCTGTGGAACGCCCTCCCATCAGATGTCAAAGCGATAAATAACTACCTGACATTTAGAAGACATCTTAAGGCAGCCCTGTTCAGGGAAGTTTTTAATCTGTGATATTTTACTGTATTTTTTGTTTCTATGGAAGCCGCCCAGAGTGGCTGGGGAAACCCAGCCAGATGGGCGGGGTACAAATAATAAATTATTATTATTATTATTGGTATGAGCATTTGTGTGCATGCACACTTCTTCAGATACCTTCAGATGTCTGCATGCACACGAAAGCTCATACCAATAACAAACTTAGTTGGTCTCTAAGGTGCTACTGGAAGGAATTTTTTTATTATGTTTCAACTATGGCAGACCAACACTGCTACCTACCTGTAACTAGAACCTTGACAAAAAGGTCCCTGCCCCGAGGGGCGTACAATCTTTTGTATGACACAGGGAGGGAACAGAGAATGGTTGAGGTTCAGGGTGGATCCTGAGTCCTCCTGCGACACATAAGTCAGAGTCTCTGAGTTTAGACTCTGGGATTCCCAGACATTTCCCCCTCAGCCCCCCCCTTCCCCTTTTCTGCAATATGGCAATGGAGGTGATGCTATTACAGTTCCAAAGGGAATGTCAAGCAGGGAGGGAGGGGGAAGAGAGAGAAGATGGAAGGAGGCTTGGAAAGGGAGTTTGAAGGGGGGGCAGGTGAGAGTCAGTTGAGAGCGGTGGGTTCTAGAAGGCGGCACGGGGGGGGGGGGGGCTGGAGCTGAGCTGGACTGAGAAGCAGCAGAACAGCCACCATTGCTGTCAGGATGTGGCGGTTCAGTGATGAAAGAAGGGGGCGGCAGGAGGAGTCGCTTTGTTCAGGTGAGCCACGGAGCCAGGGCTTGGCTTCTACAGAAATGGTACCTCAGGTTAAGAACTTTGCTTCAGGATGCTTAGGATGAGGACAGAAATTGCGCAACGGTGGCATGGCGACAGCGGGAGGCCCCATTAGCTAAAGTGGTACTTCAGGTTAAGAACAGTTTCAGGTTAAGAACGGACCTCCAGAATGAATTAAGATCTTAACCCGATGTACCACTGTACTGCTAAAGCCCAGATGCCTCACACCCCACCTCCAAGCTTCACAGAACTGGGCTATGCCTGATATAGTCTCCCAAAGCAACTTGTTATTGTTGTTTAGTCATTCAGTCATGTTTGACCCCCTGGACCAGAGCACGCCAGGCACTCCTGTCTTCCACTGCCTCCCACAGTTTGGTCAAACTCATATTAGCAGCTTTGAGAACACTGTCCCACCATCTCGTCCTCTGTTGCCCCCTTCTCCTTGTGCCCTCCATCTTTCCCAACATCAGGGTCTTTTCCAGGGAGTCTTCTCTTCTCATGAGGTGGCCAAAGTCTTGGAGCCTCAGCTTCAGGAGCTGTCCTTCCAGTGAGCACTCAGGGCTGATTTCCTTCAGAATGGAGAGGTTTGATCTTCTTGCAGTCCACGAGACTCTCAAGAGTCTCCTCCAGCAACATAATTCAAAAGCATCCATTTTTCTGTTTCTTTATGGTCCAGCTCTCTTATGGTCAGCCTTCTTTATGGTCCAGCTCTCACTTCCATACATCACTACTGGGAAAACCATAGCTTTAACTATACAGACCTTTGTTGGCAAGGTGATGTCTGTGCTTTTTAAGATGCTGTTCAGGTTTGTCTTTGCTTTTCTCCCAAGGAGCAGGCGTCTTTTAATTTCATGACTGCTGTCACCATCTGCAGTGATCATGGAGCCCAAGAAAGTAAAATCTCTCACTGCCTCCATTTCTCCCCCTTCTATTTGCCAGGAGGTGATGGGACCAGTGGCCATGATCTTAGCTTTTTTGATGTTGAGCTTCAGACCATATTTTGCGCTCTCCTCTTTCACCATCATTAAAAGGTTATTTAATTCCTCCTCACTTTCTGCCATCAAGGTTGTGTCATCTGCATATCTCTGGTTCCTCTGCCCCTTCGAAATCCAGCTTGCACTTCTGGGAGTTCTCGGTCCACATACTGCTTAAGCCTGCCTTGTAGAATTTTAAGCATAACCTTGCTAGCGTGTGAAATGAGTGCAATTGTGCGGTGGTTGGAGCATTCTTTGGCACTGCCCTTCTTTGGGATTGGGATGTAGACTGATCTTCTCCAATCCTCTGGCCAATGCTGAGTTTTCCAAACTTGCTGTCATATTGAGTGTAGCACCTTAACAGCATCATCTTTTAAAATTTTAAATAGTTCAGCTGGAATATCATCACTTCCACTGGCCTTGTTATTAGCAGTGCTTTCTAAGGCCCATTTGACTTCACTCTGGCTCAAGGTCAGCAACCACACTACCTGGCGTATACGATACATCCATTTCTTTCTGTGTATTCTTGCCACCTCTTCTTGATGTTTTCTGCTTCTGTTTGGTCCTTACCACATTTGTCCTTGGTAATCTTTGAATGAAAAGTTGCTTTCACATCTCCCATTTTCTTGATCAGATCTCTGGTTTTCCCCATTCTATTGTTTTCCTCTATTTCTTTGCATTGCTCGTTTAAGAAGGCCCTCTTGTCTCTCCTTACTATTCTTTGGAAATCTGCATTCAATTTCCTGTATCTTTCACTATCTCCCTCGCATTTTGCTTGCCTTCTCTCCCCCACTATTTGTAAGGCCTCGTTGGACAGACACTTTGCTTTCTTGCATTTCCTTTTCATCGGAATGGTTTTCGTTGCTGCCTCCTGTATACCGTATTTTTCGCCCTATAGGACACACTTTTTCCCCTCCAAAAATGAAGGGGAAATGTGTGTGCGTCCTATGGGGCGAATGCAGGCTTTCACGGAAGCCTGGAGAGCGAGAGCGGTCGGTACGCACCGACCCCTCTCGCTCTCCAGGCTTGGCGGACCTCTCCGCAAGCAGCGGGAGCGCTCCCGCTGCTTGGGGAGAGTTGCCGGCATCCCGAAGCCTGCGCGCGCTAAGATCAGCGCGTCCAGGCTTCGCGGACCTCTCCGCAAGCAGCGGGAACCAGCGCTGGGCTCCCACAGCTTGCAGAGAGCTGCCTGTTTGGGGGCTGGGGTCGGGGGAAGCTCGGGCCGCCCCAGCCCCGCGCCTGGGGGAAAATAATTTTCCCCCTTTATTTCCCCCCCCAAAAAACTAGGTGCGCCTTATGAGACGGTGCGTCCTATAGGGCGAAAAATACGGTAATGTTGCGAGCCTCCACCCATAGTTCTTCAGGCACTCTGTCCACCAAATCTAAATCCTTAAACCTGTTCCTCACTTCCACTGTGTATTCATAAGGGATTTGACTTAGATTGTATCTTACCGGCCAGTGGTTTTTCCTACATTCTTCAGTTTAAGCTTGAATTTTGCTATAAGAAGCTGATGATCTGAGCCACAGTCAGCTCCAGGTCATGTTTTTGCTGACTGTATAGAGCTTCTCCATCTTTGGCTGCAGAGAATATAATCAATTTGATTTCGATGCTGCCCATCTGGTAATGTCCATGTGTAGAGTCGTCTCTTGTGTTGTTGGAAAAGCGTGTTTGTGATGACCAGCTTGTTCTCTTGACAGAACTCTATTAGCCTTTGCCCTGATTCGTTTTGATCTCCAAGGCCAAACTTGCCAGTTGTTCCTTTTATCTCTTGACTCCCTACTTTAGCATTCCAATCCCCTATAATGAGAAGAACATCCTTCTTTGGTGTCATTTCTAGAAGGTGTAAGTCTTCATAGAATTGGTCAATTTCAGTTTCTTCAGCACCAGTGGTTGGTGCATAAACTTGGATTACTGTGATGTTGAAAGGTCTGCCTTGGATTCGTATTGAGATCATTCCATCATTTTTGAGACTGCATCCCAGTACAGCTTTCACCACTCTTTTGTTGACTATGAGGGCCACTCCATTTCTTTTACAGGATTCTTGCCCACAGTAGTAGATATAATGGTCATCCGAACTGAATTCGCCCATTCCCGTCCATTTTAGTTCACTGATGCCCAGGATGTCAATATTTATTCTTGCCATCTCATTTTTGACCACATCCAGCTTACCAAAGTTCATGGTTCTTACATTCCAGGTTCCTATGCAATATTTTTCTTTACAGCATTGGACTTTCCTTTCGCTTCCAGGCATATCCGCAACTGAGCATCCTTTCGGCTTTGGCCCAGCCGCTTCATCAGCTCTGGATCTACTTGTACTTGTCCTCCGCTCTTCCTCAGTAGCATGTTGGACGCCTTCCGACCTGAGGGACTCATCTTCCAGCGTCATAACTTTTATATGCCTGTCTTCTTTGTCTATGGAGTTTTCTTGGCAGGGATACTGGAGTGGCTCGCCGGTTCCTGCTCCAGGTGGATCACGTTTGGTCAAAACTCTCCACTATGACCTGTCCATCTTGGGTGGCCCTGCACGGCAGAGCTCATAGCTTCTCTGAGTTATTCAAGCCCCTTCGCCACGGCAAGGCAGTGATCCATAAAGGAACCCAAAGCAACTACTCTATTCCAAACTTATTCACTTTATTATCATGCGTTGGCAAAAGACTGTTCTGAATTTGTAGGGGACACCTCTAAACTCTAGAAAGAAAGAAATGGTAGGATGTGGAAGATTTGGAGTATTCAGGGAAAGGCACCTAGCAGGCTTCAGCTTGCACGGGGCAGGTGCCTGGTGAAATTACTTTCCTATTATTTCTTTGCACCATCACTGTGCGTGACCCTTGATCAAAAGGTCCCTGCCCTGAGGGGATTACAATCTTTAATAGGACACAGGGGGGAACAGAGAAAGGTTGAGGTCCAGGCTGGATCCTGAGTCTAGGTCTCTGAATTTAAACTTTGGGATTCCCGGACATTTCCCACCTGTAACCTCTTCCTCTGTTTTTTATTTTCCTTTCTGTCTCCTAGGACATAAAAGACTCCTGAGGCGCCCGAACCTGAGGGAGGCTGGAGGGGCACCACCTCTGGAGATTGTGGTAGGTTAATTCCATGGGGAATCCATTCCCCACATGTGCAGGGAGGTCATGGCGCTGACCTGAGTGAAACAGGGCTGGGTTGGGGGGTTGCAGTCCCGTCTCGCCCCAGCCCCTTGCTCCCCTCCTTCCAAGCCAGGGGTCAGGTGCCCAGGCAGGAGCAGGCTGGCAGCCTGTGGTGACGTGGGCATGGGCAGCCTGGCCGGGGTGCTTGTTCTGCCCCCCTAGAGAGTACAATGTCCTTCTTCTTTTGCAGGGCCGTGGTTTGGGCAAACAGCAGCAGCCCAGCGGTGCAGGAAAAACCAGCCAAATCCGGAGGTATGTTGTGACCTTGTGTGTCCGGGGAAGTGTTTTCCAGTGATCCCAGGCCGGATTTAGAGATCCTGTACTTTTATGAAGAGGGTTTCTCTCTGGTCCAGGCAGGGCCCTAGCTAGGGGGTGGTGAGGTGGGCCCCTGCCAGGGGTGCAGGTGAGGGGTGGGGCACAAAATCAACTCCAAAATTTGTCCATCAACATGTCTAAATATAGAGGTGATAATAATGAATATTATCACCTGTATATTTATTTGGCTCCAACTCCTCCAAGCAATCAGACTAACAGAACTTCTTTCTTCCTTAGGCGAGAGGCCCGCCAGTGCGAGGGGGGAAAGGCTCCCACTTTAGGTAAGTGGAAATGCCAACAGAGTGCCCCATATTTTAGGAATGCTTCTTTCCTGTGTCCCCCCTCCCTCATGCGCCAGACTGGGATCCAGGCGCTTGCTGATTCCTCCATTTCCTTTGCAGGGAGGGAGCCTTTCCCCAACATCTACTTCGCACTGGCGAAATCCCTGGAGGGACGTGGTGAACGTGGCGAACATCAGGTACTGGGACAGAAGGAAGGAGTCCTTGTGGGACGTCTTTTGGGGGGTCATAAAAATGGGGCAGTAGCTTTTCATCCGCCCCTTCTCATCAGATATTTTCTGCTTCCTCCACAGGACCACACCTCCAGGGATGAGGCTCCAGCACCTGCTCCCGGGATCAAAAATGACAGAACATCGCGGCGGTTCCCAGAGCCTGAGCCTGATCCTCGCCTGCCTCACCTTCCCTCGCTTCTCCGTACGGGCATGGCTCCTTCCTGGCCTCGCTTGGCGCAGAAGCAGCAGCCAAGGTTTCCCCCCATCAAAAACGCCTCCAGGGTGATTCCGGAAGCGGGGGAGACTTTGGCTGCTGCCTCTGTGCCAGGCAGGTCGGGAAGGAGCCCAGACGCCCGTGCGGAGGAGTTCAGGGTGGGGCAATTAATAAGATCAGGTAGGAGGAAATGCCCCCTTTCCAGGTCCCCACCCTCCTGCCCCAGACTGGGGCTCGCGTAGCTGGGAGCCGGGCGCCGGCTGATGTCTCCCTTTGTATTGCAGCGAGGAGAAGGCTCAGCCTGGGAGCCGCCGCATCCCGGGAGGGTCTGGAGCCGAGACAACGGCCTCTCGCCTCACAGGTAAGGGGACAGGGGGATTTCATCGCTTTGCCGCTCGCGATTTGCGGGCTTGGGCGGCGCGGGCAGGTGGCACGTCGGAATGTCACCCCCTTCAGGATGGCACCTGGGGCAGCCCGCCCCCCTGCCCCCCAACGGTACACCCCTGGCCATAAACAGGATTCGAGCCCAAGAGCCCTCTGCTCACCTGGGACTTCTTGAAGCCCCATCCCTGGTCGTTTGGTCTGTGACAGACCATTCACACATTCAGGGATTCCTTCTTTCTTGCAGGGTATGGCTCCTGCACCGCTGCGGCTGCTGCTGAAGCCCCCTCCCCGCAAATAATACAGGTAAGAGGAAGAAGGGAGAATTTGTACGGAGCGGGGAGAACACCCTGCTCCAGACTTCCAGACCAACTCTCTGACTTAAAATCATGGCGTTCCTACGAGAGTTGGTATCAAAATAACATGGAAGCAGTACAGAAACGGATAAGGCGGAGCTATAGCTGATAAGGAATGCAGTGCTCAAGGTTTGGGCAAGGAGGACAGACCTGGGCTAAAGCGGGTCTTCTTCTCCCACAAGCCAATAGTGTTGCCCTCAGAGAAAAGAAATAATAATAAATTCTAAGTCTTTTCCGCAGTTTAACTCTGCGCTGTGTGAATAAGTTGTTTCTTTTTCTCTGTCCTGTGTCTCCCAACATGCAGCTTCACTGAGTGTCTACGAGTTCCGGTGTTAGATATTATATGTAAAACTGGGGTTGGTTTTACAGCGCAACCCATCACCAAGGGATTCAGTGTCCCCTGAAGTACATTAACAGGATGGATGGAGGCAGGAAACAGTTGAATCAAGGCAGATCTTCGTTTCCAGTTGCAACAGAGTCCCCCCCCCCCTTTGCTGGAAAGTGAGAAGGGACCCCCCCCCTGCAACAAAGGTATGTAGCAGATTTTAAAGACTTTAGAAATTGCCCATCTCCTTAGCCAAAGACCACCCAAAATCATTATTGAATTTTAGTGTTTTGTTGGAAGCCACCCAGAGTGGCTGGGGAAACCCAGCCAGATGGGCGCGGTATAAATAATAAATTATTATTATTATTATTAATCATACAAGCATCACAGAAAGAGGTGGTTGTTGTTGTTTAGTCGTGTCTGACTCTTCGTGACCCCCTGGACCAGAGTATGCCAGGCATTCCTGTCTTCCACTGCCTCCCACAGTTTGGTCAAACTCATGCTGGTCGCTTCGAGAACACTGTCCCACCATCTCGTCCTCCGTCGTCCCCTTCTCCTTGTGCCCTCCATCTTTCCCAACATCAGGGTCTTTTCCAGGGAGTCTTCTCTTCTCCTGAGGTGGCCAAAGTATTGGAGCCTCAGCTTCAGGATCTGTCCTTCCAGTGAGCACTCAGGGCTGATTTCCTTCAGAATGGAGAGGTTTGATCTTCTTGCAGTCCATGGGACTCTTGAGTCTCCTCCAGCACCAGAATTCAAAAGCATCCATTCTTCGGCGATCAGCCTTCTTGATGGTCCAGCTCTCACTTCCATCCATCACTACTGGGAAAACCAGAGCTTTAACTATACGGACCTTTCTTGGCAAGGTGATATTCCTGCTTTTTAAGCTGCTGTCTAGGTTTGTCTTTGCTTTTCTCCCAAGGAGCTGGCGTCTTTTAATTTTGTGACTGCTGTCACCATCTGCAGTGATCATGGAGCCCAAGAAAGTAAAATCTCTCACTGCCTCCATTTCTTCCCCTTCTATTTGCTAGGAGGTGATGAGACTAGTGGCCATGATTTTAGTATTTTTGATGTTGAGGTAGTCTACAGAAAGAGGTAGTCTACAGCAAAAATTTGAGAGTGTAGCTTGTCTCCTGTTCGTCAAGATACAGTGGTACCTTGGTTTTAGAACAGCTTAGTTTATAAACAACTTGGATTAAGAACACTGCAAACCTGGAAGTAGGTGTTTTGGTTTGTGAACTTTGTCTTGGAAGCAGAACATGTCGAGTGTGTTCCATTTGTAAATTGAGTCCCCTGCTGGTATGGGAAAGCACGCCTTGGTTTAAGAACACTTTGGTTTAAGAACCGAATTCCAGAACGGATTAAGTTCATAAAAGAAGGTACCACTGTACCTGATAACACTTATTGATAGAATTATTTAAAGAAATATTATGGCACGGTGAACTTGCAAGTGGGATTTGAGCTATGAGCAACAGAAGTAATTAGATTACAATACTGTGGTTATGATTTAATAGCTATTAAGAGAGGAAGGGGGGGAAACAACAACTCCATGGAAAACAGGTTGGGAAGTTGATAAAAATAAGAGAAAATATGAATTTGTGTTTTGACTGCATATGTGAAGAATGTTGAAACTTAACAAAAGAGAATTGGGGGGGAAGCAGACTCTGCTCCTCATGATCTTGAACAAAGAGATGGTTTTAAGTGGAAACCTGCGACGGGGCCTTATTATACAGTCAGACTGCTGGTCCCATCTGGATCAGTACTGTCTACACTAATCGGCAGCTGCTTTCCAGGATTTCAGATGAGGGGCATTCCCAGTCCTGGCAATGATCAGTTTGCACACGGGACCTTCTGGAAGGCAAGCAGGTCTTCTGCCAGTGAGCTACCCAAACTCCACAGGATAGAAAGTTGAAAAAGTGTGAATTGCTCGCTAATGCCCGTTAGAAACTGTGCTTGCAATTCTTGATTTGGGACTAAGCCTATGGTCCAGGGATACGGGTGGTGCTGTGGGTTAAACCCCAGAGCCTAGGACTTGCCGATCAGGTCGGTGGTTCGAATCCCCACAACAGGGTGAGCTCCCGTTGCTCGGTCCCTGCTCCTGCCAACCTAGCAGTTCGAAAGCACGTCAAAGTGCAAGTAGATAAATAGGTACTGCTCTGGCGGGAAGGTAAACGACGTTTCCGTGCGCTGCTCTGGTTCGCCAGAAGCGGCTTAGTCCTGCTGGCCACATGACCCAGAAACTCCCTTGGCCAATAAAGCAAGATGAGTGCCGCAACCCCAGAGTCGGCTACGACTGGACCTAATGGTCAGGGGTCACTTTACCTTTACCAGGGGGATTTACTTCCAGAGAAGCATTCCTTATACAATTTTTAAATTATCATTTCTTTGCACTCTTTTAAGCATCTGCTAATTAAAAAAAAAAAAATTTAAAACCATTCTTTTAAATCCCATTTAAAAACAAGCAAACCTTGGTTTACTCCATCAGCAAAGTTGCCCCCCTGCCAAAAAAAGCTAGAAGGTGTGCAACAAAAAGAAATGTCTCATTCTGCCTGCTTTACTTAACACTAGGCAAAATTTTGCATTCTCCACTCTCGTATGGGAGGCGTCCCATCGGATCCCGGTGTAATGGCTGCAGGGAAATCCTCGCTTCTTTTCTTTATCTCTTTCCTTTTGAGGAAGAGGCGGAAGAGACGACGTAAAGTGGGAGGGGCTGGGAAGGAAATAAGGTTTTGCGGCAACAAGGCGGGGGAGGGTGCTTTGCGACAGTGTCGGGACTTACGGCAGCTCGTTAACCCTTTCCGTTCCGGTTGATTTTTCCAGCTCCTTCCTATAGCAGTTTGTTTTTCTATTGATTTAGGAATCCTCTAGGTTAGATTACTGCAACGCGCTATCTGAATTATGAATCACAGAATCATAGAGTGGGAAGGGAGCCCTAGGGTCATCTAGTCCAACCCCCCTGCAATTCAGGAATCTTTAGCCCAAGCTGGGGCTCGAACCCACGACCCTGAAATTAGATCTCATGACAGTTTGGAAGCTTAAGCTGGTGCAGAATTTGGTGGCAAGACAGTTTGAGCATATTGCACCGATCCTGACCCGATTGCACTGGCTGCCTATCGGCTTCAAAGTGCTGGTTTTGACCTATAAAGCAATAATAATAATAATAATAAATTTTTTATTTATACTCCATCCATATGGCTGTGTTGTCCCAGCCACTCTGGGCAGCTTCCAACATATATAAAACCGGTGAGACATCAAACATTAAAAACTCCAGATGTCTTCTAAAAGTTGTATATTTCCTTGACATCTGACAGGAGGGCATTCAGCAAGGTGGGTGCCACCATTGAGAAGGCCCTGTGCCTGGTTCCCTGTGTTAACGGAGAAATCTGAGGGCTCCCTTGGACAAAAAACAAGGACACCAGCCAGGAATACCAGAGCAAAACAGCGGCCAATAGGCTTGGTCTTTATTGAAGACTGGACTCCTACCTGCCACCAGGTGGAACAAGATGGAAGCCCCGAACAAAAGAGAACCCAAACTTTTATTAGCTGCTAATCCCCATGTTACACCCCCCCCCCCAACTACATCACGGTTACATCATGAAAGGGGAGGTCTGGTGGCAGGAATCTGAGCATCCTGGACCCTGCCCCATGGTTCCCCTTGCCCTCCACCAAACACCCATCAAGTGTAACAAAAAAGATATTTACATTTCCCTGTTTCCCAGCCAAGTTCATCACACCCTTTTGTCTTCATCTGGGTTTGTTATTTCTGGAATGGCTACCTGCCTGGCACTCAGGTATCAGGATGCCAGGGATTATCACTCAGGCAGAGGGGCTGCTGAGTAGCTGAGCTCACATGTCTATATGAATTTCTGAGGTTTTCCCAGTGAGCCAGTACAGAGATACATTTATCAGTGAATTCTTACATTTGGTATCATGCAGCAAAGGCCCTTTGAATAGATAGGAAGAAACCGTGATGAAGTGTTTTGTGGGGACAAATCACAAAAGTCACAAAAGTGATTGTGCTGGTTTTGATAGTGGGCTGCATGTGCATGATATCTGCTGGAGGGGCAACACCCCCCCAACCTATACATAAATTCCTGCAACACCTGTAACCTCACTTTATTAATCAGCCCAATATTAATATTAATCAATCCAAGGCCTGGTTTTCACCTGGTGCCTAAAAATATGTAACGAAGGCGCCAGGTGAACCTTCCTGGGGAAAGCATTCTAGAAACACGGAGCCTCTACAGAATTCAATGTGCATTAAGTCCGTCTTGGAAGCTCAGTCAGTAGAGCATGAGGATCAGAATCTCAGGGCCGGGATTTGAGCCCCATGTTGGGCCAAAGATTCCTTCATCGCAGGGGGTTGGGATGGATGACCCTCGGGGTCCCTTCCAACCCTACCATTTTATGATTCTGTAAGTATGTAGGTGGACTGGGCTGTCAGGATCTAGAGGACTGGTGTTACTGGGAGACCACTAATTCTGGGGTTCTCTGTGTGCAGAAGTATGCCTATCTGAGTTTATGCTGAAATGAGGCTGTATTTTAATGTTGCTTTTTAATCTTGTTTTTAAGTTTTATTTCAATCAGTTGTTTAATATCTAATGTTAGCTGCCCTGAGCCTAGTCTTGGCTGGGGAGGGCAGGGTATAAATAAATTATTATTATTATTATTATTATTATTATTATTATTATTATTATTATTATTAATTCACCCCACAAAGGGATACACACCTTCCAAACTCTGGGTGTCTCTGTCCCCATAGATCCACATTCTCTGAATGAGGCCACTCAAAACCTCCCCACTTTGAACCCCTTTTCAGTGTGCGTGTGGACATATCAAATGCCCCCCCCCATTATTTTTCCCTCCCCCCTCAAAACTAACCTCGTGGTTGTTTTATTTTTAAGCAGAATCACATTTGTCCCATTCACACTTCACACTTTTTTTTTTTTTTACAGTATGGGAAATGTCCTTTCATGTATCCTTCCCTCGAAAGACTTTTCATGGATACAGAATCATAGAATCAAATAATTGTAGAGTGGAAGGGACCCCAAGGGTCATCCAGTCCAACCCCCTGCAATTCAGGAATATTTCACCCCACCTGGGGCTCGAACCCATGACCCTAAGACAAACTTTTGTAAATAAAACATAAATACCCCTCTCCAAAACTTATATCTCTCTGTCTCAAGTCTGTGCGTTTTCAAAGTGAACGCTTACTCATACAGCGTATCTGGGATATTTCATTTATGTTATGAACTTTATCGAGCTGTCACATGGTATGGATTTTTTTTTTTTTAAAGCACCGTATCTTATCTTATTTGCCTTATGAACTCTACCTAGCTAGGAAACGGCACTTTTAAAGCAAACATTTATTGGCACTGCACACCCCCAATATATTTATCTGGATATTTACAGGAGTAGTTTGTAAGATAAACTATACCACATATAAGATAGCGTATGTTTAAAGGAAGCAATAATTTATACTTCCTTGTGTGCTCTCTCTATTTGGCTATAAATAAATAGTTTATATGTATTTTCTATAGTTAAGTCTTTTACCTCTGTCGTCAGTACATTTTATTTTATTGCTAGGGTTAGTAGCTGATGCAAATAAGGATTTTTCTGATTCTGATCCTAAATAATTTATAAGATAAACTAGCTTATATTTATAAGAACATTAAGGTAAGATAGCATGCTTTATGTTGAATGGAAAATATATATTGTGCATTTGGCCTACCCCGTGATATAATAATAATAATAATTTATTATTTGTACCCCGCCACTCTGGGCGGCTTCCAACAAAGATGAAAAATACACTAAAATGATACAGTGTCTCTGCTTATAGCACTTACGTGTATTGTGCTATAGATAGATACTGTAATATATAACTCGTTTATAAGGTAAGCTGTCTATAACTATATAACTATTTCACCCAGGAAGGCAACTCTGCCATCGTCTTCCATTATCTTCTTCTTCTTCTTCTCAAGGAAAAATTTCACAACCCTCATTTAAATACATGCAAAACAACAACAGCAACACTGAAACAGACTGAATTGATCTTAACAGAATTAAAATTGAAGCCTTAGAATTAAAATGCAAGGAGATTGCAATAAAAAGGTGGCCTTTTGTTAATAGCGGCGTTTGCGAGCTTATTGTGTTTTAAAGGAAACATTTGGTATTTGCACTGCTAATTGCAATGAGAGATATAGATAAAATTCATTATAATAAATGTACATATATATTTTAAGAGAGACGGGCAAGTAGATGTGCTTTTAAACGGACATTTATATTTTATATATTGCTGTGTAGGGGGAATGGACAAGCCTGCGTCTGTGTGCTTTCAAACTGACATTTATATTTTATATTATGAGGGAAAGGCAATGCGCCTGTGTGCTTTCAAATGGATATTTACATATTATGGTATATATTGTGTATAGATGGGCAAGTCTGTGTTTGTGCGCTTCCAAACTTAACATTTATATTTCATATATTAGAGAACAAGTCTGCGCCTATGTGCTTTTAAACTGATACTTATATATTATATAGTGTATCTCTGAGATGAGATTTTATATTTTGTCTTAGAGAGAGGGACAGGCAAGTCTTGACCTGTGTGTTTTTTAACTGATATTTATACAAATATATCGAGAGAGGTCTGCACCTGTGTGCTTTTAAACTGATATTTACATATTATATAGTGTATCTCTCTAGAGAGATGAGATTTTATATTTTATATTAGCGAGATGGACAGGCAAGTCTGCGCCTGTGTGCTTTTTAACTGATATTTATATATTATATAGGGTATCTCTCTAGAGAGATGAGATTTTATATTTTGTATTAGAGAGAGGGATAGTCTGCGCCTGTGTTTTTAAACTGATATTTATATAAATATATCGAGAGGTCTGCGCCTGTGTGCTTTTAAACTGATATTTATTTATTATATAGGGTATCTCTCTGATGAGATTTTATATTTTATATTAGAGAGGGACAGTCTGCGCCTGTGTTTTTTACCTGGTATTTATATAAATATATCGAGAGATCTGCAGCTGTGTGCTTTTAAACTGATATTTACATTATTATATAGGGTATCTCTCTAGAGAGATGAGATTTTATATTAGAGAGAGGCACAGGCAAGTCTGCGCCTGTGTGCTTTTAAACTGATATTTATATAAATATATCGAGAGAGGTCTGCGCCTGTGTGCTTTTTAACCGATATTTATATAAATATAGCGAGAGAGAGGTCTGCGCCTGTGTGCTTTTTAACAGATATTTATATAAATATAGCGAGAGAGAGGTCTGCGCCTGTGTGCTTTTAAACTGATATTTATTTATTTATTATATAGGGTATCTCTCTGATGAGATTTTATTTTATATTAGAGAGGGACAGTCTGCGCCTGTGTGTTTTTTAACTGGTATTTATATAAATATATCGAGAGGTCTGCGCCTGTGTGCTTTTAAACTGATATTTATATATTATATAGGGTATCTCTCTGATGAGATTTTATATTTTGTATTAGAGAGAGGGACAGTCTGCGCCTGTGTTTTTTAACTGGTATTTATATAAATATATCGAGAGAGGTCTGCAGCTGTGTGCTTTTAAACTGATATTTACATTATTATATAGGGTATCTCTCTAGAGATATTTTATATTAGAGAGGGACAGTCTGCGCCTGTGTGCTTTTAAACTGGTATTTATATAAATATATCGAGGTCTGCGTCTGTGTGCTTTTAAACTGATACTTATATATTATACAGTGTATCTCTCTAGAGAGATGAGATTTTATATTTTATATTAGAGAGAGGCACAGGCAAGTCTGCGCCTGTGTGCTTTTTAACTGGTATTTATATAAATATAGCGAGAGAGGTCTGCACCTGTGTGCTTTTAAACTGATATTTACATTATTATATAGGGTATCTCTCTAGAGAGATGAGATTTTATATTAGAGAGGGACAGTCTGCGCTTGTGTGCTTTTAAACTGATATTTATATAAATATAGCGAGAGAGACGTGAGGAGGTCCGTCTCTGAGGCGACCTTCCCCGCCTTCTCTTCTCCTGAGGTAATACGAGAAAAAGGCGGGCTGGCCTTGACTCCGCCCCTCGCCCCGCCCCTCCGCCGCGTCGCCACGTCCCGCCTTCCCGCCTTCCGGCCTGCTCTGAGGCGCAGCGTCGGCGTCGCCTGGCAGGGGAAGCCGGGCCTGGCGAAGGCCTAAGGCGGCGTCGGCGGGCAAGATGGCGGAGTCCGGAGGGGCCGAAGCCTTCGCCTCCGCCGAGCGGCCGCCCACGCCCAGCGTCGCCGGGGGAGGCGGAGGGAGCGGCGGCGGCGGAGGAGGCGGCGGCAGCAGCAGCAGCAGCAGGTGAGGAAAGAGGGAGGAGGAGGGAGGAGGAAGAAGAAGCGCCCGCTCTTGATGCGGGAACTCCCTGCACTTGACTATTTGGTACCCGTTATTCTTGCTGCTTTGCTTTCCTGGCAGCACATCATTTATTAAGATTTTTCTTTATATTTTTTAGCGCTGTTTTTGCTGTTATTGCCATGCTTAGTGCATCGGTTATGTTCATTCTACATTATTTGTTATTATCATAGCATTTAGCATATCGTTGTTGCTGTTATTTCGTTGTTATTCTGCGTTATTTGTTGCCATCATCCTATTTAGTATAGAATTGTAGAAGTGGGAGGGACCCTGAGGGTCATCTAGTTCAACCCCCTGCAATGCCCAGCGTGGGACTCGAACCCACAACCCTGGGATTAAGAGTCTCGTGCTCTGCTGAGCTGCCCCAGTCTTTGGGGTATCATTGTTGCTCTTTTATTTTATCACATGCATATCATTATTTTGCAGTATGTGTTGTTGTTGGTTAGAGCCTGGTGCTGGTGATGTCAGGGTTATGGGTTCAATCCCCGTATGGGGCAGCTGCATATTCCTGCATCACAGGGGGTTGGACTAGATGACCCTCAGGGTCCCTTCCAACGCCACGATCCTACAATTCTGCAATTTATTATATCGCTGCTATTCTGAATTTATCCTGTTACTATCATTACTATTTTATATCACTGATCATTATTATATTTATATCATTGTCACGGTTTTATTTTATCATATGCCTTGCATAATTCTTTTATATTGTTATCATATTGATTATATCTTTGTTAGTTTTATTTTATTGTGTTCCTATCATTGTTATTTTACGTTTATTATCCTTATCATTGTATCATTGTTACTGCTTCATTCCTATCATTATTACTTTATATTATTTTTTTTATCACAATATATTTTTGTTGTGTTGTTGTTATTTACTGTGTCTAATTTGTGGCTGGGGCAACCCAGTCAGATGGGGCAGCGTATAAATAAATTATTGCTATTATTAATATTATTATTAGTACTACTACTTCTATTTTATTTTATTTTAGTATGCTACATTTATTGTCATTTTGACCATCGTGGTTGTATCAACCACAGAATAGTAGTAGGTGTTGTAATAATAATACAGTGGTACCTCTGGATGTGAACGGGATCCATTCTGGAGCTCCATTCGCATCCTGAAGCGAATGTAAGACGAGTCTGCACATGAGCGGGCTGCATTTTGCCGCTTCCATGCATGCGCGTGACGTCATTTTGACCGTCTGTGCATGTGCGAGCGGCGAAACCCGGAAGTAATACACTCTGTTACTTCTGGGTCACTGCGAAGCGCAATCCGAAAATATTTAAGCTGAAGTGTATTCATCCCGAGGCATGACTGTAATAATAATAATAATAATAATAATAATAATAATACAGTATATAAACTCCCCCTTTCTAAAACACGGCCCATCAAACAGCATAGAGTTATATAATTGTAGAGTTGGAAGGGATCCCTAGGGTCATCTAGTCCAAACCCCTGCCATGCAGGAATCGTTTGCCCAGTGTGGGACTCGAACCCACAACCCTGAGATTCAAAGTCTCGTGCTCTACCAACTGAGAGGTATACCCCCCACCACTCGACGATTCAGCTGAAGAGTTCTGACAGGTATTACAAGTAAGCTTGTTGTAGGTAAGTTCAAGTGCTTTGTTAAATGGCTGTGTGTATTTTGCTAAAAAATGAGCAAGCTTTCCGGTTTCACAGAGTACTTCTTCAGGCTGGATGTTGGAGGTGGAGATAGTTGTCCTCGACCACGTTGCAAAAGCCCCAGTCTCTTTCTTGAGAGACAGAACACAGGAAATGGCCTTTTATATCCCAGGTCAGATAATGAGTCGATTTCGCTCAGGGTATTGCCTGCTCTGTGTTGATCTGCAGCTGGACTGTTGACATCAGGCAGACACCTTCCCTGTATTCTTTCCGGCACCTGCTTAAAACATTTTATTCTAGGCTAGCCTATCTAGACAAGTAGATGATGATTTAGAGAGAGAACGCGCTACCATTTGTTTTAATCATTGTTTAAATATTTTTAATACCTGCCTTTTTAAAAAAATTGACAGTGTTTAATGTTTTATTTTATATTGTTGTGAACTGCTTAGAGCTTCCTAGTTTTTTAAAACAAATGATCAAGTGGTATATAAGTTTTGTTTAGTAACAACAACAACAACAATAATAATTTTTATTGCACCCTGCCCATCTGACTGGGTTGTCCAGCCACACTTCCAGCATATATAAAAACATAATAAAACATTACACATGATAAGACTTCCTACTACAGGGATGCCTTCAGGTGTCTTCTAGGAGTCTGGTAGTTATTTATCTCCTTGACATCTGCTGGGAGGGTGTTCCACAGGATGGGTGCCACTACTGAGAAGGCCCTCTGCCTGGTTCCCTGTAGCCTCACTCCTCACAGTGAAGGAACCACCAAAAGGCCCTCAGTGTCTGGGGTGGAGACGCTCCTTCAGGTATACAGGGCCGAGGCCGTTTAGGGCTTTAAAGGTCAGCACAAAACTGAGTTGTGCTCTGAAAAGTACTGGGAGCCAGTATAGATCCTTTAAGACTGGTGTTATATGGTCCCGGCGGCCACTCCCAGTCACCAGTCTGGCTGCTGCATTCTGGATTAGTTGTCGTTTCTGAGTTACCTTCAAAGGTAGCCCCACGGAGAGTGCATTGCAGTTGTCCAAGTGGGAGGATAGCTAGGGCACGTACCAGAGGAGATGGGTCTCATTCTGATCTGTATTTGCTCCTAAGCAAGAGTGAAAACTTGCAGCCTCCTAACTCAGGCCAGTTGTGCTTTAGCTCTTAAGAGACCCTGAGTGTCCTGCATTCCTGATTTGTCAATTTAAAACATATTGGTGGACATAAAAAAACCCACACGCCTGCCAAAGGGGAGACTCTGCGGGACTTAAGTTTTAGCCCACCACTGGCCTATAGGGCTTCAAATATCCTTTCCAGATGTAAGGATCTCCTCACTCTGCACTTGCTCAAGAGAGGTGTTGTGCTCTTGTTTTGTACGGCGGTGAAAGATTTGAATTGTTTCAGTAACCATGGGTACCGCTAATTTATCTGAAGGAGGCTGACTGTATTATATGTATATATGCTTTTTTAAAAAATTCTAATTGCCATTTTAGAAGCGGAAAATGTGCCTTCTGTGCAGGCATGTAACTTGAGGCACTAAGTGAGCAGCGTTTAGTAGAATAGCATTAGGTTTTAAGTATCCTTAATGCTTCCCTCCTTTATTTTCCGGTTTGTGTGCCTGGGATAAAGTTTTAAGACTCTTCTTCTTCTTCTTCTTCTTCTTCTTCTTCTTCTTCTTCTTCTGCTGCTGCTGCTGCTGCTGCTGCTGCTGCTGCTGCTGTAGTACGAATCCAGAATGATGGATCTTGTGCTCATCAAAGCATTTGATGAAAAAAAGTTAAGGGTCGTGGGCTAGGATTAGGATTATTTTCCACATACACACAAAATGTGCATTAAGCCAAGCCACAGTTCATTCTACCGAGCAGCTGGGAGAACTCAGTCAGTAGAGCTTGTGACTCTTAATCTCGGGGTCATGGGTTCAAGCACCACCTCTGGCAAAAGATTCCTGAGTTGCAGGGGGTTGGACTAGATGACCCTAGTGGTCCCTTCCAACTCTATGATTCTATAAACAATTTCCCTTAGCCTTCTTTCTGCTTCTGCACATCTCCAATCAAAAGGAGTCGGAAAGAATAGCTTGTTCACAAACGGCATCGTAGCTTTGTTGTACCTTAATGGGATCATTTCAGTGCTGATCTGTCTTATGAGTTTGTTCTGTTTAGGATTTTCTGTGCCTCCTTTCAGCCACAAAGGCTCCATGGGGGAAACACAAAACAGTAAGCAGTGCACAGTACAGTAAAATCAATAGGATACGATTAATAACTGGGAGGGGAAAATGGACACATCACTACTGTAATACCATCCAACAGCAGCAGGGAGGAAAGAGGTTTTTTTTAAAAAAAATATTTTTATTAAACAATTTTAACAGAACAACTTATCAAGAGTTAATTGAAATGGGGTGGGCCATTCCTCTGTAAGGGATGAAAGTTAAGATATAGTGATAAGGGGGATCTGGTCCTTTCTTTTTCTGTTTCTTCTTACTTTAGTTTCTTTCTTCTCTTTACTGTATTTCCTGTAGATTGGTTTGTTTCTTTTACTGTGTTTCTGAAAACTTCATTTAAAAGTCCCCCCCCCCAAAAAAAAATTAACCGGGCATCAAATTTCATTTTGGGTGCTAGGAAGGGACATGGCATGGCAGAGTGTGTGTGAGAGAGAGAACTGAGTGTCCTGCTTATTTTTTTACTGCCCCCTGTCAATTACCTCAAGGAAATGTGGCCCTCCCCAGAAAAAAAAGAGTTCCCCTTCACTGAATTAAAACAATCCAGAAAAGATGTTTACCATGTGCCTAAATCAGTGCTTCCCAAACTTGCGCTTCTCAAGCTGTTTTGGACTACAACTTCCATCATCCCTAGCTAGCAGGACCAGTGGTCAGGGATGATGGGAATTGTAGTTTAAAAAAAAGCTGGAGACCCAAGTTTGGGAAACCCTGGGCACTAAATTCTCCAGAAAAGAGGAGGCCAAATGGACCTTCTAGGAGAGAAGGTTCTGGTAAGGATTACAAAACAGCTAGCCGATGCAAGGGGTTGTGGATGTCCCAGCATATTCAGATGTGCAGCGGGAGAGATTTGGGAGCCCTGCTTCCTGCTTCCAAGCCCTAGTCCTGTGAGCTAGCCAGGGGCACCTCACCTGGACGCTGTCACAATGGCCACTTCAGCCCAGCTCAGGGGGCAGGGGGAATCCATCTGCCTCAGCTGGCAGCTGCAGTTTGCTTTCATGCTTCTCATGGCACCCAATGCTGTTGGTCCCAGACTGATCAGGTAAGGTGCCAGAATGATAAGTTGTGGCTGAATTGTGAAAAGACCCCTGCTTGCTCTTTGGTTGAAGCAGGCTAGGGAACCAAGCTTTACTTAGGAATCTATTGGGATATCTGCCCTATACCAGGTTCCTCCAGCTCAAAATCATCTACACCGACTGGCAGTGGCAGTTCTAATAAGAATAATAATAGTAATAGTAATAATAATTTATGTATACCCCTCCCATCTGGCTGGGTTTCCTCAGCCACTCTGGGCGGCTCCCAACCGAATATTAAAAACAGAGTACAGCGTTAAACGGGATGCGGGTGGCACTGTGGGTTAAACCACAGAGCCTAGGGCTTGCCAATCAGAAGGTCAGCGGTTCGAATCCCTGCGACGGGGTGAGCTCCCGTTGCTCGGTCCCTGCTCCTGCCAACCTAGCAGTTCAAAAGCACGTCAAAGTGCAAGTAGATAAATAGGTACCGCTCCGGCGGGAAGGTAAATGGCGTCTCCGTGTGCTGCTCTGGTTCACCAGAAGCGGTTTAGTCATGCTGGACACATGACCTGAAAGCTGTACGCCGGCTCCCTCGGCCAATAAAGCGAGATGAGCGCTGCAACCCCAGAGTCATCCGTGACTGGACCTAATGGTCAGGGGTCCCTTTTCCTTTACCTTACAGCGTTAAACATTAAAAACTTCCTTAAACAGGGCTGCTTTCAGATGTCTTTTAAAAGTAAGATAGCTGTTTATTGCCTTGACATCTGATGGGAGGGTGTTTTACAGGGCAGGTGCCACTACTTCTCCAGGTTTTCAGGCAGAAGTTTTTGCCAGCTGTGGCTGGAGACACCAGCAAGTGAACCAGCGACTCTCTGAGTGCAAGGCAGATGTTCAGAATAGACCACTGTGTTCTGCCTTGGTCAGACCACACCTGGAGTCCTGGGCACCACAATTTAGGAATGATGTCGACAAGCTGGAAGTTGTGCAGAGGAGATGATCAAGGGTCTGGAAATCAAGCCTTGTAAGGAATGGTTGAAGGAGCCGGGTATGTTTAGCATGGAAAAGAGGAGACTTAAGAGGAGATAGAATAGCCATCTTCAACTACAGTGGTGCCCCGCAAGACGAATGCCTCGCAAGACGAAAAACTCGCTAGACGAAAGGGTTTTTCGGTTTTGCGTTGCTTCGCTAGACGAATTTCCCTATGGGCTTGCTTCGCAAGACGAAAACGTCTTGTGCTTTTTTCTTAAAGCCGCTTGAAGAGGCGCCGTTGCGACGGACTGTGCCTCGCAAGACGAAAAACATCGCAAGACGAAAAGACTCGCGGAACGAATTATTTTCGTCTTGCGAGGCACCACTGTACCTCAAGGGCTGTCAGATGGAAGATGGAGCAAGCTTGTTTTCTCCTGCTCCGGAGGGTAGGACCTGAACCCATGGCTTCAAGTTACAGGAAAGGAGATTTTGAGTAAGCATCAGGAAAAACTTCCTGACAGTGAGAGTTGTTTGACACTGGAACGGTCTCCCTGGGTTGCTTGTGGACTTTCTTGGAGCTTTTTAAGTAGAGGTTGGATGGCCATCTGTCCTGGATGCTTTAGCTGAGATTCTTGCATTGCAGGGGGTTGGACTGGATGACCCTTGGGGATCTCTTCCAACTCTACACTTCCAGGAGGGCATCATAGACCTTGTGGGAGAGGGGATGCTGGGCGCGATGGGCCTCCTCTGGCCTGATACAGGCGTGCTGCCGAGCTCTGCCCGCCTTCCTGCGGCCCTGATTGTGTCAGTTATACAGGCCAGCAGTTTGAAAGCCTCTCTCTCTTGTTTCCTCTTTCCCCCCATATCACCCCCTCACCCTCGCAGCATGGCAGACAAGAGCAGCACTTTGAAATGCACTTTCTCCGCCCCGGGCCACAGCGCGACCCTCCTGCACGGCTTGGCCTCCCTCCGGGCTCAGGCCCAGCTGCTGGATGTCATCCTCACCATCAACAACGAGGTCTTCCAGGTCCACAAAGTTGTCCTGGCTGCCTGCAGTGACTACTTCAGGTGAGAGACCCGGAGTAGTACCCCCTCACCTCTGCTCCAGCGTTAGGAGCTCAGATAGTAAAGGTAAAGGGACCCCTGACCATTAGGTCCAGTTGCGGACGACTCTGGGGTTGCAGCGCTCATCTCTCTTTATTGGCCGAGGGAGCCGGGGTACAGCTTCCAGGTCTTGTGGCCATTTACCTTCCTGCCGGAGCGGTACCTATTTATCTACTTGCACTTTGACGTGCTTTCGAACTGCTAGGTTGGCAGGAGCAGGGACCGAGCAACGGGAGCTCACCCCATTGCGGGGATTCGAACGCCAACCTTCTAATTGGGAAGCGCTAAGCTCTGTGGTTTAACCCACAGCGCCACCCACGTCCCTGGAGCTCCAATATGGTACCTTAAACCTAGCTTACGGTTGCCACAACGGAATGTCTCTTTCTTTTTATAACAATTTTATTGAAAGCATTTTTAAAAACATATTAAACAATAACACTGAAACTCATTTATAAGAAAATACAGAACACTATTGTACAGAAAAGAGAAAGAGGAAAAAAGAATAGACTTGAAGAATAACTGAAAAGACCCTTTATCACATTTATATTGTGCATATCTTATCATTTACCCACACTCCGAAAGGCAGGCTCCCCCAGCTCTCACCTGGGTGCCTACCTCCTCTCCCAGTCTCCCACCCTGACTGAGATCCTTTTAAAAAAAACACAAAACAATTTTATTGAAAGTTTTAAAACATATTAAACCACAGAGCCTAGGACTTGCCGATCAGAAGGTCGGCGGTTAGAATCCCCACAATGGGGTGAGCTCCCATTATTCGGTCCCTGCTCCTGCCAACCTAGCAGTTTGAAAGCACGCCAGTGCAAATAGATAAATAGGTACCGCTCCGGTGGGAAGGTAAACAGTGTTTCTGTGCGCTGCTCTGATTTGCCAGAAGAAGCGGCTTAGTCATGCTGGTCACATGACTGCTGCATGTGCTGTACGCCGGCTCCCTCGGCCAATAAAGCGAGATGAGCGCCGCAACCCTAGAGTCGGTCACGACCTAATGGTCGGGGGTCCCTTTATCTTCCCTTTAAGAGCAGGTGAAATAAAGTGCTCCACAGAACACATCTTCACAGAGGTGTGGCGATAGACGTGAGTTTAAAAAGGGGGCTTATAGAGTTTCGTGGAAGAGGAGCAAAGAGGCACCTGTGGCTCATTAGCTGTGATGTTTAGGAGCGTTACCAGGAACATTTTGGCCCAGCCTCTGCGGAGGTCTTCTGGCATTGTGTAAACTTCCTGGAGGCACCTGATTGCTGCAGTGGCAGGCCGTGGGTTCCATAGGGTTGTGCGGCTGCCGCAGTGGGAACTGTAGTTCAGAGGGCACCAGGCTGGGGAAGGCTGAATCCCACGGGCCTCTGCTCTGATCTAGCAGGGCGCCGTCAGACCATATATCACCGGTCCTAAAGGATCTACACTGGCTTCCAGCATGTTCCCAAGCACAATTCAAAGTGTTGGTGCTGACCTTCAGAGCCCTGAAGGAGTGCCTGCACCCCCATTGCCCAGCCCAGAGACTGAGGTCCATCTCAGAGGGCCTGTCTTTTGGCGGCTCCCTCACTGTGGCAAGTGAAGTTACAAAGAAGCAGGGAGAGGGCCTTCTCGTTGGTGGCACCCTCCCCGTGGAACGCCCTCCCATCAGATTGTCAAGGAAATAAAGAACTATCTTGACTTTTAGAAGGCACCTAAAGGGAAGTTTTTAATGTTTGCTGTTTTATTGTGTTTTCAGTATTTTGCTGGGAGCATCTCAGAGTGGTGGGGCAACCCAGCATATTATTATTATTATTATTATTATTATTATTATTATTATTATTATTATTATTATTATTATTATTATTCCTTCAGCTGTGCTCCCGCTTCTGAGCCTGGCGACTCACCCCTCCCCACCCGCACAGCGGCTTGCTTTGCATTCCCCCTTCAGACTTGATATCTGGGGGGCTTGGGAAAACTACCACCACCATTGGGGCAGAGGATCTAGGCTCAAAGCCTTTGCCACGTCCCTGCTGGGTGTGTGTGTGTGTGTGTGTGTGTGTGTGTTGTTCTGAGCATATAGAAGTGGCGAGTAAGAGCCCCAATACCCATCTCCCACACTGGCCACTCGGTGCTTGGAACTGACCACCATTTCTCCGCCTTCTTGCAGCTGCTGGTGTTAACACCCTCCTTGCTTTTTTGGCTACCTTCTGAGATTTGTGTGTGGGTTATTATTATTATTATTAACTTTATTGGCGTTAGTTTCCCTAGTAACATCAAACCCCAGAGGTTTATTGCTCTTCCTAACAGGCGAGTGAATTTTCCCAAGAGCTTCTTTGATAACTTGGGTATGTAGAGGATCTAGTAGCATGTTCCTCCGTTTTTGTCCCCCCGCCTTGCCCCAATTTAGGTTCAGATCAAGGGGGCAAGGGAGAGGCGGCTCTGAAAAGCTTTTCGCCTCTTCTTTCTTTAATCTGGATTTCAGGGCTACGAAGTGTCGTCTTCTTACAACACCAGGATTATTTGACCGTGCCTCTCCGGACTTTTAGCTTGCTGTTGTTGATAAAAAGCCTTCCTCCCGCTCCACAACAGCTTAAGATATGCCGGCGTCATAATGCATAAAGCTTCCATTTGTTGCCCCGATGAACAATAACCATTTAGTGGCTTAGCCGGTCACTGAGTTGTGGGGAGGGAACTCAGCGCTTCGATTTTCCAGAGTAAAATTGACCTACATCTGGGCTGGGCTTAGACAAACGAGCGACAGATTCTCTTCTTCCCACAGACCCCTGTTGTTAGTCAGCTCCCTTTCCATTTACCTGTCTGCCCAGCCCTTTCCTGTCGGGTAGCATCTCAAGAGGATGCTTGGACAGTTCGCTGACATTTCACCTAAATATGCCAACAATTTCAGGGCTCCAGAAAAGCCGAATGCTGGTCAGAATAGAATGTGGTGAAAAGCCACCAGAGAAGGGTCAGGGCAGATTTCACTAGGGTGGGAGTTTCCTTAGCTGTGGGGCAGCTGCAAAGATTCTTAAATTTTATTTTTTGTTATTGTTTATTAAATTTATTGGCCACTTTCTTTACCAAGGTGACTTAAAACACATAAATGTACAGCACAAAAGAAAACACAAAATGTAGGGGTGAACCATCCCAAAGAGGCTACGGATAATTAAAAGTCAAAGGAAGGCCTGGTAGAAATGGAATACTTTTGCCTGGCGCCTAAATAATATGCAACAATTGGAAAATATTTTGCAGAATACTTAAAAACTCAGTGTAAAGATGTTAAAACTCAAATAGGATGTGAGTAAGAATAGCAGTGGGGGTAAACTTTTTGTTTTTTCTTGTGAGATAGGGTGAATGTATAGAGTAACTATAATATGCCACATAAATTCAAATTTTGAGGGAACCAGGGGGGTGGGAGCGGAAGTCATAGCTGGAAGGATTGATTGGTAAATTTAAAATGTTACTGAACTGCTTATTTGTTAAATACTACTACTACTACTATGGGACGCGGGTGGCGCTGTGGATTAAACCACAGAGCCTAGGACTTGCTGATCAGAAGGTCGGTGGTTCGAATCCCCACGACGGGGTGAGCTCCCGTTGCTCGGTCCCTGCTCCTGCCCACCTAGCAGTTCGAAAGCACGTCAAAGTGCAAGTAGATAAATAGGTACTGCTCCGGCGGGAAGATAAATGGTGTTTCTGTGCGCTGCTCTGGTTCGCCAGAAGTGGCTTAGTCGTGCTGGCCACAGGACCCGGAAGCTGTACGCCGTCTCCCTTGGCCAGTAAAGCAAGATGAGCGCCGCAACCCCAGAGTCGTCTGCGACTCGACCTAATGGTCAGGGGTCCCTTTACCCTTTACTACTACTACTACAGTTGGCCGGTGGGTTAAAAGGATAACTTTAACTTGGTGGAAATGGGAGTCACTCAGCAGCCTTTGGGGAAGCTGCCTGTGTTGACAAGCTAGGAATGGTGAATCTGAACACTCTCCTCTCTCTCTTGGGCTCTTTGACATCTAGGGCCATGTTCACTGGCGGAATGCGGGAAGCCAACCAGGACGTGATTGAGCTGAAAGGCGTCTCTGCGAAGGGCTTGAAGCACATCATCGAGTTCGCCTACAGCGCCGAAGTGACGCTGGACCTGGACTGCATCCAGGATGTCCTCGGGGCGGCCGTCTTCCTGCAGATGGTGCCGGTGGTGGAGCTGTGCGAGGAGTTCCTCAAGTCTGCCATGAGCGTCGAGACCTGCCTCAACATCGGGCAGATGGCCACCACCTTCAGCCTTGCTTCCTTGAAGGAGTCGGTGGACGCCTTCACCTTCCGCCACTTCCTCCAGATTTCCGAGGAGGAGGACTTCCTCCACCTTCCCCTTGAGCGCCTTGTCTTCTTCCTCCAGAGCAACAAGCTCAAGAGCTGTAGTGAGATCGACCTCTTCCGGGCCGCCATCCGCTGGCTGCAGTACGACCCAGCACGCCGCAGCAACGCCAGCCAGGTCCTCTGCCACATCCGCTTCCCGCTCATGAAGTCCTCCGAGCTGGTGGACCACGTCCAGACTTTGGACATCATGGTGGAAGACGTCTTGTGCCGGCAGTACCTCCTAGAGGCTTTCAACTACCAGATCCTGCCCTTCCGGCAGCACGAGATGCAGTCTCCCCGCACCGCCATCCGCTCGGACGTGCTCTCCCTCATCACCTTTGGCGGCACGCCCTACACGGACAACGACCGCACCGTGAGCAGCAAGGTCTACTACCTGCCGGACGGCAGCGCCCGGCAGTTTAAGGAGCTGACGGAGATGGAGGTGGGCAGCAGCCACACCTGCGTGGCGCTGCTGGACAACTTTGTCTATGTGGTTGGCGGGCAGCACCTGCAGTACCGCAGCGGTGAGGGGGCGGTCGACGCCTGCTACCGCTACGACCCGCACCTGAACCAGTGGCTGCGCATCCAGGCCATGCAGGAGAGCCGGATCCAGTTCCAGTTGAATGTCCTGCACGGCATGGTCTACGCCACGGGGGGCAGGAACCGCTCCGGCAGCTTGGCCTCGGTGGAGAGGTACTGCCCGCGGACCAACGAGTGGAGCTACGTGTGCTCGCTTAAGCGCAGGACGTGGGGGCACGCCGGGGCCGCGGTGGGGGGCAGGCTGTACATATCGGGCGGCTATGGGATCTCGGTCGAGGACAAGAAGGCCCTGCACTGCTACGACCCCGCCATGGACCAGTGGGAGTTCAAGGCCCCCATGAACGAGCCACGAGTCCTGCACGCGATGGTCAGCGCCAACAGCAGGATCTACTCGCTCGGGGGCCGCATGGACCATGTCGATCGCTGCTTTGATGTCCTGGCGGTGGAGTACTACGTCCCTGAAGCCAACCAGTGGACAACAGTCAGCCCCATGCGGGCGGGGCAGTCCGAGGCGGGCTGCTGCCTGCTGGAGAAGAAGATCTACATCGTCGGGGGGTACAACTGGCACCTGAACAACGTGACCAGCATCATACAGGTGTACAACACGGAGACGGATGAGTGGGAGAGGGACTTGCACTTCCCAGAGTCTTTCGCTGGAATTGCCTGTGTGCCGGTCATCCTGCCACAGACCACAGCTCGGAGGTGACCACCCTGAGACTTCAGCCCAGTCTCCCATGGCATTGCATGCCATCAAAGATATACTTTCTGGCCTGCCCCATTTTGGAAAATAAAATGTTTTGTGTCCACAGCAGGCGAGCAAGGTCTTCCACCTTACCCTCTTGTCCTCCATAACTTTTCGACAACTTGTGTTCCATCCCTCCTGGGTTGGAGGAGGTTATAAGGAAGACTGAGCTAGGATTGTGGTGGGGTTTGTACAAGAAGGGATGGGTGGTGCTCCCCATTAACTCCTCCCCCCCTTCTTGCAGGTATTTTTTATTTTAAAAAGAAGCTCCTTTCTCCTCCCCTCCATCCCCCAAAATTATGAACTGCAGAGTTTTTACTGCACCCCAAAGCATTGGGGCATGTGAGTTCGTTTGGTCTGGACAGTTTAAAAGAAAAAAAAAAAACTAAGGACGTCCTGAACTTCCGAAAAAGCAATAAAGGAGGATGAGGCAGCTGGCTGGGGTGGAGGAACTCACAGAGGAGACGGAAAATGTGTGATCTCATCCTAGCAGGTGTGCCTGTTCACCCCCCTCCCCCTTTGAAAAGCACATTTTAAACACAAGTACATCACATACTAGTTTGGGTAGTCTTCTTTCTCTCTCTCAAAAACCATAGAAGGAGTTCCCAAACCGCGTTCTGTGGACCACTGGCGGCCCACGAGCTTCATCCCGGTGGTCTGCTGCGTGTCTCTGATGGAACGGCAATAGAAGCTGCTGCTCTGTCGCCTTAAGTGGCCTGAGAGGAGTGGAGAGGATTAGCAGCAACATGGAACAGGAAGCTAGAATTGGGATATTCAAAACAACATGTAAGGAATAAAGCAATTCAAATGCAATTAGCAATTGTGCAGCGCGGTAATGGGCAGAAAAAGAAATTGAGCTTAAGGTTGGTGCTGCCCCCCTGCTTCCCCATGTTGTTCTCGCAGGACAGCAATGCTCCCCCAGATTTCTTGGGGCTGCCTTTCCCAAGTCAGCTGGCTGCCCACCCCCTGCCACAACACACCGTAACTCTGGTCTGGGCCAGAGATGGGCCAAGGAGGTGCTTTCTGGGTTGGACTGATTCCGAATAAGTGTAGATTATTATTTATTAAATTTTATGCTGCCTTCTGCTTGAAGATCTCCGGGCAGTTCGCAATGTAAAATTACAATATAAACAACACAAAATACATAATAAAAATGACAACAACAATCTAATAATCTCCCCTCCCACAACACATTTAAAAGGGAGGGCATTGTCAATCATCCAAAGGCCTGGTTTAAGAGGAACAATTTTGCCTGGTGCCTAAAGGTGTATAATGAAGGTACCAAGTGAGCCTTCCACAAACAGGGAGCCACTGTAGACAAGACCCCGTTCTGCCAGGTCTCACATCACCACACACTGCCCCTGGGCAACTGCCAGCCCCTGACAGTCCACCCTGCACCCTCGGGCGACCTCCCCTTTAATTTTTAAACTGGCCTTGAACCTGCCATTTTTAATTTCCCACAATGCCTATAGTGCACTGCTGCCCTGCGGTATCACGGGAACATTTGCGCCTGGTGGCAAGCTTGCTGCTCAAAAGACAGGAAACATTTTTCTGCTTTGCACATGGATTGTAGAAACACAGAATTGTAGAGTTGGACGGGGTCCTGTGGGTCATCCAGTCCAACCCCCTGCGATGCAGAAAAGCATCCCTGGCAGGTGGTCCCTGGTTCAATCCCAGTGGCAACTCCAGGTAGGGCTGGGGAAAACTCCCTGCCTCAAACCGGGGACAGCTGTTGCTGCCGGTCAGAGTAGACAATACCAACCTAAATGGACCAAGTGCCCTACTCTGTATACTTAGTTTCCTATGTTTCTAGAGGGGTCCTGCTGCGTAGTGGAACTGGCCAGAGGTTGCCATGCCTTATCCCCCATGATTATATTCCATGGAGTGGAGTTAGCACAGCTCCTCCTCTGTAGTTGCTCCCTGAGCTATAGTAGCCCCTGTGCCTGTAGCGTTGCTGCTGGCTGCAGCCGAGACTCTCTTAATGTATTTTAACCACACAGGTCTGAGCCACGGCTTATAGGATGGAACGAGCTACAAACCCACAAAACAAAGCGAGCTGTTTGGAACAGGCGAGAATGCATCCCTGGCCGTTCATGCCTTTTGCTAGTCAGCTTTTTCGCTTCTGTCTTAACAGATCGTGGACTCTTGGAGAACTTCCCACCCCTCCCTGCCAAGATGCGAAATTAAAGCAGGCTTTTCTAAGCACGTTTCGATGCGTTGACGTTCCAAATTATTTTGATGCACTTAAAAATGTTCGAGCGGCAGGCTCGCCTCCCCTCCTCCCTCTCACAGGAAAGTAAAGTAAGGGGGAGGGGAGATGCAGAAATTTAATTATTTGAAACGCAGCATTTTTTTCAGAGGATGTGTTCTGCATGTGTCGGTGGTCCAGAACTTTGAAGTGGGGTGAGATTTCTAACCAAAAGACTTGTTTCTTGTGTGGTGCCCCCTTTAACTTGAGAGTTTTAAAACGCACAACTTTTTTTTACCCCAATGAGATTTATTATTACTGTTCATTTCATTTCCATACCGGTTTATATTTCAAAGAAATAATCTCGAAATGGTTTGCAACACATGAAAACATCAAATGAAACAATCCAGAATAAAACAAATTCAAGCTTCAAGGGAAATCTTTCAGATCCTTCTGTAAGTGACATTTTAGGTAAAGGGTAAAGGGGACCCCTGACCATTAGGTCCAGTCGTGTCCAACTCGGGTTGCGGTGCTCATCTCGCTTTACTGGCCGAGGGAGCCGGCGTACAGCTTCTGGGTCATGTGGCCAGCATGACTAAGCCGCTTCTGGCGAACCAGAGCAGCGCACGGAAATGCCGTTTACCTTCCCGCCGGAGTGGTACCTATTTATCTACTTGCACTTTGATGTGCTTTCGAACTGCTAGGTTGGCAGGAGCAGGGACTGAGCAACAGGAGCTCACCCCATCGCGGGGATTCAAACCGCCGACCTTCTGATCGGCAAGTCCTAGGCTCTGTGGTTTAACCCACAGCGCCACCCACGTCCCTTTTGCTTCTCTATTTATTTACCTACTTAATTTATAGAGCTTCCCCCTAGCAGAAGGGATCTAGGAAGGCAGGGCGGCATAGCGATTAGAGTGTCACACCTGGGAGATCAGGGTTCAAATCCCCACTCAGTCATGAAGCTCACTGGGCGACCCTGGAGTCAGTCCCAGTCTCTTAGCCCACCTCACAGGGTCGTATGGATTAACGGGGCGGGTCCGGAGTTAAATGCAAAAAAAAATCAGCTCTTCTGCTGACCTTCTTAAGAAAGCTGGAGGGGCCAGTCAGAGGGAGATGTCAGTTGCCAGTCTGGCACCCAGAGATCTCCACATGGTTGCGATGGGTAAAAGTCACCCCACTTCAAAGTTCTGGGGAATTTCAAACACTGGACCCAACCAGCACAGGCTGGAGCTGACGGTAGTAAAAAATTCAACCTGTGGACACCAGTTTGAGGAAGCCTGCGCAAAAGAGAGGTAAGTTACTGCAGGGAAATTGCAGCACTTAACAACAGTGTGTCAAAAGGAACATAAATTGCAGGTGTAAGGTACATCTCACGTAGCTTTGTGAGTGCCTCAATCCTGCTTTCCTGGGTATCTTCTGGATTTGGGGAATGGGAGGGGAGGATAAGATCTAAGTCAGTTTAGGTTGGCCAGGAGGGGTGTGCTTGTTCTCTCTCACACAGCGTGCCTGCGCCCGTGGAGAGCGGCCTCATTTGTGGGTCTACAACCACTTCGCCTCCTTTCGAACTGCAACCTCCATGCTGCAAGAACTCGCTGGTATTTATTTTCAATACAGTGGTGCCCCGCAAGACGAATGCCTCGCAAGACGAAAAACTCGCTAGACGAAAGAGTTTTCCGTTTTTTGAGTCGTTCCGCAAGACGAATTTCCCTATGGGCTTGCTTCGCAAGATGAAACGTCTTGCGAGTTCTTGCGAGTTTGTTTCCTTTTTCTTAAAGCCGCTAAGCCGTTAATAGCCGCTAAGCCGTTAATAGCCGCTAAGCCGCTAATAGCCATGCTTCGCAAGACGAAAAAACCGCAAGTCGAAAAGACTCGCGGAACGGATTAATTTCGTCTTGCGAGGCACCACTGTAAAAATGAGTTTTGATACTGCTCTGTGAAAAGTACCTGGGGTGTTTTCTGCCAGAGTTTCGTTCTTGGTGGTGGTGGTGTCCAGCAGCGCTCTCCTTAAGTTCTCAGTGCAGAAGGGCTACAAAAGTTTGCTCGTGCTTCTGTCAGATTTGCGGCACTGAAAACGCCTGCCTTGCCTCCTCCGTGCCATTTGGGCCGAGGGCTGACTCCTAGTGAAAAACAAAACTGCATATGGTCCCGTCCCCCCCCATTGTGGAGACTGGCCAAAACATGACAAAACACGAAGAGATGGAAGGTTTCTAGAAATAAAAACATGGGGTTGTCTCCAAAATTAGTCATGCTCGGAGTTTACACATTTAAAAGAGAATTGGCATGGCTAACTGAAGCCCATGGATCTGACCCACTTAAATTAATGCTCCATTAGCATTGAATATAGCCCACTGTCTCTACTTTGGAGTCGGATTCAAGGTGCGCTTCGCATCGATGAAGGCAACTGCTTCAAATACGCAGAAAGGTTGACTTGCAGAACTCTCCGCCGCTGCATGTCGCCATGGTCTTTTCTGATGAGATGGTTCTCAAAGAGGATTATGGGAAATTCATGGTGGTACCAGAGACCGATATCTGAAACATCTATTTCTGCAACCTCCATATCCAGAGAGACTTCATAGAATTTATCTGTATTTTGATAATTTTATATGTTTCCAATTGCTTTTTTATTTTTAAAATGACTATTTTGCACCATGTTATGTAAACAATTTAAGGGATTCTGGGCTGCATCCAGAGCTAGCCCTGCTCACAGATTAATGGACAGGACTAATTTAGGTCCATTCATTTCAATAGGCCTGTGAGCAGAAATGAGTTGGTTTCAATCAATATATTTATTGATTGAATCAATATATTGTTAGACTGAAGCTGAGGCTCCAAGACTTTGGCCACCTCATGAGAAGATAAGACTCTCTGGAAAAAACTCTTGATGTTGGGTAAGATGGAGGGCACAAGGAGAAGGGGATGACAGAGGACGAGATGGATGGACAGTGTTATAGAAGCGACCAAAATGAATTTGATGAAACTCTGGGAGGCAGTGGAAAACAGGAATGCCTGGCATCCTCTGGTCCAGGGGGTCACAAAGAGGCGGACACGACTAAACAACAACATATATTGTTTAATAAAATGTTCAGAGGCAGCCTGTCACTGAACATCAGAATAAGCAGCCTCCCCCCTGCTGTGGCTTTTCATTTTAGTGCCATCATTTGGGGGTAGACTGCGCCTGTCTGTGGAGGCTCCATTATTTCTCATAACTTAATATGTCAGATATGGAGCAACAAGAGCGGGGGGGGGGTGTATTGGAGGCTTAAACTAATCAGGAAATTGAGAGAGGGGGAGGTTTAATTATTGGGGGCGGGGGGAGCCGGCCTACCAAGCAAGGAGGGCCTGAGAAAGGAGATAAAGCACTGCGCATGCGCTTGACATAGAGCGGGAGGGGGCACCACAAAAAACAGCTTTCTGCGCCTGCGGCGAAAAGCAGCGGAGGGATGGGTATGATAAGAGATGAGAAAGCGCGGCGCATGCGCCATGTCGCCTCGTTCCATTTCCCCCTCCGCTGCCGAGTTTGCGCGCTGTGGCTCCACTCGTCTCTCGCGAGCCAATCCCCTCTTCGCTTCCCACCTATTCTGCCCATTTCCAAGCTTGCGCGTGCGCAAAACCAACATCTCCCTCTCGCTACCTCGCCACCCACCTTTTGGTCCGCGCATGCGCACCGCGCCTACTCGTCCATCCCTCTCCCTCCCTCTTTCTATTTTGCGCGTGCGCGTTGTTGCATCCCGAGTTCTTTTCTCTCCGTCCAGCCCCCTTCTCGCTCGCGCGTGCGCACTGCGTCCGAACCTCCGCTCCGCAAGCCGTCCTCCTCCTCCCCCCCTCCTCCCTCTATTCTGCCCGTTCCTACGCCTGCGCAGTCGCGCGCCTGTGGGGCGGAGCGTGCGCAGTCGGCCGCGCCGCCTCTCCTGCCAGCCCTCTCTGACTTTGGCGCCTGCGCAAGTCGCCCAGATTTTGCTTGTTTGGTTGGCGGCGCGGCGGCCGGGTGGGAGGGAGGAGGAGGGAGAGAGGGCGCGCGCGGGTGCGCAGGCGCACTGGCGCCCGGAGCGGGAGGGGGCGGCGGCGGCGGCGGCGGCGGGAGGGATGCGGACGGGGGAAGATGGCGGCCTCGTCGAACAACCCGCGGAAATTCAGCGAGAAGATCGCGCTGCACAACCAGAAGCAGGCCGAGGAGACGGCGGCCTTCGAGGAGGTCATGAAGGACCTCAGCCTCACGCGCGCCCACCGGGTGAGCCCGGGCTGAGGGGTGGAGGCGCTGGGCGGGCGCCCCCTCAGGGAAGGAGGGAAGCCCCTCACGGCCGCCTCAGGGGGGAATAGCTCCGTGAGGGGGGGCGCGGGATGGAGGCGGCGGGCAGGCTGGCAGCCCCTCAGGGAAGGAAGCCCGCGCTCGCCTCAGGTCCGGGAGGGGGGAATTAAGCACGGTGGGGGGGGGAGGAAAGAGGGAGGGATGGGATGGAGGCGCCTGGCTGACTGACTGAAGGGAGGGACGCTTCAGCATCACTTCATACGTTTGCGTGAGAGAGGGATATTATGCGTGTGTGCATTTGGGAGGGGGGGTCTTGGAGGGGGGAGGAAGAGGAGGGAGGGAGGAGGAGGAAGACACCCCCCCAAGGAGGGAAGCTCAGCATCACTCCATTGTATACATACATACAACGTATACATACATACATACAAACATATACATACATACGTATACATACATACAAACATATACATACATACAAACATATACACGCGCACACAGGCACGCTGCCCATCTGGGTGTCTTTGAGGGGTGAAGAAGAGGAGAGAAGTGGTGGGAGGAGGAAGGCCGAGGGAGGGGGGGTGAGAAACGGGGTGGGGGGTTGGATGCGCTTGGCTGACATACCCCCCTTTTTAGGAAGCCCAGAATACTCTCTCCTCAAGGCATAGCTGTCTTTTTTAAGGGAAATCCCTTTATTCCGAATAGCAAGAAAAGGGAAAAGTTGACAGCTATGCCTCAAGGGTGTGTGAGTGAGGTGAAATGATTGGTGTGGGGAAGTCCTTGAGGGGCAAGGAAGAGGATAGAGGAAAGAGAGAAGAGGGGGGAAGAGGGAGGGATGGGGGATGTTGGCTGGCAGGCATCCCAGCTGACATCTCCTTAGGAAGGGACCCCAGAATGGCCCCTTCCTCTGCCTCTGGTGTGATGGAGGGGGGCATGGTAGTACTGGGGTTTGGGGGGGGGCTGAGGAGGAAGATGGAGGAAATGGTGATGCCCTAACCGGTTGACACCCCCTTAGGGAGGGAAGCCCAGAATACCCTCAAAGGGGCACCTCTTCCTTGTTCCCCCCTTTCAGACAGGAGAGTTGAAGGGCTGCTTTTTCAATTATATCCTTTTGGGGGGTTGCTGAGAGGCCGACACATGATCCCTATTTTCTCTATCCCTTCCCCCCTTCCTAAAAAGGTAGTTTACATTTGAGGCAAATGGGGGTGCTTTGAATTTAGGAAACTGGTTACATACCCCATTTTTCAGGATTCAAAAAGGCCACACACAAACACACCCCATTTATGGGTGTGAGGGGAAGGGTTATTGGTGGGTGTGAAGGGAAATTAGCTATTTGGGGAAACGGGGTTAAGGGGGCGACAAGATGTCTTGTCCCCCCCTTTCCTTTCTCCACTTCCTTAGAAAGAGAATTAAGTAGCCTCAGTTTTATGACAGAGGAAAATGGGGCTGTTCTAGCTAAATGTAGTGGGACAGCAAACAGAATCCCCTCCCCACTTTCTGAATTCAGAAATGTGTGCCAGGTTGAGGGGGGATCAATAATCGCCCTTCCTCAAACCCATGGGTCAGGAATTGAAATGGGGATTAATACACAAAAGGGGAAGAACTGCTGTCTCCCCTCTTTCTCCCTGCTCAGAAAGGTTGTGTGTGTAGGGTTAAGGACCCCCCCCTTCTCAAATTATAGTGGAGGGGTCTGAAAAATTAAAGAGGGGAATTAGGTGAAGGGCACCCATAGGAATGGGTTGACACCTCTCCTAAAGGAAACAAGGGGGCAGTGACCATCCTGTCACCCAGTGCTTTGGAATTATTAAATGAAAGGGAGCAGAAGAGAAATAAAAAGACTGGGGGAGTGAGTGGAAAGGACCCCTCCAACTACTTGCAGAGGGGGTGGTTCTTTATGTCCTCTCCTTTTTCTGTCTGTGGGGGAAATGGGTTGGGTGACTCTAGCAAGCAGAGTGGGGCAACTCCACTTGCCCCCTTGCACCCCAGTAGAAAGTCTGGGACAGAATACACCACCAGTTCAGTGGAACTCTTAAACTGGGGGATAGGGAAGATAAACATTAAAAAGATAGTGTAGAGGTAAGTGGGATCTGATGGGAGAGGGACCTGAATAACTTTCCCTTCTCTGAAGGTTTGAGGAATTAATATATTGTGGGGGAATATTAAGAGCAGGTTAATTACCCCCCCCAAATACGTGAAGTAGACCGTTATTGGTGCATCCCTTCCTTTTTGACAGGTAAGGGAAGGTCTGCTCATTTCTACTCCCTTATGAGGAATGTGGGAAAGTTGTGAAGATGCTCTCCTTCCCTGATGTATAGGGGGAGGCATTAATAACCCCCCTCCCAGTTTATGAATTGGGGATGGAAACAAACCAATGCTGCATATATGGGGTTAACTAAATTCTCCCGTTATTATGCTGTGAGTGGGAGTGGATAATTTACTCCCTTCTTGTTATCTGTACAGTATAATGAAAATTCTTAAGGGAGATTAAGGAGCCCTTTCCATTTATTTGCATGTGGGGAGGTCACCATGGGGGATTATTTTGGGGAGTGGGAACTGCTAATGAGCTCTCCAGTTCATGTCTGTGTTGAGGATTTAATGACCCATTTTCTATTATCATTATTTATTCTGCTATCCTGTATTTCTTAATCACCTTCTAAAATACTGGCTCAATGTGATTTACACATAAGATAATTAAAAACAGTGAAAAATACAAAAGCAACAAATGAATCAATTCTCCCTATAAGGGTGTGGGAGAGAATTGTGAGGGAGGGGTTCTGAATTATTCTCCCAGTGCTTGTGTGTTTTGTTATGGGGGGATATGAATAGTTTTTCTTGCATTTAAATTTATAGCCCACCCTTCCACCCAAAGAAACCTAAGGGGTGTTTTTATTTGCAGGGGATTGTGGAATAAAAGGGTGTGTGGATTTCTAATTTAACATGGAGAATTGTGAGAGCGGGGAGTTTATGTAACCCCCTCCTCATTGTATTTGAATATCAGGTGTTGATAAAGTTCCCTTGTGTGCATGTGAGGGAAAGGAGAAAAGCTTAATAATGTGTGTGTAAATTGTTCCGAGGGGGGTGGCTAACCTGTAGCCCTCCAGATGCTATAGTCCGATGACTCCCATCAGCCACAAACGATGGAATCTGGAGGGCCACGAGTTAGCCACACCTCCGGTAAACGAAAGGTTTGTTTCTAAATCCATGAGCATGTCTTTGTGCATGTGTTCAGAATAGGGGAAATCATTAATAATATTTACTAATTTGAGAACTTGCAGCTGTCCGGTAAAGCCAATGTGAACCTCTTTTTTTTAATGCTCAGTCGCAATGAAGAGATAACATATGACTCCTGTTAGCATAGATGCTGTTTATTGGTGGGGGTGAGTCTGCTGCAGTTAATATTGTGTATGGTTGAGGAGTTATGGTGGGAGTGCTTTGCGGACTCGGTGCCTTCTCTGATACGTGTGCTTGTGCTATGACCGGTTATGCCCATGAGTGCACATGGATTGTGATCAAGTTGCTGCCTCTATCCAAGAGTAGGAGGGCACAAGCATTACATTTCTTCTTCAATAATGCCACTTTATTTGACCAGGTGGGGGGGCCTGGATTTGAGCAGCACATCCTCATGCCTTTCTCTGTGTGTAGAGCAGTTGAAGGCCGACACGGGCTCCTCATCACAGCACTTCAGCATAGCTAAAAATGTGCGGTGCGCGCAATTCTTTAATGCACTAAGTTGTCTGGTTTAGTGTGGGCTTTCTTTGCTGTGTAATTTGAATTTAGTTTGTGTGGTGTGGCTGTTATCAATAAGTAACAACAGTAATGATGCGCCTACAACCTGGCACCTTACAATTCATTTTATAATGTTCTCTCTTAGTAATATGGCATTGTTGGCATTTTCTTACAAACGGTGGAAAGTTAATAGCTACCTCTGGGGTTAGGAGAGTCAGTTGTACTAGAGTGTGTTAGCCACTGTGCTCTTGCAGAGTCGATGGCCCTGTTAACACACAAACACATCATGGCAAGAGAGCAATAGAGAGCTCACCGCCTGGAGCTCCTTTCGCCAACTTGCCTTCCTCCAGATGTGTTAGATTTCTTTGTCCGTCTACCCTGACCACTTCCCGCCAGTGCTAGAAATTAGCCAGGTGCCAGGCACATTTTGCGACTGGTGCAGGTCCAGTTTTGGCCAAGTGAAGATCTCTGGATGCCAGGTTGGTGACTGGGCAAAGCAAAATATCACTTAGAGAAGGATCTGAAAGATTTTCCTTGAAGCTTGAATTTGTTTTATTCTGGATTGTTTGATTTGATGTTTTCATGTGTTGTAAGCTGCTTTGAGATTTGTTTTTTAAAATATAAAGTGCTATAGAAATGAATAATAATACTACCAATAATAATCACCATTGGGGGGGGGAATGGTGCCAAGACATACCGTTGTGGTGACTGCAACCTGTTAGATTATATCTCTGCCTCCCACACTGGCTGCCGTGAACCAAACACCATCTAGAGCAGGGGTCTGCAACCTGCGGCTCCGGAGCCACACGTGGCTCTTTTACACCTTTGCCGCGGCTCCGGGGCGGATACTAGCGAGGGGAGGAGGCGCATTGTGCGCCCCGACACTCCCCACTGTGGCGGGCGCTGTACTGGCTGTGATGTCGCATGGGGGCGGTTAGTCACGCACCGTCCCAACGTCACCTTCCCGCCTGCTGTCAGATCAGAGGGCAGCGGCACGCATGCTTTAAATGTCACAATGGTTTTGCGGCTCCCAGGTTTTTTTTCCCTTCGGGAACAGGTCCAAGTGGCTCTTTTTGTCTTAAAGGTTGCAGACCCCTGATCTAGAGGACCACAGGTTCCCCCATCCCTGACAATACCCTAGTTGGCATAAGGATCCTCATCAGTTGATTATGCATATGGTCTGTTTCTTGATGGAATGCAAGGCTTGCTTTTCAGTATCTAATGCTTAGGCACCCCCTGTATTAGTCGGGGTCACCCCGAAACAGACTGACACTGCAGCAGGGTTGGGTGCGGTCTCAAATCTTTCCAGTTAAGGGTAGAAAAAGGGGCTCCTAAGAACAGGAGACTAGCCTGCTGGGTCAGACGGGTGGCCCAACTAGTCCAGGATTCTGTTCTCACAGTGGCCAACCAAATGTCTCAGTGGGAAGGCCACAAACAAGCCCTCCCCTCCCCCCCCATGGTTTTCAGCAATTAGGATTCCTCAGAGCCTGCAACTGTAGAGGCACAGCATAGCCATCATAGCATGAATTTGTCTCTTGGATTCCCCCGGCCCCACATATCAAGCATACAATCATTGGCCTGTATTTGGGTCAAGTGGGCAGCCAGGCTCTTGTTCTGCTTGGGCTACTGGTGATCATTACATCTTTCTTTAAAAAATTGAGGCCAATCCAGATTAAGGCACTGAGGATGAGATGACTGAGTTTGGGAGATAACATTTTGGGGCAGGAGGAGAAACAGTGCGGGTAGCAATGAAGCTCGATCTTCACTGCTGATTGAGTGTGTGGGGGTGTCCCTTGGGAATATGTGTTAGTCGGCTGATGCAGCGTAATACCCATTTAACATATTCTCTCTAAATTCATTTTCATCTGGGCAGGATCGGCAGTCTAAGCACGCTCCCTTTAACGCTGCTGTCTCTGTCACAGGTGCTGCCTTGTAAAGCTTTGTGGAAATGTCATGTCATCTCAGAGGGTCTGGGTTCAAGGGGCTTTTGCTACGTAGGGCCAAGGGTTGGCAGAGTAGCCTTTGCCTGTTCGGGGACTGCAGCACCCATCAGCTGTGCAGCTGTGGATGATGGGAGTTGTAGTTCACATCACCCAAAGGGTGTGAACTTGATGCAGACAAGTTAATAGCTGGTGGCTCTTTCTGAATTTCTCACTGCCCTCACACTGGGGCAGACTATTGCAGAAAAGCAGGTGTGATAGATAGAAGAGATTTTAAAAGGAGCTGTGGTGTGATGTTCTGTTGCAGGGGGTGAGTGTTTATTGGGTGATGTTTTCACAGTGGGCTGACAGTATAGTGGTGCGTGTTCCGTTTCAGTGTGCCAGTACATGGAAAGAATATCTTTTATGCTTCCTTGAGCCTGTAGTATTCTCTCTCCCTTGCATCTACAAATGTGGTACCAAAAGAGACCCAGTGAAATTTTCCTGCATTTGCAGAACCAGTGTGTGACAGGGGTCTCTTCTGCCTAGCAATCTGTTCTCATTCCTCCCACCTGCACATTGAGTCAAGAGGCAGGGGTTGTGGTGGCAAATACCCCATGGATAATGTCCCTGCTGCACCTTAATTGGCGCCAAGGGCTCTAAAGCACACCTCTTCCAGCTATGCCTAGTCTCTTGCGGTTTGGGCAAAAACACGTAACTACAAATTATAGTGTGGTTATGGAGGTTGTGCCTCCGGCCTGGTCTTCTACCGAGGCACTATCTGTCATAGGTGGTTTAAAAAACGAAATCACCCCTCTTTCATCTGCCATTCCCTTACGCGTGCAAGGAATCGCAGGTGCTTTTGTACGTGTGTGTGTGTGTGTGTGTGAGAGAGAGAGAGAGAGAGAGAGAGGGAGAGGGAGAGGGAGAGGGAGAGCGCGCAAAATGAAATTATAATAGGCCAGGAACAATTGAGCATAGTGTTGATTCTGTCAAAAAGAAGTTTCCTCTTTTGACTTCCTGGTGTTGGGATAGTGTCAATATTTGCTTTTCAGAGGTTCGGAGATAAGCCTAGATAAGGAACAAAGATTACATTTTACTTTTTTCTATATTTTTTTGTCAATGGCTCTTTGGCTGAAATTGTGGATGGACCTGGGTGGTATCAGGTGTTTGGTGACTGAAGTGGCCTAACCCTTCTGTTGACTTTGGATCTGTTGTTAGTCTGATAGCAGAACTTTCTGAAGAGTCAGCTCCATCATTGAATTCCACGCTGCACCCCCCCCAAATGTGCCCCAGGGGTTCAGTCATCTCGATCAGCTGTTAGTTTTTGCCAGAGACACACTCTGAGGAGGGGTAGGAACATAGAGGGCCAAGCCCCCCTCCAAATTTGTCACATGGTGGACATCCTCTCCACCCGAACTAGGGAAGTTTTTAATCACTGATGTTTTAACGTATTTTTAATCTTTTGTTGGAAGCTGCCCAGTGACTGGGGAAACGCAGCCAGATGGGCGGGGTATATCTAATAATACAACAACAACAACAACAACAACAACATGCTTCTGGATGCCAGCAGCTGGGAAACGCAGGAGGGGAGAGTTGCTTTTATGCTCAGATCCTCCTTGTGGGTTTACCAGAAAAGTCACCTGGTTGGCCCCTGTCAGAAGAGGAGGCTGGACTAGGTGGGCAGTGGGGTCTGATCCTGCAGGCTCTTCTTATGTTTGGCAGTGGAAGGGAGCCTGGTGGGCTTGAAGGGGAAAGGCTGCCACTCAATGGAGTCTCTGCTTTGCACAACTTCCCTGCTTTGATCTTTAGCATCTTCAGGTAGGACTGGGAAAAGACTCCCTGCCTGGAGCCCTGGAGATGTGCTGCTGCCAGTCAGTGGAGACAGCACTGAGTGGGATGGATGAGTCTGTATCAGGCAGCTTCCTATCAGTGTTAAGAATTTCCCAGGTGCCAGGAGAAATGAACTAGATAATAAAAATAATAACAATAAAAATGATTCTCCTTGCCAAAAACAGAGAAGGTGCCTAGACATTCCATTGTGGCGACCGCAACCTAGGCTTAAGGTGCCAATTAGCATACGTAGCTGCATTTCTAACACTGCTGTCTATGTTCTTCTGGGACAGTAGCTTCCTATTGCAAGCCCCTTATTTACAGATATTCTGCCCAGGCTGCTTATATTTTCCAGCTAGCTTTTCACTCTGGAGGCTGGTTTCTTTGTCTTGATACCTGTGGAAACATCATGGATGAAGTATGTCGCTTGCTTTCCCTTCAAAGTAGCCTTTCCCAATGTGTGTGCTTGTACACACACACACACACACACACACACACACACAAAATAAAATAAATGCCAGGAACATCTGGAGGGCACCTGGTCGGGGACGGTTCATCTAGGCAAAATAGTCTTTGTCACTGATGACTGCTTATGTTCTGTTCCTGTTTGAGATGTCTGCAGGCAGAGCAGATGGCTAGTGGGAGAAGCTTTGCTGTGCTGCTAGCTTTGCCCTTAATTTAAAGAAAAATAATAACAATCATTTAAAAGGGAGCAACCACGTATGCTTTAGCACTCTGGGAATATTTTAATGGTATCAAATAACGATGGTCAGCGGAGAACGACCAATCAGTGTGCTAATAATAAAAAGCAATAACAATGGTGATTAGCAAGTCAAAATCTCCTGCTCTGGAGAGTAGGATTCAAACCAATGGCTTCAAGGTACAAGAAAGGCGATTCCGACTAAATATCAGGAAAACTTTCTGACAGTAAGAGTTGTTAGACTGTGGAACAGTCTCCCCTGTTCTCCTTCGTTAGAGGTTTTTAAGCAGAGGTTGGATGGCCCTCTGTCACGGATGCTTTAGTTGAGATTCCTGCATTGCAGCGCATTGGACTAGAGGACCCTCGGGGTCTCTTCCAACTGTAATTCTATGGAAAGGAGTGCTGTGCCATTATATGTGAGGTTCAGTTTTCAAAAATTGGACTGGGGGCAGGCAAAAATCTGCCTCCCCCCCGCCCTCCCTCCTGGAAGAAGTGATAGCTTTTTCATCACTAAACTATGGAATTTGTTCTTGCAACGGGCACCAAGAGGAGGATTAGACATGTTCATGGACGACAAGGCTATCAATAGCTATTAACCACAATGGCTGAGACTTACAAGTGGGGAGAGCACTGCTGTTGAGCTCGTCTACCTTGAGGGCTTCCTATTTGGGCACCAGGTTGGCTGCTGTGAGAACAGGATTCTGGGCTAAATGGGCCCCCTATAGCTTGATTCATTTTGTAACATGATGGCACCATTGATGACAAAGGAAGCCTCATTCCGAACGCAAGAAGAGATTACACACCTTTTGTCTAGGCATCTGAGGTACACTCCTCGCCAGGGATGTGGTGGCTTTTTTTTGGTAAACTTTCTCATATCCAAGTAACTTGCATAGAGTAATTTGCATTGGAAGATTTTCCTGAAGCCCTTGCTTGTCTTTTACTTGTCTTTAGCAAAGGAAAGCTACAGCATTCAAAACCGCCAAGCTTCCCTCATAGCGTCTTTGAAGTGAGCACTGTCTGTCCATTGTTACTCATGAAGTTAGAAAAAGGTAGAACTTCTATGAGGAAATTAAAGCCCTGGAAAATCCTCTGTTTTGGAAAAGTTATTGCTCCCTACCTTGCTGTACTCTAACCCTGGCTGTGTCCAATTGATACAGAACTACCTCTGGTTGGAAGTTTTGGGGTTAGGCATCCCCTTTCCAACAACACTTTGGAGGTCCCGAGCCTCAAGGAGGTTAGATTGGTTTCAACTAGGGCCAGGGCCTTTTCAGAACTGGCCTCGACTTGGTGGAAGACTCTGTCACAAGAGAGTAGGGCCTTTGGGAATTTGACATCTTTCTGTAGGGCCTGCAAGACGGAGCTGTTCCGCTGGGCCTTTGGCTTAGATTCACTCTGACCCTTGGCTTTTTTGCTGGCCCATGTAGGACCAGTATGGATAGCTGGCTCGGGTAAATATCTGATGTTCCCTCCCTTTATGGTCTTGATTTATGGGCTACTACTAAAATGAGGCTGCATTTTAAGCTGTATTTTAGTTAACTATTTGTTGTTGTTGTTGTTTCTATTACATTTTATTGTAATTTATATTTGGTGTTAGCCGCCCTGAGCCCGGCCCTGGCTAGAGAGGGCGGGGTATAAATTAAAAAATACTATATTATAATTATTATTATGTCCTGCCATAGCTCTTATCGACTCTTGCCTGGCAAGATTGGGAGGGCTGGCAGCAATTGTCTCAGCAGTGCAGGGGGAGGGTTGCTTTCTATTTTCTTTAACAGCTACAGCCTTGTGAACAGTTCTGTACCCTTTTGCCAAGAGGGTGCAAAAAATATCAGAGAGAAAGGGGAGGTGTCTTTCATGTGGGGCAGGGGGGAGTGCACAAAGCATCAACAGATTTCAACTCAGCACTAATTCCAGGGAGTTGGGAGGGACCCAAAGACTCATCTAGTCCAACCCCCCTACAATCCAGGAATCACAATCAGAGAACCCCTGACCTGACAGGTGGCCATCCAACTTCTGCTTTAAAACCTTCAGTGAAGGAGAATTCACCACCTTCCCAGGTAGTCAGTTCTGTTGTTGAAGAGCTCTTGCTGTCAGAAAGTTCTTCCCAGTGTTGAGTCGGAATCTCCTTGTCATTTGAATCCATTGCCTCAAGTTCTCCCCTCTGGAGCAGCAGAAAACAGTCTGGCTCCATCTTCTGTGTAGCAGCCTTTCAGGCATCTGAAGATGGCTCTCATGGACATGATCTTATTTCTGTACAACATCCTTTGCTAACTTGGTGCCGTGCAGGTGTCTTCGGCTCCAGGGATCTCCTCACCCCCTGCCAAAGGTCTCCAGAACACCAGCTTGGCCAAAGGGATTGCCACGCAATTGTGTTTTTCAGGAGAACCTGTAGTTCAGTTGTAGGAACAACGCCTTTGCATCCAGGTGGCTCCAGCTTCAATTGTTCCTTAGCAATTCCAGTGAAATGATCTCTCAGGTAAATGATGATGAAGGAAGTCCTCTCCTCCCCTTGTGTCCCTGGCTAACAGTCAGAGTAGACAATACTGGCCTAGGTGGATGTAGTCCGTCATGGTATAAAGTAACTTCTTTTGTTGTTATCTCAGAATTTAAGATGCTGGTTTATGGGAGCTGAGAGAGAGTTTTGACTTAAAGCACTGTGGGCTTTTAAACCTTGAGACTGAGGGCTGATTGTGTCCTTCCAAGCCTCTATCTGGTCCTTTCTAACACTCAGTGTTAGAAACTCAGATAATATAAGCCAGACACCAAATGGCTCCTTAACCCAGGGTTATAGTCACGAAAACGGAATACCTGGTTGCCATTTTGGGGCCAGACTGCTCGAAAGTCATATTTTCCAATACAACTTTTTGGTTCCTGAAATTCATTCTGATTGTGCAGATAAAATATAACAGGTGTGTGGTATTAGTGTGTGGAAACAGTTCATACCCAAGGATCTCCAGGCACGCACCTCCAGATGGTGGAGACATCGGGTGCCATCATAGCATCCACTTGGTTGCAAGTGGCCAATAGCCAGTTGCAAAATGTGCATGGCAGATTTCGTATCCTGGGCCCACAGCCCATAATGAGCCCTGCTGCATATCTGGAACATTTGTACCTGGTTGGGATGTGCCCCGGAACACATCTCTTGCTTCTCCGGATGGAGAACAGAGAGGGTGTGTGTAGAACCTAGCCTACTGTGAAAGCATAACTTTTACATCCATTGCTCCGTTCCCCCTTGGCCTATGGCCCTGCTCGCCACTGCTTTGTCCCCCCCGGAAGGTCACCCAGAAGGGAATGCGGTACTCGGGCTGACTTAAAACCCACCAAGTGAGTTTGTTGCATCTTATGCTTCTCTCGATCTCGGCATTTCACCGGCTCCCAGGACAAAGTATAACAACTGCATCAGAGCTGGGTGTCCCCCTAATGTCCTCGGGAAGTGATAGGGAAGCGACTGTTGGCTGGCTCCTGGGACGGCTGGAGGTTGATGTATGCAGGCTCCCCATCGGCTGCTCCAGGGGGATTTGACTGATAGTGTGCGGGGGCCGCCAGGCACGGGAATCTGTGCCCAGACTGTGCCTTTCAGGTGGGTAGGGTGTGATGCGTCCCTCACCTCTGGCTGCTGGCAGCTGCAAGCCAAAAAGGGCATGATTCTGCCACGTTTTTGAGTGTCCCAGGGAAGGCAGTCCCACACCTCGAGAGACACCCCTCCTGCTGTGTACGGCGCAGCACCCGCAGGACCAAGCTTTCATGATGGTGTTCATGGAGAGATGAATGGCAATTGTTGATGCACAGCACCATGAGCCATTTTGCTGCTACTTCTCCCCCCCTCCCCGCCCCCCTGTTTTGTTTGGTTGTATATGAAATTAGACAGAGTTGGTGCTTTATTTTCCTCTGCTCTTCTGCGCCTTCCTTTTTAAATTTTTATTTATTTATTTTGTTTTGGAACCAGCACCCTGGCTATCCCTTTGCTTCTGCAGAGGCGAAATGCCCCCCTCCCACATTATTAGCAATTGTGTGCCACCCTCTCTCTTGTCTAAATTCCTCCCCTTCCTCCCCACCACAATATTTGTGAGTGTTCACCGTCATGTTCGCTCTCTCACATTCTTCCTTAGTTGCAGCAGAGGCTGTGAGCCGCTGCTTTTCTACAGCTTGTTGGCTGTGCTGTGCCCCCGCTTGGATGTCAAACCATTTTTTATTTTCTTGTGATCAACCCCCCCCCCATCCAAATCGCACACATGGATAAACACCTACGATTGTTTGGTGTATAGCCTTGTGTTGGCGGCCCATGATACCTCCTCCTTATTCCTTTTTTTTTCTTTTTAATCTGAGCTTGCGGAGCTCTTATTCTCTTAGATCCTCCTCCCCTGGAAACAATTTCAGCGTGAAGAGCGAATAAGCCTCTGATTGAGGGGGCGGAGGGGAGGCGCCTTTCGCAGTTAGCAGGGAGTATTCTGACATTTCTGCTGTAATGCTGAGAGTGGGAGGCAGATGGTTGATGAAGGGGACCACGCAACAGCGCCACCAGAGATGCCTGAAAGGATGTGCTTCTGTGATGCGCATCTCTTAAGTGGGAGAGGGTGGTGGGGAGTCCATCTTGCCAGTCTGGGGTGGTGGAAGATTCTGCTTAAATTGGGGAAGGGGGAGATCTTACCAGGAGGGTGAAATGGTTGTTCCTTTAGAGCAGAGGTTCACAAACTTATTTGGCCCACCACCCCTTTCAGAAAACAATTACTCAGCCCCACCCCCGAAAGCTGCCTTCTTTAAGCGAACAAACAGAAAGATGCAGTGAGAAATTTGCATTCTTTGATGATTCTTTGTGTTTCTACCTATGCCCTACAGCATAGTAAAGAAAGATTTTGTTGTAAATAAGACACCTTGAAGCTGGAAATTATAAAAGTATTTATTTAAATCAACCCTAGTAGCATTCACATTTGCACACAGAAAATTGAGATAACAAAGGATAATATTAAAATAAAAATCACTAACACTTCCTGGGACTGGGTGGAGCCGAAAAAGGTTCACCCAAGCCCAGAGAGAATCCTTTCCTCCAGCATCACCTCCGCATCCTGGGGAGGCATTGTCGCCGTGCCACAACGGCGCCCGACCTAGAATCATAGAATCATAGAGTTGGAAGAGACCACAAGGGCCATCGAGTCCAACCCCCTGCCAAGCAGGAAACACCATCAGAGCACTCCTGACATATGGTTGTCAAGCCTGGCAATAAGCATAACACAACAGATGAAACATATACGAATGGTTTCTCAAAAGTTTCTTCTCTTCTTCTTTATGCTTTCACCGCCTCCTTATTTCTGTTCAACCCCCCCCCCCCCAATTGCACCTGAAGCGACTACCACCCCCCTGGATCATTCCAGCCCTCCCCTCGGGGTGATATCGCCCACATTGAGAAACACTGCTTTTGAGAGTGTCTCTTCCCCCCACACTTCCCCACAATGAACAAAGGAAGCTGCCTTATACCACCTGGCTCACTGCTGTATGCACTGACTGGCAACAATTAGCTCTCCAGGGTTCCAGGCAGGATTCTCTCCCTGCCCTACCTGAATATGCTGCCAGGAGCTGAACCTGAGACCTCGTGCTCTGTCCGTTGCCCCAGCTTGATCAGCACCTGCTACCTGCTGTGCCTCTACTTCAGCTCTTTTGTTAATGGCAGAGTAAAGGGAGCGTTGACATTTGCTGTTTGATACATCACTTAATACGGCAAGCTAATACAGCACTTTGCATACAGCGCTTCATGCATACTTGGTTTTCTGAGCTAGTGTGTGCCCTTCCCCAGAAAGAAAGAAAGTGCCCACCCTTTTATTCCAGTTGTCAGTTGTTCCGATTTTTGCACTCCTGGCTGCAATCTGCCCCGAGTCTTCACCACGAAGGGCAGGTAAGGGATCTAATAAATAATAACAGTTTGTTTCTCTCCTAACAAACCATGATGGTAAACCAAGGTTTGTTCTTGGCCTACCATTGTGGCTTGCTAGCAGAGAAACAAACCGCAATTGTGGCTTTTTTGTGTGCAACGGCAAGCCAGCCACTGGTTTGCTGCCTCCTCTGCATGTGAACGGAAAGAGCCACTAGCAAACCTCTGAACAGTATCCACTAGCACGCCATGTGTTCTTGCTAAACCATCATTAATTTTAACAATAGTTTTATTATCTGCAAACTGGGAGTAGGTGTCTCTGTTTTCTTCCTCCTCTCCCTTGTTCTTTTTCCTTATTCTCTCACCCCTCACATCTTTTCACTTCTCTTTAAAAATTGTGAACGATAAAATGGTGGTAGTGTTTTTACTTGTGTGACAGAGCTTAGTTAAGCAATCAGGCTCGAGGGGCTGCGTGCGACCCTCCAGAATTCTCTGTCTGGTCCTTAAGGCTCTCTTCAGACCACACCTCCTCTCCCTAAGCCACACGCTTCACAGGCCTTTTGCCTAGGCTGGAACGCATCCTGGATTTGTGATATTCCCTCTTGCTTGCCTGTATCGAGAGAGGTGCACAAGTGACTTACCTGCATGGCTGGAATGTAGCCTGTTAGGCAGAGCTGCGTCTTGAGCTGCTTCCCAATTTTTGCCTCTGGTCCCACCCATCATTGCCCCACTGCCGTGGAAAGTTTCTCAGAATGGAGTGTGGCCTCCTGGGCTGGAAAAGATTCCCCACCCTAATCTAAAGCTCTGTTTAGCATTCAAAAAAGTACATGTGAAAAGGATCTAGGGGTCTTGGTGGACCACCAGCTTAACATGAGTCAACAGGGTGATGCAGCAGTAAAAAAAGCGAATGCTATTCTAGGCTGCATCAACAGAAGTATAGCGTCCTGATCAAGGGAAGAAATAGTGTTGCTCTGTTCTGTCTTGGTCAAACCACACCTGAAATACTGTGTTCAGTTCTGGACACCACAATTTAAGAAGGATGTATGCAGAGGAGGGTGACTGAGATGGTCAAGGGTCTGGAAACCAATGGTTGAGGGAGCTGGGTATGTTGAGCCTAGAGACGAGGAGACTGAGAGGAGATATGATAGCCATATTCAAATATCTAAAGGGCTGTCACATGGGAGATGGAGCCAGATTGTTTTCTCCTGCTCTGGAAGGTAGGACCTGAACCAATGAATTCAGGTTACAAGAAAGGAGATTCTGACTAAACACCAGGAAGAACTTTCTGATAGTGAGAGGTGTTAGAGTGGAACACACTCCCTGAGTGTTTCCCTGGATGGTCCTGGCAAAGAGCCGTCCCAGGCAGTGAGTATCTTCCCTAAGCCTGATGAATCTCCTCTTGATACCAAAACCAAGAATGGCTGTTGCAGGCTGGCACCAATAAGCCACAACACCCAGACAGGAAGTGATAGACTGGTAAAGTGGATTGGGGTGAAGGTCTTCCAGAAGCCAGGCACCTTTTTCTATCTCCAGTAGTTACTGGCAAGTTGCTTTGCTGTGAGGAAATCTGGTAAGGATTTGTTAGCAAAGGTTTTCTCCTTTGTTTTGTTTCTGTGATACGCTGATTGCTTTAATTTTGCTCGCAAGCCCACCCTGGGAAATGAAGAACTGAAAGGCGTTTTAAAACACACTAAGATGAGTAGGCTCTAGGGTTGTTGTATCCAGCGTTAGTCTTCTTCAGAGTAGATCCTTTGGAATTAATTGGCATGATTAACCGAGGCCCATTAATTTCAGTAGGCCTACTCAGAGTACAACTCAGCGGTTCCCTTGTGATTGGAACGTCACGGCTTGTAAGCAGTCGGGGTGAGAGGAAGAGCTGATTTCACTCAGAAATAGCATGCCTCATCGTCCTCACCAGCCTTGCAAAACAGGGCAGAGCCTCCCTGCTCCAGTGCTGCCTGTCCCACCCACCCAGTTTTTGCGCTGCCTCTTCAGGTGTGAGCCACGTGCAAACCTCGTCTATTCTCATGGGTTGCGCCGTCAGCTGTGTCAAACATTCAGGGCTTTGTGTGTGATGGAGGAGAGCGCTATCAACAATGGCTGTGCTCTGTCTCCATGGTCAGAGGTATTAATGCTTCTGAATGCCTGCTGCTGGAAGCCCCAGGAGAAGAAAGTCTTGCTCTTGTGCTCAGGTCCTACTTGTGGGTTTCCCATAATTGGCATCTGGTCAGCCACTGTGGGAACAGGATGCTGGACTCGACGGGCCACTGGCCTGATCCAGCAGATACTCTATCTTCTTAAGTTCTTATGTGAATGTGTTTCCTTCCTTCCCCTTCCTCAACAAATGTCCTTTCTATTACTACTACTACTACTACTACTACTACTACTAAAGAAATGGCAATTAGGAGTCACTGCTAGCCTTGGGAAATGCCATTTAAGGCCTGTAGAGAACTTTTGAAGCGGGTTCGTTCCTCCCGTGGCTCAGCTGGGGCTGCCATTCATTTCCATCAGCTTGCTGGCAAACAATGGTGACTGTTTCTATATGGTGCTGAGCAATTTGCAGTCCGAAGCGCAAGGACCTAACATGATGCTGATTGGCAGCTTCTCTCCAAGTTTCTAAGCGGCTTTGGGGAATGAACGTGGTCCTGTAACAGTTTTCTAGTAAGCCTTCAAAAGTTGCCAGCCTACAAACATACTTGCTTCTAGTTTGTTAGAGTTTTTTTGTGTATTCTGAAGATGCAACCTCCCCCCCCCCCGTCCTTGACACCTGATATATATATATATCTACATCACTATATCAGTGGATCCACCCCATTCTTTTTAATTGTAATTTGTTTTAAACTGGTTTTTAATATTGTCCTTTTAAATTGCTGCAGTTAAGAAATTACAACAACCAGTGGCATAGCGCCGTTTGCTGGTACCTGGGGCAGGTGTGCTTGCACATGCCCCAGATGGGGGCAGAGTGTGTTTGTCCAGCCCTTGCCCTCCCTGCTGGGTGCAGAGAGTGAGAGCACCCTCTGTGCCCCATCCAGGGTGCGAGGGCTCGCCTGGCAGGGGCTGGGGAGTGCAGAGGAGTCTTTTCATGCTCTGTGCTCCCCAACCCCTGCCAGTGGTGGGCAGGTGCTTGAGTGCTGGACAGGGCACAGAGGGTGCTGTTTACTCTCTGCTCCCCAAGGTGCAATGGAGATCTTTTTGGGGGGTGCCTGGTTAATGCTCCCCCCCCATTGTGTATCCAGGGGAACGGCCTTGCTGCCACCTCCCAAGCCACGCCACTGACAACAACAGCAACAACAAAAACAAGTAATTTCTGTGCTGGCTACAGAGAAACGGAAATCCTTGATGATCAGCTTTGAGATGAAGGCTAGAAGAAGCTAGTTTTTTAAAAAGAAAAGACTTTACCATGTGAACTGGCAGAGGTGGGGCATGCCACCCTGTCCTCCTCCCACCAACCTACTTGACTTCCATGCTGAGTGCGGAGAATCCTTCCCTCCACCAGCTCCCTCGGTCGCCTGCATGGAATCACCAGTCGCCTGTGGCTACCAGGCAACTCAGCCGGGTTACAAAACATCTGTGTCATCGAAGGAAAATATTAACTGTCCCCAGAGTGGACTCTTGCCATGTGCAGCTCAGACTGTAAACTGGGTTTATGTTGAGTACGGTTTATGTGAAGTCTGGGAAACTCCCCCCCCAAAAAACTTTGGCACAGGCAGATTGAAAGCAACGCCCACCGTGTGGGTGATGGAAATGAAACTTGAGTGGAGGTGCATCTCCGCCAAGGAGGTGAGTGCGTGTAGATACAATTGTCTGTAAAGCCAGCGGAGAACAAAATGTACTTTTAACTGTATGCAAATAGGAGCCTGGCAAGACTTACCTCATTGCAGAGCCTGCAGTTAAGTTATAGGCTGCATCAACATCCGTGTGTGTGTGTTGTTCTAGAGCTAGATTCTGTGATGCCAAGTGAGCTGACATGCAGAGGCTTTCTTCTTCTTCAAACAGTCCAGAAATAGCAAGTAACAGGTCAACTTTCTCCTAAGTGCTGTGGCTGGCTACTTTCTCCTTGATTGAATTTCTCCTCCCCGTAAATCCTTGTAAATGGATCTGCAAGCACAATATTAAAGGGATATTTTGTCCTCTGCAGTCGGGTGGTGCTGAGCCAGGCCTTTTGAACTGGCGTGCGTATGTGTGTGTTGCTGCCTTGAAATGACTAACTCTTTCACACCACGGTGGCTAAGAACAGTGTTTTGTTGGCAACCAGGAAAGGCAGATTCATTGTTCCAGAAGCCTTATTAATTCCATTGAATCTGCCACTTTTTAATCTGCCGTCCAGGGCAGATTGCGCAGAGCAAGAAGGCCGCTGCAGCAGCTGTTGGAATATCAATACATAGCTGCTGCTGCTGCTGCTATATATCTTTAGCATTATACATTTGCTAACGGAGAGCAGAATTAGCCTGCTGTGGTTGCTTTTATTGCAACCTCCCCCAATTTGGTGGCCCCCTGTTGTTTTGGACCACTGTCCGAAAATAAAGAGCTTTTCTCCCTCTCTCATACAATGCCAGAACTTGGAGCCAGAAAAGTTGAGTATTGGAAGATTCAGGACAGGCAACAGAAAGGACTTGGCACGGCACATGTCTAAGCTATGAAGCCCACTCCCACGAGATGTGGCAACAGCCATCAATTTAGATGGCATTAAAAGGGGATTACACTCATTCATGGAGGATAAAGCTGTCAGGATCCACTAGTCACGGTGGCTGTATGCTACCTCTGGGAACAAAGCAAGTTGCAGTCCAAAACAGTGTTAGAAACTCAGCTATATAAACTAGGCGCCAAATGGCACCTTTAACCTAGGTTACGGTCACCACAACAGAATGTGTAATTTGCCCAGGGGTTGGGATAGATGATCCTCTGGGTCCCTTCCAGTGCTACAATTCTATGGTTCTGTGATCTTAGCTACATTGCTTGACTGTCGCTTGTTCTTACAACAATTCACTTGTCCCCATATGCAAGAAGGAGAAACGTGCACAGTGGAAACGGAAATGGCATTAACTATGGACTAAAGCAGAGGTTTTTAAACTGTGGCCTGTGAGATCCATTTGGGTGGCCTGTGGAAAGGCTGCAGCACAGTCAAATATCTCTATACCCACTTTCCTTGATGTGGTGATGGAGGACTAAGGTGCCCAGCAAGGGGTTCCTGATTGTGAGGCAACACAGAAGCACAGAATGCGCTTCTGTAGCTGCTCATGAGTCAGCTGTCTTGATGGACATGGTCAGGTTGGTCAGCTGCCAACCGGGCACCCAGAAATATCCATGTAATCGCAATTGGACTTGCACAGTAGCAAAATGTGCCTGGAAACTGGGGAGTTTCAAACATTGATTGGAACATCCCACCCACTCTGGGAGCACACAGGTAATGAAAGGCCTGGTGGAAAAGCAGCTTTTTGCCTGGTGCCTAAACCTGTGTAATGGGAGGTGAGCCTCCCTGGGGAGAGCATTCCACAAACAGGGAGCCACCACTGAAAGGACCCGCCCTCGTGTTGCCATCTTTGGGACTTCCGTTGGAGAGGTCATGTGAAGAAGGGCCTCAGATGATGAGCGCAAGGTTCGGGTCAGTTCCTGTGGGGAGAGGCGGTCCTTGAGGTCCTGGGGTTCTGATCCATATAATGCTTTATAGGTCAGTTAGTCCAGAAACCAATTGCATTGCCTTTTGCTTGAACTGGGACCAGGTGTGTTTTTGCAGCCACAGGACCACAGCTCCGTGGGGCTGAGAACAAGCTGTTCTTCTTGGGCAAATCCACTGAATTAAACAGGCTGCCTTAATTGAGCTGTGTGTTTCTTATTTGAGACTCTTAATGTATGGCTCACTAAACGGAGCGTAGCAGTTTAAGTACTTGAGAGTGTATAAAGAGTTCCTGTTTTATGGTGCCTGGCTGCTTGTTCTTCCTTGATCAGTGAGGGAACAGATCAAGCGAACGTGGTGAATGGATTTATCCACCCACCCTGCATGTTACTCTCCAGAAACAAGGCATGGTTAGCAGAGTCAGACGTCTAAATTTGAGTCTCTGACTGGAACTGGAATGACATCTCCAACTGCAGACTTCAAGTTCTCAAAGCTGTATGGCTGATTGCCTAAATTTATCAGATTTATGCCCAGTTTCCAGCCAAGCTAGCCTCCCAGTGGTGCAGTGTAATTAGAAGGACATAGACGTGAGTTTTCTTTGCATGGTACCTTGGTGATTGGTGCTCGCAGCGCTGGAGCTGCAGGTTGAGAGAACAGGCTGACGAGTGGTGTAAGATGTGAAAAAGTTCCTTCACGTGTTCTTTCATACAGTCTTTCGGCCAGTGTTCAAAATCAGCCAGGCACATTTTGCACCTGGCTTTCGGCAACTTGCAACCAAGTGAAGCCTGACATCCCCACCATCTGGGGATCCTTGAATTTCGACTGTTTTGAGACACTAATGCCCAATCCTTTAGAATTCTATCAGTTATATTTTATCTGCACAATCTGAATGAATTTCTGGAACCAAAATGCTTTCCCCATGCAGTCTGAGCATCAGCAGTGAACATTATAGTGAATGGTTATTGCTTTTCTTCACTTCCCTCACTGCCCTGCCCTGCTCAGAGTTATGAAGAATATTCTCACATTCTGAATGGTCCATGTCACCATGAAGAAAAATAGGTAGGAATAGGCCAATAGATGTGTGGACTGTCCCTGGATAAAGTTGATTCTTCTTCTTTCAGTTCTCAAAGATCTTAACCTGGCTGAAGGTTGTCATCTGAACTAGCCAGTGTTTAACGAATAATCACAGTCATTTGAAAAATAAGACCTTAGAGCTGTCTGGCCCCCAAATAACAACTAGGCATTCTGTTTTGACGACTGCAACCTTGATTTAAGGTATCATTTGGCACCTAGCTTATATATTGGGAGTTTCTAACACTGCTTTGGGCTGCTTCTCATTCAGCCTTCAGAGATTAGAGCAGAGAGTTTCCTGAACAAGCTCATTTCCTGGAAACGGATGCATTCGCGGAGCAGGCCTGCACGTATCAGAGCCAGCCTTCCTCCTTTCTTAAGTAATGCAAGAATCCCCCTTTGGCAGGCCCTGTCCGTAACCCCACTGCATAGCACCTGCGTGCAGAAGGTCTCCAGCTCCTCTCAGTGAGACCTCTCAGCCTGAGCTGCTGCTCACCAGCACAGGCAACACAGCTTTAACGTTAGGAAAGGCCCCTTTCCTAGGGGAAAAACAAGCAACCCAGCAGATGTCAGGGTGGGAAGGGGGGACATTTCGGGGAGTTTGTTGGCAGGAAGGGGCACCTCCTTTTCTTAAGGTAAAGGTAAAGGGACCCCTGACCGTTAGGTCCAGTCGTGGCCGACTCTGGGGTTGCGGCGCTCATCTCGCTTTATTGGCCGAGGGAGCTTCCGGGTCATGTGGCCAGCAGGACTAAGCTGCTTCTGGCAAACCAGAGCAGTGCACAGAAACGCCGTTTACCTTCCCGCCAGAGCAGTACCTATTTATCTACTTGCACTTTGACGTGCTTTTGAACTGCTAGGTTGGCAGGAGCAGGGACCGAGCAACGGGAGCTCACCCCGTCGTGGGGATTCGAACCGCCAACCTTCTGATTGGCAAGTCCTAGGCTATCCCTCCCCTAAAAGGTCCTTTCCCACCTTAGCTCTCTTTGGTCACTTGGCAAGGCCAGCATCTTCCTACTCCTCCCTGGAGTGCTTCCCTGGTAGCTTTATTTATCTTACACCCATTGGCTGCCAATCAGCACCAGACTGGCATTGGGCACGTCCCTCCCTCCCTCTCTCTCCTGCTCCCCCCCCCCGCCACTACCTGTGCCTGCGCGTGCTGCCTTTCTGCCATCCAGCCACTACGCTTTTCCGCGAAGAATGTAAACATTCCCTCCTGTTTGCTTTCTGATTTATCAGGAGCTGTGCCCGGTTACATAACTGCATATTCATGGCTGCAGCTAAAAATAATTTTAAAAACACCAGGAACAGAAAAAGCTATTTTTATCCCGCTCGGCAGTGGGCATCTCTTTTTTTTTTGTGTGAGTGTGTGTCTCTCTCTCTCTGCATGTGCATTGACGCTTTATTTTGGTCACTCCTTTCATCTCAGGAGTAGGCGTTTAGCTAAATTCATTTATTTCATCTGTCATGGGTGTTTGAGTTGAGGTTCCTGTATTGCAAGGGGTAGGACTAGATGGCCCCTGGCATTCCTTCCAACGCTACGATAAAATGTATGCTCCACTTGATTGTGAAACAAAAAAATGCAAAATGCCTCAAAGCGGTTTACAAAAAGAGTATGTTGATAAAAACAATCAGAAGCAACAATTCAAAGCACTGGAAAAAAATTAAACAGGGCAATAAGCTAAAATAGATTAAAACACACATCAATATTCGGCATATTGTCTAACCTAAATTGTTTGAGTGACTGGCAGGAGTGGGAAATCTTAGGCCCTGGGGGCCAAATGTGCTGCTCTGATCCTCTCTGTATGGCCCTTGGGATTCTCACCGTCCCTCTTCTCTGTTCTCCTCAAGGGCTTTTGCCTGATTAGACTGTGTCCTTGGTCTCTGATGATGCCTCTTGGTTGCCTGGATTGAAGGGATGCATAGACACTTTGGTCTTTTGCACACTTGGAGTGCAGCCTCAGATGCACAGATAAGAACATGGGTAGGCAAACTAAGGCCCGGGGCCCAGATCCAGCCCAATCGCCTTATAATCCAGCCCAGGAATCAGCGTGTTTTTACATGAGTAGAATGTGCCCTTTTATTTAAAATGCATCTCTGGGTCACTTGTGGGGCCTGCCTGGTGTTTTTACATGAGTAGAATGTGTGCTTTTATTTAAAATGCATCTCTGGGTTATTTGTGGGGCATAGGAATTCGTTCTCCCCCCCCCCCCAAATATAGTCCGGCCCCCCACAAGTTCTGAGGGACAGTGGACCGGCCCCCTGCTGAAAAAGTTTGCTGACCCCTGGGTAAGAGTCTCATGCATTGTTCTGTCTCCTTTTCCTCGGCCCCTGCCTGTCACTGCGATGCAGCCCCTTAGATGCTCCCCTCTGAGGGAATGTGGCCCACTCCTGCTATCATCTCTCTCTGCCATAGCAGGGCCTGGGACCTTCTCTATGCCTAAGCCCCAGGGCATAGCCTGAAGTCCTGAGATGCAGCCATTTTTGCTGGAGCCAAGCAGACCTGTGCACACTCCATTCCTGGAGGGGCGCCGCCTGCACTCCTGTCGCAGAAGAGAGCCAGCGCTCAGGTAGCGTTTACAGTTCCAGACTAGGACCTGGGAGATGAGGGTTCAAATCTCCACCCGGCTATGCAGCTCTCTGGGTAATGATCCTCAAGGCTTCTCTCAGCCTAACCTACCTCACAGGGTTGTTGCGTGGGTCAGTGAAGAGTGGGAGGACCATGCACGCCACCTGGAGCTCCTTGGATAAAATAAGTGATATTTAAATGCAATAAATAACAACAGCAGCAATAATAAGAGAGGCATGCCGTGAATGTGCTCTGCCCACCCCTAAGTGTTGCAGCAGAACCACCTGTAAGTAGAACCTCCTCCTCCCAAGGCAGTTTACCTCGGGGAGTTACAGGCGCTGGGGCCCAGCAAAAAGAGAATGCCTTCTTTTCTTGTGAGGCTTCCCCCCACTTTGGCTCTTGGAAGCAGATCGCTGGAACAGGCCGGCCTGATGCTGTTCTCGTCCGCCTACAGGGTTCTCTGCGCCGCCTAGCCCTCAGCAATGGGCTGTGTGGATCGATGGGGCGGCGGGAGTCTTCTGTTTGCTCTGGGATGGGAAGGTGCGCCACGGCCGCCTCATTAGGTCCAGGGCCCGGCCTGGCAAGAGCAGCGCATCTGCCGATTGATAAAATGTTTCTGGCTCCCGGTCCGTTCCGCCCTGACTTCCAGCGGCCCGTATTGATTACATTTCATTTCTTTTTCTTTTTAAACTAAGCTGCATTAATAATGTAAAAGCTCTTAGGACGTTTCTAGGCTCTGGGTGTAATTGGCAGGGGGCTGCTGGTCTGTGCGTGTTTGTTTTAATAGAGCTCCTGGTTATGTCTGCTTAAATGGCTTGCTTACAGATCCTGCGTAAAAATGGTCTGCTGATTTCAGCATGTTCCATATGGAAGGGCCGTCGCTCAGCTGCAGAGCACAAGCTTTGCATGCAAATGGTCCCAGTTCATCTTTAAGCAGGGCTGGATATTGTTGTTGTTGTTGTTGTTGTTGTTGTTGTTGTTGTTGTTGTTGTTGTTATCCTGCCCTTTACCCTAAAGGAGACAGCTTACAACTCTTTCTTTCTTTCTTTCTTTCTTTCTTTCTTTCTTTCTTTCTTTTATTATTATTATTGTTAGCCTGCCCTTTACCCTTTGTTGTTTAGTCGTTTAGTCGTGTCTGACTCTTCGTGACCCCCTGGACCAGAGCACGCCAGGCACTCCTGTCTTCCACTGCCTCCCGCAGTTTGGTCAAACTCATGCTGGTAGCTTCGAGAACACTGTCCCACCATCTCGTCCTCTGTCGTCCCCTTCTCCTTGTGCCCTCCATCTTTCCCAACATCAGAGTCTTTTCAATTTATCATCATCATGATAATGTTACCAACTGGTCCTATTTTAAGGAGGGGAAGTAAAGTGCTTCCTAAACCTTTTGAGACTTCAGGAATGGTGTTTGTTTTTGTGTGGTTTAATTTGTGGATTAAAACCCAAGGCAAACTCAAAAAGACGCTCATATTTTCTTGATCAGATTCTGGAGCAGTGGGTAAAAAGATCCTCTTTGCATCTGTGGGGACCACAAAGCTAATACGGTAACCATTCTGTGTTCACTGGCTGTCTGATATTCAATGGGTGGTTAGTATGTGAAATCTGTTTTGGACTACAGCTCCCATCAGCCAGCAGGGCCATGTGTCCCCAGGGCTGATGGGAACTGTAGTCTGAGACTTCTGCAAGGCACCAGGAAAGACTGACATGTGTTATCACGACCTGTATATATTTGTGTTTCTTTCACCAGATCTGCTGCTTCCAGCTTATATTTGTGTACTGGTGTGTTGAAGCTGATGATGTGTTTAAAAGGGGTTGTGGTATAAATCTTAATAATGTATAATATCCCCTCCCCTTCCTTTTTTGTCCAGTTAGTCAGGAACTTGGCGTCAGGATTTGGTTGTTGGGAATGGCGATGCTTCTTTCAGCATGGGCTAATGTTTCCCAAAGTGGGCAGTACCTCCCCTGGGGGGCAGTGGGGTTATCTAGGGGGGCCCTAAGAGGCAGGGGGCTCTGTGGGGTGTAAATGCCTATCGGACTTTGAAAAGCTGGATCAAGTTCATCAGTTTTGTTGAATTAATAAAATGAAATTGTTTTGATTGGATATTGAATACATGTGCAATTGATTTTGAATTTTATTGTTTTCTTATCTTCCTTAGTGGGTTGTTTCCTTAGTGCAAACTGCTATTCTTAATTATGCTTTGTGTAGGGTAGGGGGTTACTGGAGATGAGTTTGTGGAGCCGAGGGGGTGGGACCCCCTAAAAAGTTGGGGAACCGCGGGAACACACTGAAAATGCCTCCTTGCTCCCGTCCTTCCTGTTCATGCCTGGGTCAGGCCAGAGGTAGATGTCTAGACCAGCACCTTCTTTTCCCTCCTCTGCGCAATTGGATGCCTCCATCATGCAGCCCACAAACTCAGGGACCAGAAGGCAGGACCCCCCCCTCCTCTTGTTAAATGGGCATTCAGAGTCAAGCTGCCTCGGAAATGTGGCTGTTGCATCTGTACCAGCCCTCATGGCGAGCAGATACCCATGGGCATGTGCTCTTCAAGTTGGCCTGAGGTTGGCTTGCTTTTTTTTTTTAAATAAATACGTAAATCTGCTAATCACTTATTTAACATAGGTTATATGCCACTTGATTGCAATAAGATGTTTACAAGATTCCAAAGCAAAGAAATGCAGTCACTTCCAGAAAGTACAGCTAGTGGGCACCTGCTATATCTCAGCGGGCATGCTATTCCACAGAGCAGGAGCAGCAACACTAAAAGCCCGGCTGCAAGTTAGTATGGAGCAGGCTTCTCAGATCTTTGGAGCACACGGGAGAAGCTTCCCGGCAGTCCTCAGTGATCTACTGCTTGTGTAAGAGATAAGACAGTCTCTCAAGCAATCTGGTCTTTCAGTTATGTAGGATCTTGAGTATCAACACATTGAACTTGGCTCAGTAGCAGCCAGTGCGAGCAGAGCATTACAAGCAACCTAGCCCCTGCGTTCTACACCAGTTGCATCTTCTGAACTAATCCCAAAGGTAAATCTATTGCAGAAATCCAACTGTGAGGTTAGTTGGGTACAACCTTGCCAGGTGCTTGGGTTCCATATCTCCTCCTGGCCAGCCCAGGATTGTTCCTTCCCCATCTGAAACCTGCACAGCTTAATTAATCTTCCTCTTTCTCTGTTTTCCAGCTACAGCTACAGAAAAACCAGTATTTGCAGTTGGGCCAGACCCGTGGCCAGTACTATGGAGGATCCCTGCCAAATGTCAATCAGATTGGGAGCAGTGCTATGGACCTACCTTTCCAGGTGAGGGTTGCCCTTTCTGCCTGAGAGCACCGGCAGATATTTCTCTTAATTTCTTTCCCCCCTCCATCTAAAAAGCAGTATCCAAAGGCTGCACTAAAAGGAGCTGTATACATTATTTTGTCATTCATTCATAGATATCTATATATCTATATATATCTAGATCTTGATATATGTGTATCCTGCACCTTCCTCCAAAAGAACTCAAGACATTGTGTATAATAATAATAATAATAATAATAATAATATTTATATGCCACCCATCTGACTGGGTTGCCCCAGCTGCTCTGGGTGGCTTCCAACAAAATATCAAAACACAAAAAAACCTCCAACATTAAAAACCTCCCTAATTGGGAGAAGAGACAGTGGAAGAGGACTGGAAAAAGTTCAAGGACTATTTGCAAAAGCATTGTAAATTGTATGAATGTTAATATGATGCAGGATAGAAAATAATCTGGCACCAGTAACTTAGTGGAAGGATGTATGGAAATAAGTGACCCATAAGAACTAGGTTGAAATTTTGACTAACAGTATATCAAACTAAAACACTTAAATATTTGATAACAAAGTTCAAAATTGGAGACATAATATCTGAAATTTATAAAATAAGATCTGAAAGAAGGTGAAGCACTGCTGAATATAATTATATAAATGGGAACGCAGGAAAGGGAGATGTGAGGAAGTCCGAAAGGAAGGTCATGGAAGTTTGGCTTATTGAAAACTAATTATGCTGTATGTTATGTGTTTTGTCTTTATTTTTCTTTTTTCTATGTTTGATGATGGTGATTTATGTGTTGGGTGATGTATTGTTTAAAACCTTTAATAAATATTTTATAAAAAAATAAAAATAAAAACCTCCCTAATTGGTTCAGACACCTGTATTCAGGTCCCATAAATTGATATCAGTCTTCAAAGGTGTTTTGTTTTGTTTTTTGGTGTTTGTGCACATGCAAATATTACTAGTGATATGAGTAATTCAGTTTTGAATGGCCACCTGTCCTGGATGATTCCTGCATTGCAGAAGGGTTGGACTAGATGACCCCTGGGGATCTCTTCCAGCTCTATGATTCTATGAATAATACCCCACAAATATTCTTGCTTGGTCTGTAGGAAATTATTAGCTACTATGCAGGAGAGAGGCCAAGCCTGTTTCTCAGTTTTGAAATACTATATAAAAGATTTGAAAGCGTTTGTAGTATCATTGAAACTGATGGACTTCAAGCGCACAATTATTCCTATGAAGCCAGGTTAAACTTTGCTAACCATATGCATGAAGGCAATTTGCCACACTGGTAGAATTGGAAGAGACCCCCCAGGGTCATCTGGTCGAATCCCCTGCAATGTTGTCACAGGGTTGTTTTCCCTGCCCTTTCAACGCCCATTTGCCTTTCTCTTTAGACTCCGTTTCAGTCATCAGGATTGGACACCAGCAGGACGACCCGGCACCATGGGCTGGTGGACAGGGTGTATCGCGACCGGAACCGCCTTGGCTCGCCCCACCGGCGCCCGCTGTCTGTGGATAAGCATGGCAGGCAGATATCCTTTGGCTCAGCATTGTGGCCTAGAGCACAGGAGGGGATGCATGTGCCTGGGAGATGTTTAGGAAGGTGCAGCTTATCAGTAGCTGCTGGGAACACACAAAAACCTGAACTGGTAACACATTAAAAATACACTGTGCACAAGGAAAGAGAGACCAGGAAGGAAGAGGAAAAACCAAGCTCAGGCGTCAGTTTTTTAAAAAGTAGTTCTGAGAATGGCTGTCTGGCCTAGAAGCAGCCCAGGGGCAGGAGGCATCTGATGAAGCTGGTCTTTCAGCAGAGGCGACTTAACGTGCCCTGCTTCCCATCTCTCCCACATTTCGGGCCCCTCTAGAAGCCCCCCTTTCATTCTGAGGTGGGATGTGGCGTAGCCCTAGTTAATTTTCATCTGAAAGGCCATGAAGCCATCCGTAAGAGAAGGATGAAGCAGTGCTTTGAGATCAGCTTTAGCCAGAGGTGAAGGGAAATGTCAGGTGAAAGGAAAGAGGAGGAAGCAAGGCATTGAGAGGGGGAGAGAGAACAGAAAGCAGACACCCTCCGAACACCGTTTTGTAGCTCTTCCCCATTAAGTGCCGTGGGTTTCTTTGCAAAACTGGGGGCTTGGTGAAGTAGCCCTGTGCTGCTGACCAAACACCATGTGGTGTCTGTGTGTAAATATATGACGCCCAGCAAGGCCTGTCGAACACTTAAAACTTTTATTGCGGAAACTTTCCCAAGAAGCTCTGGATACCTTCCCTTCTTCCTTGACTGCCCGACTCACGTGGACAGCTGTCCGTATGGTACCGTCTATCTGTCGCCTCCTTCAGACACAAGCTGGAGGAGGTACGTAAGTGCTGATTTTTGAACTCGGGCTATTCCGTTTGCAAAATGTCCCGTTAATCCTCCTCCTGTCTAGCACGGTCCTGCTTTAAAAACTGCAGTTCTTTGTCGGGACAGGGGTGGGCAGGCGGGGAGAAAGAACTGCAAACAGGGAGCCTGCAGGATCAGGCCATTGGCCCATTGAGTCCAGCATCCTCAACCAGAGGCCCCAATGGGAAACCCATAAGCAGGCCCTGAGTACAAGTTCACACTCTCTCCTCTGGTGGTTTCCAGCAACTGGTGTTCAGAAATTAGGGGTGCTGGTGTTGCAAGATCCTGCTCTAAGCTCCCTTCATCAAATTTCTGCCCAGCTGCTCCTTATATATCTCCAACCACAGAGAGCCCACAAGGCAGCCTCTGTCCTGTTGTCGAACAACTCCTTTCATTAGGAAGTTTCCTCTAACATTTAGCCAAAATCCAGACAGACGTCAAGCTAGTGAGTTCCTGCACTCCTTTTCAAAGCCGGGTGGGAGGTTGGCCACTTTCCAGCTCTGATAGTTTTTGCCTGCCCTTTCTCAACCAGGACCAATTCAGATTCTGCCCTGCACCAGAGTACGATGACTCCCACTCAGGCGGAGCCTTTCTTAGCTGGATCACAGGACATGCAGCAAAAAAGAGGTGAAGTATATATATATCAGCTTTGTCTTTGAACATGGGAGGGAGGCGGAAAGGGCTTTTAATGAATAGTCTGAAACTTCAACCCCTCCCCCAAAAGCTTTAAATTACACAATGCAACTTACAACCACAGAAATAAGGTTGGTCTTAAAAATATACATATCGAAAGTCAGGTCAGTACACATAAAGGACCTTTTTTTAGGAAAAAGGAAGAACAAGGGAAAGCAACAAATATGCATAGACTTTCAATTTGTTTTTGTTTTTTTTAAAATGCAGTTTAGTTTTACCCGCTTGGGTCCAACGGAGTCTCGTTTTCAGGGCACCTTTTGCTGATCCATAATGAGATTTCCCCCCCACCTTTAAATTAATTTCTTGTAGTCTTACTGTTGGCCGTCCCAGGCATGGAGGAAGACACAGCGGATACAGAGAAGAACCTCTCGAAGCAAGGGTGGGAAGCTAAGAAGGTAAAGGCACTGATTCTGCCCCAGTGTGGCATGCTACACAGCTACATAAACTTGTTCCAACAAGTTCCCCAACTGGGGAAAGTTGGGTTTGCTTCTAAGGCTTAATTAAGAGCGTTCAGGGTGGCGATACCTTTTGGCTTATAAGCTCTCTTTTGAAAACAAGGTGTCCTGACAGCTCATGATTAGATCCTGCAGGCTATATAAATGATGCAGAAAAGGAATGACTCTGTTTCTCTCTCTGTCTCTCTCTCTTTCAGACCGGATCCTCAAGGCCTAAATCCTGTGAGGTTCCAGGAATCAAGTACGTGAAAGAGTCGGGGTTGTTTGGTTTCTGCATTGGTAGGACACTTTGGCTGGCTTTTTGTAGAAACAAAGGGTTATATCCCCTGTTGGTCATACTCTGAGCAGACTCACTGTAATTGGTGAACATCCTAGGCTGAATTAAATTCAGATGGGTCTGCTGTGAGTATAACTTAGTTGGATCCTTCCCCATCGTCTGTTGTCCCTTCCTGTGGGTGTGCTGGGAAGAGTCATGTCGAATCATGAAGTTGGAAGGGACCCCAAGGGTCATCTAGCCTAACCCCCTGCAAGGCAGGAATCTCAGCTAAAGCATCCCGGATGGATGACCAACCTCTGCTTAAAAACCTCCAAGGAAGGAGAGTCCGCCACTTTCCAAGAGAGTCTGTCCCACTGTCCATCAGAAAGCTCTTTCTAATGTTTAATCCAGGGGTAGGCAATCTAAGGCCTGTGGGCCAGATGCGGCCCAATTGCCTTCTAAATCTGGCCCATGGACGGTCCGGGAATCCGCGTGTTTTTACATGAGTAGAATGTGTGCTTTTATTTAAAATACATCTCTGGGTTATTTGTGGGGCCTAGGAATTCATTCATTTCCCCCCAAAAATATGATCCGGCCCTCCACAAGGTCTGAGGGACGGTGGACCGGCCCACGGCTGAAAAAGGTTGCTGATTCCTGGTTTAATTGGAATCTCCTCTTTCTTGTAACTTGAAGCCATTGTTTGGGTCCCAAGCAGGAGAAAACAGGCTGGCTCCGTCTTCCATGTGACAGCCCTTTGGATTTTGTAAGATGGCTGTTGTATTTCCTATGTAACTGACAACAAAGAAAGTACAGTGTCATTGCTTTAGCAACTCTAGGAAATAGGTACGGTGGTACCTCCGGTTGTGGACAGGATCTGTTCTGGAGCTCCGGTCGGATCCCGAGGTTTCCGCAACTGGAGGGACCGCTTTTGCACATGCGTGCAGCGTGGTAAAGCGCTTCTGTGCAAGCGCACACGGCGAAACCCAGAAAAATACTTCCAGGTTTCCCACATTCACATCCTGAAGGCTATGCAACCGGAGGTGTGCGCATCCAGAAGTACCACTGTAGTTGCAACTCATTGGGGAGTCCTAAGAACAATGGGAGGCAAGGCTTAGTTGAGACATCATGGGAAAGCCTAACTGTGGTGTGGCACAGTGCTTGAACTGAGATAACTATGTGGTCTTGGGGTATTTTTGTCTGTCAAATGGTTCAGTTTTCTCCCCCCCCCCCCGGTTTCTTCTTGAGCACAGCATCTTTCCGTCAGCTGACCAGGAAAACACTACCACACTTATCCCCGCCACTCACAACACGGGTGGTTCCCTGCCGGACCTGACAAACATCCACTTCCCCTCTCCTCTCCCGACGCCGCTGGACCCAGAAGAATCCCCTTTCCCGTCCCTCAGCAGTTCCAACAGCACCGGGAACCTTGCGGCCAACTTGACGCATATGGGCATCAGCACAGCCAATCAGGGTAAGGGGTGTTGCGGCTGCAGCTGCCCAGAATGACCGTGTGACTTCACTTCCTGTCCTGCAATGCCACTTCCTGTCTAAGCTCGCTGTTCACTGTTGCAAACCTCCTTTGTCTAGTTTGTCGTTCTGGGTGGAGGGAGATCTGAAAACCAAGCTCTGTCTTTGTGAAGTAATTCCATTTTACTGGCGATAGGGAGCGGCAGTTAGCAGGCGGAGGCCCGCAGAATCATAGATTTGGAAGGGACCTAGAGGGTCATCTAGTCCAACCCCCTTGGACGATGTTGGGCAGAGCCTGCTTCCTCTGAGGGTAGCAGAGCATCAGATACCTCCAAAATACAGTGCTTTAATTTTCTAAGACAACTTTCAGCCCCCTTTTTGGCTGTGCCTCTTATACCCATTTTGCAAATCGCTGTTTAAAAGTTCAATTTCTTTCTCCTTGTCCCCTCATCACGGCAAACCTACAAAACCCAAACTTTTGGGGTAGAGGGAAGAGAGCCCCTGAGCTCCTTAGAAAGATGGTGATTATGATGATTTGTTTATTACATTTATATACCACCCTTAATCCAAAGATCCCAGGGAGGTTCACAACAGAAAAATAACAAAACAAGAATACAGATCACGCATATGTGGTCGAAACCAAGAATTTAAAAGAAAAAGAAGAAAAGGAGAGAAGCAGTGAGGAAGGGGGGAGAAGACTGGCAAAGCCCACATGGCGTGCATATCATGCAAACAGCTCTGAAGAGGGGGCCCAAATCTCAGGAAAGGTGTACTTTTTTCGTCTCTGGGTAAAGTAGCTTTTTCATACACTGCAAGATAGGAAAGGCCCTTCAACCAATCAGCTATTGGAGGAGTTGGCTAGTCCTTCCAAAACCACCACCACCAATAATAATAATAATAATAATAATAATAATAATAATAATAATAATAATAATAAAATTTATTATTTAAACCCTTCTCATCCGGCCGGGTCTCCCCAGCTAGTCTGGGCGGCTCCCAACAGAGGACTAACAACTGAATAAAACTTCAAACATTAAAAACTTCCCTAAACAGGGCTGCCTTCAGATGTCTTCTAAAAGTCAGATAGTTCTTTATTTCCTTGACATCTGGTGGGAGGACAGGGCGGGCGCCACTACC